>NW_016107368.1:3165386-3192040 GCF_001604975.1 Cebus imitator | reverse complement strand
GTTTAGTAGAGACAGGGTTTCACCATGTTGGCCAGGATGGACTCGATCTCTTGACCTCATGATCCACCCACCCTGGCCTCCCAAAGTAGTGGGATTACAGGTGTGAGCCATTGCGCCTGGCCTGATTTTTATATTTTTAGTAGAGATGGGGTTTCACCATGTTGGCCAAGATGGTCTCCAACTCCTGATCTCAAATGATCTGCCGCCTTGGACTTCCAAAGTGCTGGGATTACAGGTGTAATCCCAGCCACCATGCCTGGCCGTATTATCTCTATTTTATAGAAAAGAATCTGAGGCTCAGAGGAAATGAATTGCCCAAAGCTACAAAATAAATGTGAGAACCAACATTCACAGCTGCATGTGAATCTAGAACTGTGCACTTGAAGACTTTATGGTGGCTAATCCCTTCTGAAGCCTTCTGCCAAGGCGATTGTATGAACAAGGCCTCCTTTGCCTTGTGGCTGGGAGAGGCTTGTGTCTCCTTTCCTGTGCCAAACCTAATCCACTGGAAACTGCTGCCTGAAACTGGAATTGTGTTGAGAGAGACTCAGTGCTGTGATGGATTAGTAATGCCGAGCCCAGGTGTAGACCGGATAAAATAAGCAAGGACTTACCATTATTGCCTTTGCAATTTTAGAAGCCTCCTTTTGGGTCTAGAACAGTATTTGCCAAACAGATGTTTAATGGGTTATTAAAAGCAATCTGTTGAAAAGAAGTTCAAAAGATGGCCGGGCGCGGTGGCTCACACCTGTAATCCCAGCAGTTTGGGAGGCCAAGGCGGGTGGATCACCTGAGGTCAGGAGTTCAAGACCAGCCTGGCCAACATGGTGAAACCCTGTCTCCACTAAAAATACAAAAATTAGCCAGGTGTGATGGTGTGCACCTGTAATCCCAGCTACTCGGGAGGATGAGGCAGAATTTTGCTTAAATCCAGGAGGCAGAGGTTGGAGTGAGCTGAGATTGTACCACTGCACTCCAGCCTGGGTGACAGACTGAGACTGTCTCAAAAAAAGGAAAAAAAAACAAAACAAAACATAAAACAGTTCTAAAGACTAGATTACTATGGCCAGCCCTGGGCTAAAAACAAAAAAAGTGAAATCACTTTACTGAGGGACTTCTCAGAGCATTCAAGGGACAAACACACAGATTCTGAAACTCTAAGAGGGTGCAGGGTTTCTAAAACCTCTTAGATGTCTAAAGTCCATTTTTGGGTGAAGAGTGTATTAAATAAGGTTATATCTTCCTTCCTTTTCTTTTTTGAGATGGGGTCTTGCTCTGTTGTTGAAGCTGGAGAGTTCACTGATGTGATCACAGTTCACTGCAGCCTCTGCCTACTGGGCTCAAGCTACGCTCCCCTCTCAGCCTCCTGAGTAGCTGGGACTACAGGCGTGCACCACCACACCTGGCTAATTTTTAAATGTTTTTGTAGAGATTGAGCTCAAACTCCTGGGCTCAAGCAGTCCTCCTGCCTTGGCCTCCCAAAGTCCTGGGATTACAGGCACAAACCACTGCACACAACTTCATCTTATTTCTACTCACAACTCTGTTTAAATTTCTTTGAGACAGAGTTTTTTGCTCTGCCACCCAGGCTGGAGTTCAGTGGTAAGATTTCAGCTCACTGTAACCTCCGCACCCTGCCCTGGGTTCAAGCAATTCTCCTGCCTCAGCACCCTGAGCAGCTAGGATTATAGGTGCCTGCCACTGTGCCCGGCTAATTTTCGTATTTTTAGTAGAGATGGGGTTTTACCATGTTGGCCAGGCTGGTCTTGAACTCCTGACCTCAGGTGATCCATCTGCCTTGGCTACAGCTGTGAGCCGCCACACCCAGCCTCTTCTCACGACTCTTAATGGCTTCCTATTGCACTTGGAAGAGCCTGTCTCCTGCCCTGATCAGTTCCCCCCAGCTACCTAAGACTTCCACTCCTCCAAAAGGCCAAATTTGTTCCTGCTTCCAGACCTGGGCAGTAGGTTTGTGCACACTGCCTTGTGATAATATGCCTAACCCATGGCTTCAGTGTCACCTACTTGGAGGCATTCCTCAACCACCCTCCCGCCCACTGTTACCGAAGATGACAAATCCTGTCTTGTGATATTCCGAGAGCTTTTCTAGGAGCTGAAACTATCTTATTTGCTGGTTGATTGCCTGCCTTGTTTATGGGAATGGCCATTCCAGGGTGGCAGGGACCGTGCTGGTGCCATTCGACTGAACATCTACAACAATCCACACAGTACCTAGCACAAAGCAGATGCTCAGGAAATAGTCACTAAGCGAATGAGTGAAAAACCAAATGAAGAAACAAATGGGCCGGGCGCGGTGGCTCACGCCTCTAATCCCGGCATTTGGGAGGCTGAGGTGGGTCGATCACGAGGTCAAGAGATCGAGACCATCCTGGCCAACATGGTGAAACTCCATCTGTACTAAAAATACAAAAATTAGCTGGGTGTGGTGGCACATGCCTGTAGTCCCAGCTACTTGGGAGGCTGAGGCAGGAGAACTGCTTGAACTCAGGAGGCGGAGGTTACAGTGAGCTCCAGTGCAGTGAGTGACACTGCACTCCAGCCTGGTGACAAAGCGAGACTCTATCTCAAAAAGAAAAGAAAAAAGGAACAAAATGAACGAGTGAGCAACAGTCTTGTCTCATTTGATCATCTGGATGTCGGGTGATGGGGAGGTCAGGTAGGGATGGCATGAACTGTATTAGATCAGAATCAGCTACATAATTTGCAGGATCCCGTGCAAAATGTAAAAGGGTGGGCGTCCCTTGTGCAAAAATTATTGGCCAGGCACGGTGGCTCACGCCTATTATCCCAGTGCTTTGGAAGGCTGAGGTGGGGGGATCACCTAAGGTCAGGAGTTTGAGATCAGTCCAGGCAACATGGCGAAACCCGTCTCTACTAAACACACAAAAATTAGGCAGGCATGGTCATGGTCACTTGTAATCCCAGCTACTGGGGAGGCTGAGGCAGGAGGATCCCTTGAACCTGGGAGGTGGAGGCTGGAGTGAGCCAAGATCGTGCCACTGCACTGTAGCTTGGGTAACAGAGCAAGAGTCTTTCTCGCAATAAAGAAAAAATTAAGAATTTCAGGACTGGTGGGGTGGCTCACACCTATAATCCCAGCACTTTGGGAGGCCAAGGCAGGTGAATCACTTAAGGTCAGGAGTTTGAGGCCAGCCTAGCCAACATGGTGAAACCCCATCTCTATTAAAAACACAAAAATTAGCCGGGCATGGTGGTGCACGCCTATAATCCCAGCTACTCAGGAGGCTGAGGCAGGAGAATCACTTGAACCTGGGAGGTGGAGGTTGCAGTGAGCCGAGATTGTGCCACTGCACTCCAGCCTGGGCAAAAAGAGTGAGACTCCATCTCAAATAATAATAATAATAATAATAATTTCAACACGGCAGCAGCAGAGCATTAAACCAAGCATAGGGCCCTTCTGAGCATTGGGTCCTTTTGTGACTTCACGGGTCACATGCCCATGAAGCAGGCCCTGCCTCGCATACAAAGGTTTTGGGAAGAACACTTGGGGACAACCAGGACCATCCTAATTGGGGGGACCTGGCGATCCCACCAGGAGAAGGTAAAAGCAACAGATGTGGCCTCTGGAAGAGAAACAGCAAGAACTCTGCATCTGCCTCTGCAGAAAAAGGTCTCATGATGCCGATGATTAGGTGTGGTTGTTATGGTAACAGCAGATGCTCAAATGGGCAGGCCCTGAAGATGACATTGGCTTAGTGGCATAGGCTGGGTACAATACATGTTTCGGAGAAATCGGATAAGTCGGATGTCTTTGAGACTCATCTTTGCCTGCTTTTTTCTTTTTTTGAGATGGAGTTTCTCTCTTGTCGCCCAGGCTGGAGTGCAATGGCATGATCTCAGCTCACTGCAACCTCTGCCTCCCGAGTTCAAGTGATTCTCCACTGGGAGAATCAGCTTCCCCAAGTAGCTGGGATTATAGGTGCAGGCCACCACACCCAGCTAATTTTGTTTAGTAGAGATGGGGTTTCTCCATGTTGGTCAGGCTGGTCTTGAACTCCTGACCTCAGGTGATCGGCCCACCTCAGCCTCCCAAAGTGCTGGGATTACAGGTGTGAGCCATCATGCTTTGCCTCTTTTTTTTGAGGAGTCTTGCTCTGTTGCCCAGGCTGGAGTGCAGTAGCACGATGTGGGCTCACTGCAACCTCCGCCTCCCAGGCTCAAGCAATTCTCGTGCCTCAGCCTCCTGAGTAGCTCACCACCACTCCCTGCTAATTTTTGTCATCTCTGCCTGCTCTTCTGGTTCTCTCAGCTAGAGTGATCCCTGACTTTCAGGTAACCCTGTAAGGCTGAACTGCTCATCAAAGCCAAGTGGAGAAATGGGAGTCCCATACCCCTAAGGCTTCCCCAGGATTCCCATGCCCAAGGTGCTCCTCACCTCATGTCTGTCTTTCCCTAGCTATAGGAGATCAACTGAGCTAGCCCCAGGGAAAGGAGAAGGGGTGTTCTGTGGACATATCCCAGAGGGGAGCAGGGAGGGAGGGGCGGGCTGCCCACAGACCTCATAGACGGCCAGGTCGATGCCCGCGTAGGGGATGATTCCCAGCACGTTGGGCAGGTAGCCGCGGTAGAAGGCACGGGGCCCCTCCCTCTCCAGGATCCGCCTGGCACAGTCGAGCAGCCCCTTGTACTGGCCTGTCCGGCGCAAGGTCAGCCTCGTCTTCAGTACCTGGGGAGAACCTGGTTATCCCTGGAAAACCTGTCCCCACCCAATCGCTACATCCAGGAATGAAGACACCTAGAAATAGCTACTCCTGGAAGCAGATACCCTGAGAACAACTGAATTTTAAAAACCACCTACTCCAGAATCTTCTGCCATCCCCAAATCTCTATACCTAGAAATAGTTACAGCTACCGAAGTGCAGGCATGTGGCACCACCAGAAACTGTCTCCTGGTATCTTTCTTTTATTTTTTGGTTATTTCTGTTTGTTTCTTTTTGTTTGTTTTTTTGAGACAAAGTCTCATTCTATTGCCCAGGCTGGAGTGCAGCGGCGAAATCTTGGCTTACCACAACCTCTGTCTCCTGGGTTCAAGCGATTCTCATGCCTCAGCCTCCCAAGTAGCTAGGAATACAGGCTCCTGCCACCACACCCGGCTAATTTTTGTATTTTAGTAGAGATGGGGTTTTACATTGTTGGCCAGGCTGGTCTCAAACTCCTGACCTCAGGTGATCCACCTGCCTCAGCCTCCCAAAGTGCTGGGATGACAGGCGTAAGCCCCCACGCCCAGGCTTTTGGTTATTTTTGTAGAGATGGGGGCTCGGGCTGGGCGCAGTGGGTGGCTCACGCCTGTAATCCCAGCACTTTGGGAGGCCGAGGCGGGTGGATCATGAGGTCAAGACATCGAGACTGTGGTGAAACCCTGTCTCAATAAAAAAAAATTAAATTTAATTTTAAAAAAAAGAGATGGAGGCTTGCTATGTTGTCCATGCTAGTCTCAGACTCCTGGGCTCAAGCGATCCTCCCACCTCCAGCTCCCAAAGGGCTGGGCTTACAGGCATAAGCCATCATGCCCAGACCCCAAGTATCTTATTCCTTTCTTCCTTCATAACAGAAACTGTAACTTTCATTAAGCACATAGCCACTAGAAATAAAGACTACATTTCCCAGAGACCCTGGGTATGTGGCTATGTCACTACATCCTAGCCAAAGAAAGAGAAGGAAGAGAAAGAGATACGTATAAGGTTCAGAAAGCATCCTTAAGGCCGGGCGCAGTGGCTCAAGCCTGTAATCCCAGCACTTTGGGAGGCCAAGGCAGGTGAATCACTTAAGGTCAGGAGTTTGAGGCCAGCCTAGCCAACATGGTGAAACCCCATCTCTATTAAAAACACAAAAATTAGCCGGGCATGGTGGTGCACGCCTATAATCCCAGCTACTCAGGAGGCTGAGGCAGGAGAATCACTTGAACCTGGGAGGTGGAGGTTGCAGTGAGCCGAGATTGTGCCACTGCACTCCAGCCTGGGCAAAAAGAGTGAGACTCCATCTCAAATAATAATAATAATAATAATAATTTCAACACGGCAGCAGCAGAGCATTAAACCAAGCATAGGGCCCTTCTGAGCATTGGGTCCTTTTGTGACTTCACGGGTCACATGCCCATGAAGCAGGCCCTGCCTCGCATACAAAGGTTTTGGGAAGAACACTTGGGGACAACCAGGACCATCCTAATTGGGGGGACCTGGCGATCCCACCAGGAGAAGGTAAAAGCAACAGATGTGGCCTCTGGAAGAGAAACAGCAAGAACTCTGCATCTGCCTCTGCAGAAAAAGGTCTCATGATGCCGATGATTAGGTGTGGTTGTTATGGTAACAGCAGATGCTCAAATGGGCAGGCCCTGAAGATGACATTGGCTTAGTGGCATAGGCTGGGTACAATACATGTTTCGGAGAAATCGGATAAGTCGGATNAGAAAGCATCCTTAGAAGTGAGGAGGTGTTTCCTCTTTTGTTACTTCTTCCTTCTTGGCTGGAGTGTGGAATGCGATGAAGGGAGCCCAAGCAGCCACATTGGTCCATGAGGTTATGTAACAAGATAGAAGGACCTTGAATCTCTGACACTCTGAAGCTACCATCCCAGGCCTGAAATGCTCATCTCTAGACTTTGTTGACATAATTTAAGGTTTTTTTTTTTTTTTTTTTTAAAGAGTCTTGCTGTCTCGCCCAGGCTGAGTGCAGTGACAGGATCTTGACTCACTGCAACCTCTGCCTCCCAGGTTCAAGCCATTCTCCTGCCTCAGCTTCCTGTGTAGCTGGGATTATAGGCGCCCACCACTATGCCAGCTAATTTTTGTATTTTTAGTAGAGATGGTGTTTCACCATGTTGGTCAGTCTGGTTTCAAACTCGTGACCTCAGGTGATCCACCTGAGGCCTCCCAAAGTGCTGGGATTATAGGCATGAGATACCACGCCTGGGTGACATGATTTAAGTTTTCTGTCACTTTCAGAATCCAGACAATATGCTGTATAACCTGAAACCTGAAATAATTTATCCGAAAACACGTAGCTAGGACACACTGTCCTTAGAAGAGGCATATTCATAAACAGCTGGCTTTCATGACTACCATCCAAACAGGGGTAACTGATACTACCTTTCCCAAAAATTATATCTCAGTTGTAATACCCAGACAGGCACACATGAAATAGCATTACTCTGATGAGCTATACTCCAAACCAGAGAGAGACAAAGGTATAATCCCAATGCATATCATGAAATGTGAGATGGGTACAGCAGGCCCCCCACCCTGCCATGGGGCCTCTGCTGGGGTCCCTGCTTCTCACCTCCATGGGGTAAATGATGGTTTGGGCTGTGGCACCAGCCAGGGAGCCAGCCACGAAGCGCTCCTGCACATGCAGCGTCTCCTGCTGCCCCAGGATGGCCCGCTTGATCTGAGGCGGGGAGACACAGGGATGGTTAGGACTGTCGGGGTTGAGACTTCCTTGCATTCCACTGTTCTCCTGGTTCCACAGAACTGGTCTGCTGTGGGCATTCATGCAGGGGAGCAGATGCCCAATCCTGGGGACCTGTGTTCAACCCAAACCCCCAAGCCAATCCATAAATCTTTATGTACAGCCCAGTCTTCCCTGTGCCAAGCACACTCCTCCCTGTACCTGCCCTCACCTGCTCATAGGCCATGAACTTGATAGCTGACTCAGGGGCAATCTTGAGGACATTAATACCATTGCCACGCCACAGGGAGCGGACACCCCCCTCAAGGACCATGCTTCGAAGGCCCCCCAGGATGTTCAGCCGGTTCGTCTTTGAGGCATGGACCTGAATGGGGAGACAACAGCTTGGAGGTTCCCTCTAAGGTGTCAGGCCTGGGGGCGGGGGCAAGTTCTCCGGGGCCCCTCACCTGCATGAAGACCTTGAGGCGGTCCAGAGGGGCTGTGCCTGTCCGTGACACAGCACCTGCCACTGCGCCAGCCACCAGTTGCTTCCACCACATGCCCGTCAGCTTCTCCTGCTTTGAGAACTCATCCGGCACTGTCAGGCATTCGCCAATGTCCAGGACCTGAGGATACAGGTGCTGCAGATGTCATGCCACGGCAGGGATGGGGAGATGTGACTCAGTCCTAAATAGGGGAGTCTCCTCACGAATCCCAGGATACTGTAGAATCTGCCAGTGACTCTTGCTTGGAGACCCCAGAAGAGTCCTGCTGGGTCCTACCAGGTGTCACCAAAGCATCTAACCTAGCAGCCTCCTTATAAGATTCTAACATCCCTCTTGGAAACTACTACCAAATCCCACCCAAGGATCTGCCAGATCCCACTAAAGGATCCTATTCAAGTATCTGTGACATAAAGATCCCTCCAGGCTGGGTGCAGTAGCTTACACCTTTAGTCCCAGCACTTTGGGAGGCCAAGATGGGAGAATCCCTTGAGGCCAGTAGTTCAAGACCAGCCTGGGCAGCATAGCAAGACCCCGTCTCTACAAAAATTAGCTGGGCATGTGTCTATAGTCCCAGCTATTCAGGAGGCGAAGGTGGGAGGATTGCTTGAGTGCAGGAGTTCGAAGCTGCTATGATCACAACATTGCATTTCAGCCTGGGCAACAGAGTAAGACCCTGTCTCTAACAGAAAAAGATCCCTCCACGGCAAACGAGATTCTACTGAAGGATCCCACTCAAGGGTCTTCCACATAAGGATTCCAGAAGATCCCTCCAGGGCCATACAAGATATTCCCAGGCACCACCCATGTAAGGACTCCAGCAGATCCTTTGGGAGCCACCAGATCTCAGAGGGATCTCCTCCAAAGCAAATCCCCTTGCAGGAATCGTCTCCCTTCTAGAGCACAGAATTTCCAGCCAGGGTCCCCATGAATCCTCTGGGGTTGGAATCTCTGGATTTCCAAAGAGGTTCTCACCAGATCCCACATATGGATCCCCCTCCAGATGCCATCAGATCCCACCGGATGTACTGCTCATAGATGGTTCACCCAGGAGCCAGGGGTCTAGAGCAAACCCCCACGACCCTCTCTAGTGGCTCCCACTGGATCCTCTGAAGACCGTGGTTTTTGAACAATTCTGTTCAGCAGTAGAATCATTTATCCAGGCAGAGAACCCAGCAGAAGGGAGCTGTGTGGGTGGAGGGTGGGAGGCCTGGCACCCCATCTGGTGAGCTCTTTCTTCCCTGTACCCGCAACCCCCACACATTGTCCCCAGGGGCCCCATGTAAGTCTCAAGGGCTGCGCTCCAGACAGCAGAGATGTCCGCAACAGGACCCTTGAACCCCAAGTGGGGGAAAAGAGGAACAGATCCTCATTCCTCAGCTGCTGCCAGGGCCTTCTCCTTCTGAGAGTCCTGGCCCAGCTCATCCAAGCCCTAGGAGACTGGAGCAAGGCCTGACCTGGGGAAAAGGACACAGCCTTCAGCCTGGGAAAGCTACCCCACCTCACCGTGGAATGCTTCCAGAAATACAGCACGTCCTCCACATTTTCCAGCGAATGCAACAGGAAGTGGTCTCGCCATTCTTGCCAGTCAATGGTCATTGTGCCGTCTCGGTCCATGCTGGGGGGAGGAGGGGAAGGTAGAAGGTGGGGGAGGACAGGCTCAGCGCCTGGGGGTGGGCTAGGCTGGGGTGAGGTTCTGCTAGGTTTTGTAGTTTGGGAGGTTCAATTCCTCATAGCAACCCTATTGGAGATGTCACAGCATTACCCTCATTTTCTAGAGGGGGAAACTGAGGCTCAGAGAGGCAACTGGTCCCAGATCTGTCTGGCTTCAACTTGAATTTTTCTTTTCCTTTTTTTTTTTTTTTTTTTCTAGACAGAGACTCACTCCGTCACCCAGGCTAGAATGCCTTGGCATGATCTTGGCTCAATGCAACCTCTGCCTCCTAGGTTCAAGGAATTCTTGTGCCTCAGCCTCCTAAGTAGCTGGAATTATAGGCATGCGCCACCACACCTGGCCAGTTTTTGTTAGTAAAGACGGGGTTTCACCATGTTGGCCAAGCTGGTCTTAAACTCCTGGCCTCAAGTGATCCGCCCCCCTTGGCCTCCCAAAGTGCTGGGATTACAGACAGGAGCCCCTGCACCCAGCCAGATCCATCTGACTTCAAAGCCCCAACCTCTATCCTCCTTGGGACTGGGTCTGAAGCCCAGAAGACAGAGATGGCCAAGGGGTCACTGCATCCTGAGTTACCTGAGATTCCAGATCCCCAGTGACTCACCTGTGTAGAATTTTCTCCGCCTGCTCCAGTGAGATGGAAATGCCGAGAGCTCGGAAACTCTGTTGGATCTCAGAGACATCAATGTGACCTGCGGAGTGGGGAGGAGGTGGGGAGGATGTATGTGTGGGGACCCCTGGGGAACCCCAGGACCAAGGATAAGAACAGCTTGGAATGGAGGTGGTCTAGCAAGATCAGGGGCTCCAGAAACCCAGGAAGAGGTTTGCGGCAGGGCTGTGGGGGGATCCCTGACTCGCTGACTGAGAGGTGGAACTGGGAAATATTTGGGGGAGGGGGCTTTTTTTTTTTTTTTTTTTGAGACAGAGTCTCCCTCTGTCACCAGGCTGGAGTGCAATGGCATGATCTCGGCTGACTGCAACCTCTGCCTCCCGGGTTCAAGCGATTCTCCTGCCTCAGCCTCTGAAGGAGCTGGGACTACAGGTGTGCACCACACCCAGCTAATTTTTGTGTTTTTGGTAGAGACGGGGTTTCACCACGTTGGTCAGGATGGTCTCGATCTCCTGACCTTGTGATCCGCCCGTCTCGGCCTCCCAAAGTGCTGGGATTATAGGCATGAGCCACCTCACCCGGCCTGGAGGGGGCTTCTTTGTTCTGTGAATGAACGAAGGAAGGAAGGAAGGAAGGAAGGAAGGAAGGAAGGAAGGAATCCAGGGGTAATTGTAGAGGTCTCTAGGCCACAGGAAATCAAGAGGCAATATCCACAACCTAGATGCTGCTGTGAGAGGATCTCTGTCCAATAGAGGTCAGCATGGAGTATCCTTGCCCCCTAGAAAAATCTAAGGGTAATTACGGGGTCCTGCCTCACAAGGGAAAGGAGGTGGGATGGGCTGGCTGGGCCTTGAACCACCTAGCTGGAGGGTGAGGAGCGCTCCTGAAATAGCCTGTGAGTCATCAGGGAGAAGCGGCCCTCCCCCTCTCCTCCTAGTGCTGCCAGTTCTAACCCCACTGATGTCTCTAGGGCCCCCACAGTCCCATCCCTCGGGGCCTGCAGGCAGGCGGCCTGACCTTACCGTCCTGGTTCCGGTCAAGACTGTGAAACATGAGCAGCAGGCGCTGTTCCCGCTCTTGCAAATAGTGGGAAAATTCCTCCAGGTCCAGCCCACCATCTGGGTCAGCATCACCCTCAGAGGAAATACCCTGGCAGAGGGAAAGGGGACAGAGGTGGCTCCAGGAACCTGCTCCTGATCTGGAGACGACGCAAGTCACCTTATGCCTTTGGAGCCCAGAGCCCCCAGCGCCTTGAAGAAGGGGAGAGAAGACATCATCTCCTCCTCCTTCAATCAGCTTACTTCTCAGCCAGATGTCTACGCAGTGGGTATGAGTGATAGTTTTCCTGGTGAGAAAACTGAGGCTTGGCAAGGTCAAGCCACTAGTTCAAGGTCACAGCACTGGGAAATGGTAACCTTGCATTCTCTCTAAAGCCTGTCCTCTCAGCTGTCTCTCCCGTGCTTTTATTTTTTAAGTTACCCCATTCCTGTTGAATCCAGCTGCCTCTTAAAAAACCCTGTCCACCTGGGGGTCCCAGGAGTTCGCTTTAGAACTGGGAGATGTGGGGCAGGAGAGAAGCAAGCAGAGTGGCCGGGGCCTTGGTTTTTCTCATCTGGGAAGTGGGAGTTTGGACTGGTCTCAGGGATGCTGTGGTTGGTTTAGGGCCACCTGGGGCTACAGGTGTGGGGAAGGCCTGCAAGATGGAGGTGGGGGTGGGGGGTAAGTCTTTGCCTTGATAGGTACATTCCCAGCTGCGGGTGACCACAGATAGGATTGGCTCTCTGGCTGGGGCAGCCTGGGACAGTGAACCAGTCCTGTGAAAGAGCCCATGAAAGGGCAGACCAGGAAATGTAAACAGAGAAGGGGCAGCGGAAGGCCAGGGCAGTAGGTGCCCGCAGGAGGATGGAGGGTGTGTCTCCTGGAGGTGGAAGCAGGGCACCTCTTGGGCGGTGCAGGCCGGAGGACGGACGGTGTCCCAGGCAGTGAGCAGGGAAGCGCCCCCATCTCTTCCCAGGCAGATGCCCCTTACCCCTGGGAAGGGGATGGGGATCGGGTGTTGACTGTGGAACTGCAGGCTTGGGGCCTCAGCGGCCCTATCTTTAGCGACCCCGTTATGCCAGACACGAGTGGGTAGGGGGAAGGAGACGGAGACACAGGTAGGTAATCCCTAGGGTGACCGGGCGCAGGCGGGGCCGGGAAGTGGGGGGGCCCTGGGGAAGGGGGTACCTGTTGGGCGCCGGGGTCTGGGTTGCCCCCGCCCAGCCTGGCCAGCCCCTGGCGCAACTCGTGCACGTCCACGCGGCCATCCTTGTTACTGTCCAGCTCCTCGAACAGGCGACCCCAGCGCTGCCGCCGCTCCGCGTCGCCCGGGCTCCCCCGCATGGCGCCCGCCCGGGGGGGAGGGGAGGCCCGGCAGCGGCGGCCTCAGCGGGGGCTTCGCGGCTCCCCCTCCCCCCCGGGACCCCGCAGGGTCCGCTGCCGCGGCCGCCGGGTCCGCAGCCTCCAAGCAGCCCGCTCGGCTCTGGCGCTCGCGGGAGGTGGCGACTGCAAGCCGTCGCCGCCGGCGCCAGAACTTGCGTCTCCTCCCCCGACCCGCTTTGGGGGGGGGGACCGAGGGCGGAGCTGGAGGCGTTGGGAGGGAATGTCTGGGATGCTCTGGCATTGCACAGCCGAGGGAGCGCCGGAGTTCCTTCTGGGAAGAGGGGCTAGGGAGCTCAGTGGTCTCGGGGGTGCCTCAGTTTACCCTTTCCCCCTTTACCCAAGGGGGCGAGGTAGAGTGCTGTCGGGGATTGGGTTTTATAATCCCCTTCCACTTGACCGCCCCCCCCACCCCCGCCACTAATCTTCAGGAATTCAACTTCTCGCTTTTCCCAGACGCACGCAAGAACCCTGCACCATCTCGCTCTCTCTCGGCCCGCCCGCGCCTGGCACCTTCCCCGCTGCGCTGCAGAAACAGATCAAGGCGCGGTTCGCTCCCACCGTCCCTTCCTCCCGCTAGCGCGCCTCCTTTCTCGGTCCCACTCGGACTGGGAACCAGAAGATCAATATGCGGCGCGGCTGCAAAGTCGGCTTCCGATTGGCCAGCGCCGAGTAAGCTGAGCCCGCATGCCCCGCCTCTCCCCCCACCTGGGCGGGGCCTCAGCGCTGACCCCTGGCAGCCTCGGGCCGGCAGTCCCGCCGCCTGCCAGATCTTAAAGGGGCCGCGGCCGTATTCAGACGCAGGCTGACATGGGGAGTAGAAGGCTCAGTGTCCCCTCCGCGACTGGGGTTGAGGATCCCAGTGGTCAAGTGCTGGAGGTGGGGCCCCAGGCTGTCGCTCTGGTTGCACCTGCGGAAGGTCTCTACTGCTAGTTTCAGGCGCAGTTTCTCGATGCACCATTAGGGGGAAGGGAGCACAGACCACTTGACAGCGAATAATAACAAAAGCTCACTTTGATTCAGTGCGCTGCACGTGCCAGGGCTTTTACTCACCTCTAGCGTCGTCCTTGCCCAAACCCTATAAGGTAGCTGGAACTGGGTTCCCACTTTGCAGATAAGGAAATGTTCTGATGCCCACTAAGAGGAAAAGTAGGGGGTTTAAAGAGGTCTGGGATCCTCAGCCATCACTCTATACCCTAGAAGGAATTAATTATCTTTTTTTTTTTTTTTTTTTTTTTTGGTGTGTGTGTGAGACGGAGTCTCACTCTGTCATCCAGGCTGGAGTGCAATGGCGCGATCTCGGCTCACTGCAACCTCGGCCTCCCGGGTTCAAGTGATTCTCCTGCCTCAGCCTCCCAAATAGCTGGGATTACAGGCGCCAGATAAGTTTTGTGTTTTTAGTAGAGATGGGGGTTTCACCATATTGGCCAGGCTGGTCTCAAACTCCTGACTTCAGGTAATCCTCCCGCCTCAGCCTCCCAAAGTGCTGGGATTACAGGTGTGAGTCACCGCGCCCGGCCTGGCCTAATTATTCTTTAATCATCACTCATCAGCCAACAATCCTCAGGAGGGGTCTTGTTATTATCATCATCCTTTATCCAAAGATACAGCATTGTCCGGGCTCAATGGCTTAGGCCTCTAATTCCAGCACTGTGGGAGGACAAGGTGGGAGGATCACTTGGAGTCAGGAGTTCAAGGCCAGCCTGGGCAATAGCAAGACCTCCATCTCTACAATAATAATAATAAATTTTAAAAAAGAAATAAAGAAAACAAAGATACATCTGTGAGAACACATTTGGTTCACGCCCAGCCTCTGCCTAGACAGGTGTGCTGGAACAGGTGTGCCCCAGACAAATGAGGCTCCTCTAAGGGGCTCCTCTAGCAGATGTTTTTAATCACAGTTGTTCCCTCCCGGTGCCATACAAAATAGAGAGCTACAGAGATGTTTTCCATGTGCATGCCCCCAAGAGGTATTTTCTCACAGATGTATTTTTGACAGGTGGGACTCAGTATATGTGAGCCACTGCCCTGCTGGTTTTACACAAAGATGTGCCTCCATGTGAATGTGCCTCACGAAGATGTTCCAAGTTCTTCCTCTCATTTGAGCTCAATTTCATACAGGTGTTCCTCCTCCAAGGCACTTTCTCTTACCTCACAGGTATGTTTCTGAACAGGTTTCCCTCCACCCATGAATGCATTCTACAGTCTCCCTCCCCATGGGTGTATTTCAGTTAAGATACACCCATCTGGGTATGTTTCCATATAACCGAGTCCCATACAGGTATACTTAAATGCAGGTGTGTCTCATACAGGTATTTACAAGACACTGACACCCAAGAATTCCCCAATACAAGTGCTGTACATTTCATAGGTGAGCCGTGCAGATGTGTTCCCAAAACAGGTCTGTTCCACACCAGAGTGCCTTATGTTTGTGATAATGCAAGTGTATTCTATAGCGATGTTTTCCACCCTGGTATGTATCCATTTTCTTATATTTCATATAGATGTAATTCAATGCAGATTTTTTCTTTTGAGATGGAGTTTCACTGTTGTCCAGGCTGGAGTGCAATGGAGCAGTTTCGGCTCACTGCATCCTCTGTGTCTAGGGATTCAAGAGATTCCCCTGCTTCAGCCTCCGGAGTAGCTGAGATTACAGGGGCCCGAAACCACACCCAGTTAATTATTATTATTTTTTTTGAAATGGAGTCTGCTTTGTTGCCCAGGCTGGAGTGCAGTGGCATGATCTCTGCTCACTGTAACCTCCACCTCCCAGATTCAAGCGATTCTCCTGCCTTAACCTCCTGAGTAGCTGGGATTACAGACGTGTCACCTAGCCCAGCCAATTTTTGTATTTTTAGTAGAGACGAGTTTTCACCATGTTGGTCAGGTTGGTCTCAAACTTCTGACCTCATAATCTGCCTGCCTTGGCCTCCCAAAGTGCTGGGATTACAGGGTGAGCCACCATGGTCAGCCAGATGTTTTCTGTATGCTCTTCTTATATGTGGACGCCTGTATAGGAGTCTTCTGTACAGGCTTGGTTCCCCATAGGTCTCAAGAGATGGTCTCATTTTGTTACCCAGGCTGGAATACAGTAGTACGATCATAGTGCACTCACTGTAACCTCCACTCCTGGGCTCAATCGATCCTCCCATCTCAGCCTCCCAAGTAGGAGTGCGCGCCATCACGTCCGGCTAATAATTTTCTTATATTTTTTGTAAAGATAGGGCTTCCCTGTGTTGCCCAGGCTGATCTCGAACTCCTGGCCTCAAGTGATTCTCTTGCTTTGGCCTTTCTAAGCACTGGGATTACAGGATCACGTCACTCTGGCGCCGGGCTTACTTTCTTATTATTTTTTTTGTAGAGACAGAGGTCTTGCTGTGTTACCCAAGCTGATCTCGGACTCCTGGCCTCAAGCAAATGCTTCGGCCTCTCAAATGCTGGGATTACAGCGTGAGTCATTGCGCCTAGGCAGGTGTTTTTGACGTTAAGCACTCCCCATCCAAGTCTGCCCTAGGCAAGAATGCCTTGTGCACGGGTACTTACTGACGTACTCCTTGAGTCTCCACACCTGTGCGCTCCTACAAATGTGCTTGCATTGCAGGTGTGAGGTCCTCCTCACACCTGCTCGCCTTCGCCGTCTCCCTCCCTCCATCCCCCTGACAGGACTGGGTTCCCGTTACAGGTGCGCCAGCAGCGCGGCCCCGCCCCCTTCTTGGCTCCGCCCTCTCATCAAGGCTCAGGTGCACAAGCCGGAAGTGCGCTCTCCTCCCAGGTAAGTGACTAAACTTTCCGGGTCACGTGAGCGGGCGGAGCCGGTGGGATCGGACCGAAAGCCCGACCGACGGACCGAGGGTTCGAGGGAGGGACACGGACCAGGAACCTGAGCTAGGTCAAAGACGCCCGGGCCAGGTAGGAAGGCAGGACGCACCGCTAGGCCTGCCCCCCTCGCCCCTCCACCCTCCCCCGTCCCGTCCCGTCCGGTCCCCTTCCTTTCCCGAGCCCAGGAACGCGCTCCCCGGAGTTAATCTTTAATCACTGACCTCTGGCGGCTGGTGCGGGGCGGGGACTCATGGGTGCCCTGGCGCCAGTGTCCAGACCCCAATCCTAAAGCCCGGGCCTCTCTCCTTCCCCGCTCCCAGGTGCCCCGTCGCAGGTGCCCCCGGCCGGAGATGCGGTAGGAGGGGCGCGTGCGAGAAGCCCCTTCCTCGGCGCTGCCAACCCGCCACCCAGCCCATGGCGAACCCCGGCCTGGGGCTGCATTTGGCGCTGGGCCTGCCGTTCCTGCTGGCCCGCTGGGGCCGAGCGTGGGGCCAAAGTAGGTACCGGCTGAGAGCGCTGGGGGGAGGGGTCCGGATTCCTGGGTCTCTGCTGGGGATGTGGCTTAGAAGCGTTGGGTATCTGAGGCACAGAGAGGGTCAAGAATTGGGGAGCGGGCAATACCTTGGGGAGGGGTCTACGAATTAGGGGTGGGGGGGTTTAGGATTTCTACTTTCTTCCTTGGACAGTGGGAGTTGGTCCAGGAGACCTGAGTTCCTGAGTGGGGTGGAATTGGGTGTTGGAGTGGAGGTTCGTAAGTAGGACTTAGGGGAAGGTAAGGGCTGTGTACTTGAGTCTTGGGATAGTGCAGGTGTTTTGGGTGAACTGGGATGAAAGTCTGCCGAGCCCAGTCGACCCGGTTGGCTGAAGGGGTAGACCCCAGTCATTCAGTCTTAGATTCGTTTCGGGAGCCTGGGGGAAGGTGTGAGTCAGACACTCCAGGGAAGAGCTAGACCCGCCCAGATCCTTAAGGGACCAGGGCCGAGAGGTGAGTGGGGGAAGGTTGGGCTTCTGGACACCGTGCTGGGTTCTGCTGGGCTGGGGTGGGGTGGGGGAACGTCTGGAGGAGCAAACACCTAGAGGAACGTGTCCTACCTGCAGGGCACACACTGTGTGCGAATGAAAGGCTCAGTGGGGTGTAGTTTGAATTGCCTGCTGGGGGGTGGTGAAAGGGAGTGTCCCAAGCAGGTGCAGGTGGGTGGGGATGGGACAGAAAGATGGAGACTGATTTATTCACTGCCTTCACCCTCCACAGTAACTATCCCTTCTGCAAATGAGAGTAGCACTGTTTTGCCTGCATCCACCAGCCCGAGCTCCAGCTCCCATGGCACCCTGGTGAGTGGAGGGCTGTGTGGGAAGATGGCAGCAAGGATATTATCCAGGGATCACACATATAGCACATTAGCATGCAGAGAGGACAGGACACCTCCTTTCCCCAGAGGTGGCAGGTCAGGGTAGCTTTGGAGAGTTTTAAGTAGGAGAGACCTAAAGACTTAGACCAGGAAGACTAGGAGACCCTGGACGGCGTAGACAAGAATACTGCACCTGTCAGGTGTGGGGGCTCAGAAACTCCACATGCCTCTCAGGTGGGTGGGGAGCAAGGAGCTCAGACTTGGTGGATGTGATGAAAGAAAGCAGGAGTCCCTGCCGGGCGTGGTGACTCATTCCTATAATCCCAGCACATTGGGAGGCTGAGGCGGTCGGATCACAAGGTCAGGAGTTTGAGACCAGCCTGGCCAACATGGTGAAACCCCGTTTCTACTAAAAATGCAAAAAATTAGCCAGGCGTTGGGGCACACATACCTGTAATCCCAGCTACTCGGGAGGCTGAGGCAGGGAGATTGCTTGAGCTCATGAGGCAGATGTTGCAGTGAGCTGAGATGGTGCCACTGCCCTCCAGCCTGGGTGACAGAGCAAGACTCTGTCTCAAAAAAACAAAAAACAAAAAAACAACAAAGCCAGACAAGGTAGGCAGGGATCCAGGAAGCACCAGTTTGGGGACCAGATTACCAAAAGTGGCAGATGTGTGTGTGTGGGGGGAGGGGTGGAAAGGGGAGGGCGATGCCATTCAGGTGGAGGTGGACAGGCTCCCCTGGCTCACGTGATTCACACCTGTCCCCTCTCTGCAGTCTCAGGGGGCCATCACTGCCATCATCGTGGTCTTCTCCATCCTGGCCGCCTTGCTCCTGGCGGTGGGGCTGGCACTGTTGGTGCGGAAGCTTCGGGAGAAGCGGCAGACGGAGGGCACCTACCGGCCCAGCAGCGAGGAGCAGGTGGGTGCCCGTGTGCCACCGACCCCCAACCTCAAGTTGCCGCCAGAGGAGCGGCTCATCTGAACGCTGGGGCCTGCTGCAGCCACCAACACTACCCAGGAATGCCGGGTGCTGGCTTGTACACCGCAGCTGCCACCGGGACACCAGCCTCTGATGGCTCAGCAGGACTCTGGGGGAGAGGCTGGGGCACCCACCTGGCGGGCTCTCTGTAGCATGCTGCCTCTGCTTGGCTGTGCCTGCAGCTCAGGGTGCTGGGGCTCGGGACCCACCGCCCTGCTTGCGGAACCAACTTTTCTCTGCGTGTCCTGCAGGCCCCACAACCCCCTCTCCTTTCTTTCAGTTCTCTCATGCGGCCGAGGCCCGGGCCCCTCAGGACTCCAAGGAGACGGTGCGGGGCTGCCTGCCCATCTAGGTCCCCTCTCCTGCATCTGTCTCCCTTCATTGCTGTGTGACCTTGGGGAAAGGCAGTGCCCTCTCTGGGCAGTCAGATCCACCCAGTGCTTAAGAATAGCAGGGAAGAAAGTGCTTCAAAGACTCTGCCCCTGAGGTCAAGGGAGGATGGGGCTATTCACTTTTATATATTTATATAAAATTAGTAGTGAGGTGTAATAAAAGCTTTTTTGTGCTTGAGCTGGTGGGGGCATTAGCCTAGATGGAAGTGACAAATGCCAAGAGGAACTGTTGCAAGGAACCTAGGGGATCAGAGGCTTCCCTGCTGGGAGCCAGTTAGAGAGGCTGCCCTTGGAGGGACAGAGGTGGGTGGGATGGGTTTCTGAGCAGAGTGAGGGCACCAAAAAATTCACCAGGAAAAAGACAGCTTTGGGCTCTTACGGCTTTATTGAGGGAACTGGGGTCTCCCCTGGACTCCTGATTCTTTTTTTTTTTTTTTTTTGAGATGGAGTCTCACTTTGGTGCCCAGGCCTGGAGTGCAGTGGCGTGATCTCGGCTCACTGCAACCTCCACTTCCTGAGTTCAAGCGATTCTCCTGCCTCAGCCTCCCGAGTAGCTGGGACTCCTGGCATGTGCCAACACACCCGGCTAATTTGTTATTTTTAGTAGAGACGGGGTTTCACTATGTTGGCCAGGCTGGTCTCAGGTGATCCACCCACCTCAGCCTCCCAAAGTGCTGGGATTACAGGCATGAACCACTGTGCCCGGCTGGACTCGATTCTTAACCCTCAAAGCACTTCTTAAGATCAGCCACTCTGGACCGGCTGCTGGGCTGGGGCTTTTGCCAGTTGCTGGTGGGGGAATCTGGGGCTCCCGGTCCCTCAAGTGGTTGGAGAGGAGCATGCTCTGCTAGCAAGGCCTTGGGAGGCTGGACTCTGGGGTTCTCCAGGGAAGTGGGGTCTGAGGAAGGATCAAGGAGCTGGGCCGTCCAAGCCGTATCAAAGCTGGGCTTTGTGGGGGCCAGAATTTGGGGGCTTTCTGGAGGGCTGGGCTGGGTGGGTGTGGGGGAGAGCCAGGAAGTGGGATTTTCCTGGGCTCTAGAATCTTCAGCTGCCTGAAGAATTAGGGGATCTGTGAGAGGAGAGGGTTTGGGGTCCCCCCAGATGCGTAGGTCTGCAGAGGCTGGTGAGGTCTGAGATGGAGAGATGACGTGTTGGTCAGACTCTGAGCGTATCAGCTGGGACCTGGGGTCCTTTGAGGAGCTGGTGGCATCCAAAGATGGGATGTTTTGCAGGGACAGCAAGTCTGCCGGCAGGGACAGGGACAGGGGCTGGGGCTCTGGTAGTTTCTTATCGTCTGGTTGCCATCTTGGTATGTTGGGCTGGGTGGGATGGAGGCATAGGGAAGTTGTGGCTTTTAGATGTCAGAGGGGCTGACAAGTCGGATGGACCATTAGGGGAAGATGGGTGGGGGTGGGGGAGCGGGCAAGGCTCTCACCAGGCTGAGGCAGCTGTCCAGGTCTCCTCTGTGACAGCAGTCTAAACTCTGGCTTGGTCTCAAGCTGCCTGCACTCTTGGCTCCCACGCTAAGACTGTCCAGAATCTCACTCAACAAATCCAGTTCTTCTCCAGACCCCAAGAAGCTGCTGTCCAGACCTTCTTCTGCCCACGGGCACCCCTCATCCTCAGGTGTTAGAGGGGGTGTCCTGGGTGAGGATGGGCAGCCTCAGATATTTGCCCAAGACCCCCAGCCCTGGTGGGGCTGCTCTGGAGTTTGGGAATCCTCCTCCCCCTCAGTCCTAGCCTCCCACTTTCAATAGTGCTGTTCCGCTTTAGTCTTACCCCACCCCTGGGGGCTCAGAAGGTCCCTCTTCCAGTCGGCGTCTCCTGCTGGGGCGAAGGGGCCGATTCTGCAAAGGGTAAGGGCCATAAGACCTCAGGAGGCTGCAGAGTTTGGGGGCTGAGGCTTGCTGGAGGAAGGTGAGTGTGAAGTGGGTGCCAACTATCAGGGAGTTGAAGGAGGAGGTGAGCTGTCTGGATAGGGGCTGGGATGGGTGGAGGATTCAGTGACAATTCCAGGTGTGTGCATGGGGGAGGGGCACTCTCACCCGTCCAAAGTGCTGAGTGATTGGAAGGCGTTGCTGCAGGCGGTCTGAGCGGCTGGTGAGGGCTGGGACTCTCAGGGAGCCGCCTCTCTGCAGGTTAGAGTCCCCATCCTGGGAAGAGAATGCATGAACTGGGAACCTCTGCCAGGGAACCTCCCCCCAGGCCACCATTTGAGACAGTTTCACTCATGTTGCCCAGGCTGGAGTGCAATGGTGAGATCTTGGCTCACCACAACCTCGGCCTCCCAGGTTCAAGTGATTCTCCTGCCTCAGCCTCACAAGTAACTGGGATTACAGGCATGTTTCACCATGCCCAGCTAATTTTGTAGTTTTAGTAGAGACATTTCACCATGTTGGTCAGGATGGTCTAGAACTCCTGACCTCAAGTGATCCACCTGCCTCGGCCTCCCAAAGTGCTGGGATTATAGATGTGAGCCACTGTGCCAGGGCATGATCTCGTTTCACTGCAACCTCCACCTCCCCTCCTGGGTTCAAGCGATACTCATGCCTCAGCCTCCTGAGTAGCTGGGATTACAGATGCTTGCCACCACACTTGGCTGATTTTTGTATTATTATTATTATTTTTTAATAGAGATGGGGTTTCTCCATGTTGGCCAGGCTAGTCTTGAACTCCTGACATCAGGTGATCCACCCACCTCGGCCTCCCAAAGTGCTAGGATTACAGGTGTGAACCACCAGGCTCGGCCTGTCTTGTTTTTGAGACAGGGTCTCTCTCTGTCACCCAGGCTGGTATGCAGCGGCGCTATCTCAGCACACTGCAACCTCCACCTCCTGGGCTCAAGGCATCCATGCTCAGCTAATTTTAAATATTTTTTTTTAGAGACAAGGTCCCACTATATTTTCCAAGCTGGTTTCAAACTCCTGGGCTCAAGTGATCCTCCTGCCTCGGCTTCCCAAAGTGCTGGGATTACAGGGGTGAGCCACTGCGCCAGGCCAGCTGGTCTTACCTTATACATTAGAAGGCTCTGTACTCCCTTCAAGCCACTCTTGGCCTATTAAAGAGCAGAGGGAGAATTACCTGAGGTGACGAGATCCTGGGCATTTGAGAGCTCAGACTTCTGTCCCCTAAGATAGTGTTATCTTGCCATCTGTCCATCTCCACGTCTCAAATATGCTCACCACCCCCCAGACACCACCTAAGAAGTCAGTGCAAACTTTCACCCCTTTGACTAATATAAAACAAGTATTCCCGGAGGAAGTCATCCCGAAATAAAATGGGGAGCAGTAAAGCAACATGGCAAAGCGTTCCTGTCTCACAGCGGCGAAGAATAAAATCGCATGGACAGTTTCAAGCTACAAAAATTGGCATCAGGAAACTTCTAGGCTTGGGGGAAAAAAGGTAGAAGCTGGAATTGTAGCATCGGAGGACAAGGAATGTTTGTCAGTGAACCTTGGCTGTTGGTTTTAAAGGGGAAGGGTAGAATTCCCACAATGAGTATCACAAACACAAAATAGAAGGGGGAAGATTCGTGAATGGTTTAACTGCTGGTTCAGTTCTTATTAAATCATGTGCGTTTCAAGTGTCTGCCGGGGTCAAAATGTTCCATCCCTTAGGAGATCAAAGTATCCTCTGTCCAATCCCCCTCGTCATCCCAGCAAGAGTGGCCTGCCCAGCCCAGTCTCACCGAGCGGTACATGTTCTTGACGGCTGGTTGGGTCTTGGCCTTGACTGAATTCAGGAGGGCACCTCCACCTTTCTGGGGGAGAGAAGATACCAAGGGAGAGAGGCTCGGGCCAGATCCATCCCACCTCCGCATCCCAGGTCGTGGAATGCTGATCAAGCCCCTTTCCCTCTCTGAGTCCCCATTTTTTCACCTCTATAAATGAATATGATCATAGTCATGACCCTACCTGGTGACTGTCATGGGATTAAATTAATCGAATGAGACATCCTTAACAAGTGTTTTTGTTTTTTTGAGGTGGAGTCTCAAAGAACAGAGTTTTTTTTTTTGGCTTCCTGAGATAGAGTCTTGCTGTGTCACCCAGGCTGGAATGCAGTGGTGCCATCTCGGCTCACTGCAATCTCCGCCTCCTGGGTTCAAACAGTTCTCCTGCCTCAGCTTCCTGAGTAGCTGGGATTATAGGCACCCACCACTACGCCTGGGTAATTTTTGTATTTTTAGTAGAGATGATGGGGTTTCACCATGTTGGCCCGGCTGGTCTCAAACTCCTGACCTCAGGCAATTCACTTGTCTTGGCTTCCCAAAGTGCTGGGATTGCAGACACGAGTCACCGTGCATAGCCAACAAGTGGTTTTTGAGACAGGGTCTTGCTCTGTCACCCAGGATGGAGTGCAGTGGCATGATCTCACTGCAACCTCTGCCTCCTGGGCACAAGCCATCCTTCCGCCTAGGCCTCTCGAGTAGCTGGGACTACAGCCACACCTGGCTAATTGTGTTTTTGTGTGTTTTTGGTTTTTTTTTTGAGACAGAGTCTTGCTCTGTCGCCCAGGCTGGAGTGCAGTGGTGTGATCTTGGCGCACTGCAACCTTTGATTCCTGGGTTCAAGCGATTCTCATGCCTCAGCCTCCCAAGTAGCTGGGACTACAGGCATGTGCCACCATGCCCAGCTAATTTTTTGCGTTTTTAGTAGAGACGGGGTTTCACCATGTTAGCGAGGGTAGTCTTGATCTCCTGACCTGGTGATCCACCCACCTTGGCCTCCCAAAGTGCTGGGATTACAGGCGTAAGCCACCTCGCTCAGCCTAACTTTTGTATTTTTTGAAGTAGAGATGGGGTTTTGCCATGTTGCCCTGGCTGGTCTCAAACTTCTGGTCTGGGCAATCCTTCTGCCTCCGCTTCCCAACGTTGGGATTACAGGCATGAGCCACCCCGCCCGTCCTATTGTTTTGGTGGTCTTACCTTCAGATTGTCGGCCCAGAGCTGATAGGATCGAAGGGCCCCTGGAGTAAGGAGAGAGTTTGGAGGTCACCAAAGGCTGGCTGAGGCTGGGGGTGGAGGTGGGTGAGGGGAGCCAGGGGCTGGACTCAGGGCTCACCTGAGGAGGCCCCGCAGCTGGAGATCTCCTGCTCGAATTGATCTGAGAAGCCCTCCCCATTGTTGAGCTTCTCCAATCGGGATTCGATGAACTGCGGTGGGGGACAGTAAATGAGAAGTAGCAGCAGACACGTTGGAATCCCAGGACATCACAGCCTGTCTGCCGTCAAGATGTAGAAGCCGTCTCTGGCCTCCAACCTGCCCATTCCCAAGCACCTGGGAAACTGGAGCCCACTTTATTTTATATATATATTTTTTTGAGACAGGGTCTTGCTCTGTCACCCAGGATGGAGTGCAGTGGCGTAATCTTGGCTCACTGCAACCTCCACCTCCCAGGTTCAAGCTATCCTGCCTCAGCCTCCCAAGTAGCTGGGATTACAGGCATGCACCACCACACCCAGCTAATTTTTGTATTGTTAGTAGAGACGGGGTTTCAACATGTTGGCCAGGCTGGTCTCGAACTCCTGACCTCAGATGATCTGCTGGCCTCAGGCTCCCAAATGGCTGGGCTTACAAGCATGAGCCACTGCCCCTGGCCTGGAGCTCCCACTTTAGGAAGCAGAGATTCCACCTTCTCTTCCCTCCCCAAGTCAGGACCTGTTCCCAGGGATCAAGCTCCACCCTTTGCAGGGACCCAGAAATGGAATTCTGCCCCCTTTAGATCTACCCACCAGCTCTCAGTGAGCCAAGAGTAGGTTGACCCCATCTTTAGCAATCTAGGGGTCCAAGCTACCTTTTCCCAGGAACCTTGAAGTTCAGCCCCAACTACCACCCCTCCCCCCATATCCTTAGGACTCGGGAAATTCTGGGACCTGCCTGCTCTGGAGTCCAGCTCAGACAGACACCCTAGTCCCAGGAAGATACTTGCTTAGGGACCTGGGAATTTGGTCCCACCCTAATTTCCCTCAGAGACCTAGGATAGGTCTTGTCCCCCAGGAACCCAGGAGTTGGGGCTTCTATCTTTTTCTTTTTCTTTCTTTTTTTTTTTTTTTTGAGACAGAGTCTTGCTCTGTCACCCCGGCTGGAATGCAGTGGTGCGATCTTGGCTCACTGCAACCTCCATCTCCTGAGTTTAAGTTATTTTCCTGCTTTAGCCTCCCAAGTAGCTGGGATTACAGATGCACACCACCGCGCCCAGCTAATTTTTGTATTGTTAGTAGAGACAGGGTTTCACCATGTTGACCAGGTGATCCACCCTCCTGGGCCTCCAAAAGTGCTGGAATTACAGGTGTGAGTCACCGAGCCTGGCCAGGGCTCCCATCTTTAGGAATCCAGGAGTTCAATCCTTCCCCACCTGGGAGCCCGGGAGTGGGGGATCCTGCTGGACTGTCTCCAGCCGTACCCTCAGGGACCCAGGAGTCTACCCTCAACCCTGCCAGTTCAGACCAGCCCTCGGGGACTCAGCAGTCCACCTCCAGCCCCGGCTGCACCCTCAGGGCTCTGGCATACCTGTTTGAACAGCTGCAGGTGCACAGCCCGCCGATGGAAGGCCTGCAGGGGTGCCCCAGGCTTCTGGGCCAAGAAGGCTTCCTCACTGAAGGTCACTGGCTGGCCCTGGAAGAAGCGTCAGAGTTCTGAGCTCCCTGGGGTGCTCCTGTCCCTCCCTCATTCTACTATATATTTATATAGCAAACATTGATTAGGCATCTGCTGTGTGCCTGACCCTGTGTGGGCTTCTTGCTCTGTCACCCAGACTGGAGTGCAGTGGTTCAATCTTGGCTCACTGCAACCTCCACCTTCTGGATTCAAGCAATTATCCTGCCTCAGACTCCCGAGTAGCTGGGATTACAGGCACTTACAACCATGCCCGGCTATTGTATTTTTAGTAGAGATGGGGCTTCACCATGTTGGCCAGGCTGGTCTCGAACTCCTTACCTCATGATCTGCTCGCCTCAGCCTCCCAAAGTGCTGGGATTACAGGCATGAGCCACCACACCCAGCCCCCATTTCTTTTTTTGAGTTGGGGTCTCACTTTGTCATATGCGTCGGAATGCAGTGGTGCGATCTCTGTTCACTGCCACCTCTGCCTCCTGAGCTCAAGTGATCCTCCCACTTCAGTCTATCAAGCAGCTGGGACCAAGGTGCACACCACCATGCCCAGCTAATTTTTGTAGTTTTTGTGGAGACAGGGTCTCACTATGTTTCCCAGGCTGGTCTGAACTCCTGGGCTCAAGCAATCCACCCACCTTGGCCTCTCAAAGTGCTGGGATTACAGATGTGAGTCACTGATCTGGCTGATTTAAGCATTTATCTCAAATAAGGTGGAAGCCCTGGGGGGCTGTAGGCAGGGGAGGGACGTGATCTGACTCAGGCGTTCGCTGGTAGTGACCTTTGGCCAATGCAGGGGGGACAGACTCTGGGAGGTGAAGGCAGATGCCTGCTTGCAGAGGGCCAGGAGTGGTGGCTCATGCCTGTAATCCCAGCACT
>NW_016107368.1:3156235-3164886 GCF_001604975.1 Cebus imitator | reverse complement strand
AAAAAAAAAAAAAAAAGAAGCCTCCTTGTGAGGGAGTCCCGGGGTGGGGGAGATCAGTGCATTAATTTCAGGCAAACAATTATGGGGTCCATTCAGAGTGGAGACAGAGGAAGTGGGTGGTTAGGTGTGCAGATTCAGAATGCAGAGATGACAAGAGCGCCAGATGCTCAAGTGATACTGGAAACCCCCAGTTTTTGTGGATTGTTGGTGAAAAATAGGGGAAGGGACTTCAGAGAGCAAGGTCCTGGCTTCAACATTCACCCACTGTGGACCCGTCAAGCCTTGGTTTCCTCATATGGAAAATGGGAATGTCACAGTATCCTTCTCAAAATGTATGAGCATTAAATGAGAGAATAACAGTAGTAGAAGCCAGCATTTATTGAGTGCTTGCTGTATGCCAGGTACAATTCAAAGTGCAGGGAAGATGCTGATTCACTGATTCCAATATCCTTTTGGGTGGCACTATTTGGGTCCCATTTTACAGACGGGCAAACAGAAGCACAAAGTAAGCACTTCATTAATGCTACCTATCATCATCATCATTATTATTTTTCCTTGCCCCTCCATTATTATTTTAATTAAAAAAAAAGACGGTGGCCGGGCATGGTGGCTCAAGCCTGTAATCCCAATACTTTGGGAGCCCAAAGTGGGCAGATCACCTGAGGTCAGGAGTTCAAGACTAGCCTGGCTAACATAGAGAAACCCCGTTTTTACTAAAACTACAAAAATTAGCTGGGTGTGGTGGTGCACGATTCTCCTCCCTCAGACTCTTGAGTAGTATTCCCAACTACTGGAGAGTCTGAGGGAGGAGAATCGCTTTAACCTGGGAGGCAGAGGTTGCAGTGAGCTGAGATTGCGCTACTGCACTCCAGTCTGGGTGACAGAGTGAAACTCTGTCTCTGGGTGGGGGGGTGGAAGAAACTCTGTCTCAAAAACAAACAAACAAACAAAAAAACATAGACGAGTAGGTTTGCCCAGTCTGGTCTTGAACTTCTGGGCTCAAGCCTCCCAAAGTGTTGGGATTACAGGTGTGAGCCACTGCCTTTGGCCCATCTATTGTACCTGTGATTATGATTATGATTATTTGTTTTTGAGATGGAGTCTCACTCTTGTTGCCCAGGCTGGAGTGCAGTGGTGTGACCTCCGCTTACTGCAACCTCCGCCTCCCAGGTTGAAGTGATTCTCTGTCTCAGCCTCCCGAGTAGCTGGGATTACAGATGCCTGCCTCCACGCCCAGCTATTTTTTTTTTTTTTTTTTTTTTTTTTAGTAGAGACAGGGTTTCACCATCTTGGCAGGCTGGTTTTGAACTCTGGACCTCGTGATCCACCTGCCTCGGTCTCCAAAGTGCTCGGATTACAGGCGTGAGCAACCACGCCCGGCCCCTGTACCTATCATTATCATTGCGATTCATTCAGCGACTCATTCAGGAACCCACGAGACCTCTCCCACAACGTTCCCGCTGCTCACCGGGCTGCAGACCAGGGCGTCTCGGTATCCCCCGAAGAGCAGGGCCTGGGCTTTGAGGAAGAGACGAGACACCCCTTCCCCGGGGGCCAGGGCGACCTTCCTGAGCCGGAGCCTCAGCAGGGACACCTGGAGCGCAGGAGAGTAGCCCTGAGTGGGCAGATGTGGGGCGCCCGTCTCCCGGGGCAGGAGGGACGGAGGGGCAACACTGACCACGTCTGGGGGCAGCGACTGCACGTCGTTAAAGGCCGTCTCCAATGTATTGGTGTCCACGTTCAGCACCACGACATCTTCCAGGGCTTTTTCTCGAACTTTCTGCGGAAAAGCAGGGCCGGCTGCTCAGAGCCCGAGGATCCTTTAGCAAAGGAGGGTATCTGGGGATGTAGGGGGAGGGGGAACTCTCACGTCCCCACCATCTGGGTGGATCGGTGCTTACCTCGGCGAGACTGGCGTGCACTCCAATGAGGTAGGGCATGGGTGCGCTGTGGACGGAGGGGACGGGGTCATGTAGGAACCGCCCCCAGGCCCTGCCCCCAGGCCTTGCCCCTCACAGCTCCCCTCGCTTACCAGCAGTAGTCCAGCAGGTGCGGCGGCAGCGTGGGGATCAGGACGTGCTCCCAGCGCATGGGGTACAGGAGTGCGCAGGACGCATGGACGCACGAGGTCAGCTAGGGAGCGATGGCAGGGTGTGGAGTCAGGGTCTGGACCCTCCAGCACGGGGTCTCTCCAGGCATTTCCTATGTCCCGTCTCCTATTCCCCGTCCCCATCCGCTGCTGGGTAATGAGTGACAACTCAAACCCCTTTAGAAATCATGTGGTTTAGCTGGGCGTGGTGGCGCGCGCCTGTAGTCCCAGCTACTCGGGAGGCTGAGGCAAGAGAATTGCTTTAACCCAGGAGGCAGAGGTTGTAGTGAGACCAGATCGTGCCACTGCACTCCAGCAGCGTGACAGAGCAAGACTCCATCCCCACGCCCAAAAAAAAGAAAAAAAAGAAATCATATGGAGACCAGGAATTTGGCTACTTACAGTGCTTTAAGCAGGTGAGGCCAGGACTTATCCTGTCCCATTCTTTCTCTAAGGGAGTGCAGTTAATAGGCAATTGCCCTGGGTCTTCCAGCATAGAGGTAGAGCTAGGACTGAGCCTCCACGAACTCCACCCCGAAAGAGGTGGAGCTATAATGTATCCCGCCCTTGTCCCACCCCTAGGGGTGGAGCCACGACCTAAACCCATCTAAAGAGGCGGGGCCAGAATGCAACCATTTGGCTCCCACCCTAGGGGTGGAGCCAGATGGAGCCCCACCCAAAGAGGTGGAGCTGAAATGCAATAATTTGACCCTGCCCCTAGGGGTGGAGCCAGTTTCCCCCTCCTGGGTCTTAGACTCCCTGGGAGTATGCATCTCTAGTTTTTTGGGTCCCTTGTTATCTGAATCTCTATTCCTAGGGGTTCCATGGGTTCCGGGATTTCTGGGTCCCTGAGTTCCTGGGTCTCTGGGTCCCTGGATCCCCATGTGTATAGATCCCTAGTTCTCAGGGTCCCTGAGTATCCGGAGTGGTGGAGCCAGACCATAGTGGGTGGCCCATAGTGGGTGGAGCCTGTGCTTAGCACTCCCAAAGAGGAGCCGCTGCAGCGCAGGCCCCTCCCACATGGGCGGGGCTAGAATTTAACACTCGGAGACCTTCGAGGTGGCGGAGCCAAGACTTCGCCTTCAGGTCCCAAGCAGTGGGGTTAGAGCCAGGAATCAGCCCCGTTGTCCCTCCCCCTTCCCCGAGGGGGCGGAGCCAGGCCCCGCCCCGCCCCCAGCCCGGCGGGCCACGCCTCACTGTGCTGAGTTTGCTGGCGGTGAGCAGGACTCTTCGCTCGGCGAGGAGAGCCGCAAACAGCCCCACGATGTTCTCGTCGGTCACGGCCACCACCAGCTCCGTTAGATTCCTCTGAGGATCAGAGAGGCGCGCTGGGCGTGGACGGGCCCCTGGATCTTGCATCCCCCGTTTGGGTTTCGGGACCTGTTCACACCCCCAGAAACCCCTCCCGGGTCCCCACTCACGTTCTCAGGGATGGATGGTAGGCGGCCGGAGTCCGGGGCCACGAAGCAAGAAAGCTGGTGGAGGTATTGGCGTGGGGACCAATCAGTTAGGAGGCTGGCCTCACCTGGATCCCCGACCTTCCAGGGTCCCCAAGCCCCGCTCACCGGCTTGCTATTCCCTGGGGTAGGGGGCGGCATGCCCTGCCCGCTGGAGACGGTGACTCCGCTGCCCTGGGGAAGAGGTACGACTGTGGTCATCAGGTCTGAGACGCAGCCTTCCCATCCACCTAAGGTCCAGCGCCCAGGGAATGGGAGCTACTCACCAGCTCCAGCCCCACTGAGGCCTGGGGCTCCGGCAGGGACTGCTGCAACAGATTCTGAAGAAGTTCCTCTGCCTCGGAGACCTGGGTGGGAGGTGGGGGAATGGGGGTGGCTGAGCCAGAGGTGGATTGGTGATTCCAAGGGCTATGACTAAGCTTGAGTGGTGTGGGAGGAGCTCAGGTCAGGTAAGGCTCAGGCCTGGGAGTTCTTTTTTTTTTTTTTTTTTCTTGAAAAGAAATTAAAAAGCAGGGCGCTGTGGCGCGTGCCTGTAGTCCCAGCTACTCGGATGGAGGATCGCTTGAGTCCAGGAGTTCTGGGCTGTAGTGTGCTATGCTGATCGGGTGTGCGCACTAAGTTCAGCATCAATATGGTGACCTCCCGGAAGCGGGGGAACACCAGGTTGCCTAAGGAGGGGTGAACTGGCCCAGGTTGGAAAAGGAGCAGGTCAAAACTCCCATGATGATCAGTAGTGGGATCGCTCCTGTGAATAGCCACTGCGCACCAGCCTGGGCAACATAGCGAGACCCCCATCTATTAAAAAAAAAAAAAAAGAGGCCGGGCGCGGTGGCTCACGCCTGTAATCCTAGCACTTTGGGAGACTGAGGCAGGTGGATCACCTGAGGTCAGGAGTTCAAGACCAGCCTGGCCATCATGGTGAAACCCCATCTTTAAAAAAATAAATAAAAAAGAAATAAATAAATGAAATAATAATAATTCAAAAAAAGAGACACGATCTCCCTATGTTGCCCAGGCTGGTCTTGAATTCCTGGGCTCAAGAGATCCTCCTGCCTTGGCCTCCCTAAGGGCTGGGATTACAGGTGTGAGCCACCCGTCTGGCTTTTTAAAATTTTTAATTTTTTTCTTTTTTCTTTTTTTTGAGACGGAGTTTCGCTCTTGTTACCCAGGCTGGATTGCAATGGCGCGATCTTGGCTCACCGCAACCTCTGCCTCCCGGGTTCAGGCAATTCTCCTGCCCCAGCCTCCTGAGTCGCTGGGATTACAGGCACGCGCCACCATGCCCAGCTAATTTTTTGTAGTTTTAGTAGAGACGGGGTTTCACCATGTTGACCATGATGGTCTCGATCTCTTGACCTCGTGATCCACCCGCCTCGGCCTCCCAAAGTGCTGGGATTACAGGCTTGAGCCACCGTGCCCGGCCAATTTTTAATTTTTTTCTTGTAACCTCAGGTGATCCGCTCACCTTGGCCTCCCAAAGTGCTGGGATTACAGGTGTGAGCCACCACACTCAGCCAATTTACTTATTTTTTTGTAGAGAAGGGGGTCTCACTACATTGCCCAGGCTGGTCTCAAGCTCCTAGGTTCAAGCAATCCTCCCACCTAAGCCTCCCAAAGTGCTGAGACTACAGGTGTGACATGATGTGCCCGCCAGGCCTGGGAAATCTGAGAGGGGTTGGAGGCTTGGCGGGTGGGGGCTGGGACTCCTACAGGAGTGAGAGAGGGGCTGGTCTCACTTGGTCCTGAGCTAGGAGGTCTCCCACTGTGTTCAGTAGCTTGTAAAACACCTCGAACCAAGGCAGGTGGCTGTGGAGAGAGAATAAGTTCACGAAGTGTCACTAGGCCTCAGCTCTTCCCATCCCCCACCCCACCCCCAACCCCCATATCCCACACCTGAGAATGCAGAGACAGCTCTGGGTACCCGCCCGCAGGCGGCAGAAACCAAATCTGCGGTTGCCGGCAAGGTCTGTGAGGGCGAAGGTGAAATGCTGCACGGCGGGGCTGGGGGGCTCCCTGGAATGGGAAGGGCTGTTAGAGAGACCTGGGCATCCCTGCTGTCTGAGGATTCCCCCCACCCCAACAAAGCTCCTGGGACCCTGGGTATATAGGTCTCTAGTTGTCAGAATCCCTGCATGCCTGGGTCTCCCGGTCTCAGGATCCGTGGGTCCCTGGATCTCTGGGTCCCTGGATCTCTGGGTCTCTGGATCTCTGGGTCCTTGGACCTCTGGGTCTCTGGATCTCTAGATCCCTGGATCCCTGGATCTCTGGGTTCCAGAGTCCCTGTGTCTCTGAGCCCCTGGGTTCCTGAATTCCTGAGTCCCTAAGTCCCTTGGTCCCTGTGTCTCTGTGTTCCTGAATCCCCGTATTTCTGAGTCTCTGGGCTCCCAAGTCCCCGAATCCTTGAGTCTCTGAGTCCCTGAATCCCTGAATTCCTGGGTCCCTGTGAGTTCCTCAGTCCTTAGATTCCTGAGTCCCTGAATCTCTGTGTCTTTAAGTCCCTGCGTATCTGGGTCCCTGGGTCCCCGAATCCCTGGATCTCTGGGCTTCTGGACCTCTGGGTTCCTGAGTCCCTGTGTCCCTGAGTCTCTGGGTCCCTGGGTTCCTGAGTCCTTGGGTCCCTGTGTCCCTGAGTCCTTGGGTCCCTGGGTCCCTGAGTCCCTGAGTCCCTGGGTCCCTGTGTCCCTGGGTTCCTGTGTCCCTGTGTCCCTGAGTCCCTGGGTCCCTGAGTCCCTGGGTCCCTGTGTCCCTGAGTTCCTGGGTCCCTGGGTCCCTGGGTCCCTGGGTCCCTGAGTCCTGGAGTCCCTGGGTCCCTGTGTCCCTGAGTCCCTGTGTCCCTGAGTCCCAGAGTCCCTGGGTCCCTGGGTCCCTGTATCCCTGAGTCCCTGCGTCCCTGGGTCCCTGTGTCCCTGAGTCCCTGTGTCCCTGAGTTCCTGCATTCCTGAGTCCCTGGGTCCCTGGGTTCTTGAGTTCCTGGGTCCTTGAATCCCTGGATCTCTGGGGCCCTGAGTCCCTGGATCTTTGGGTCCCTGAGTGTCTGACTCCCTGGATGCTAATGCATATATGTCCCTAAGTTCTCAGGGACCCCAAGTGTTTGAGTCTTTGAGTCTCATAGTCCTTGAGTGTATGGGTTTCCAGATGCCTGAGTCATTGGGGCCCCTGAGAGATCTGAGTCCCCAAGTCCTTGGATCTCCCTGCCCTTCCATACCTTTCCACATCAAAAGGGAAGCAGAATTTAGGCACCATCTGCATAGCTTCCTGGAGGTGAAGAAAAGCGCAGACTGCTTGGCCGCTCAGGTTGGGCCCAGGTCCAAGACACAGAGTCCCCTTCCCCTGGGGGATCGTCCCTGACCCTGGGTGGTGTGGGGGTGGGGGGGTGGGGGGGGAGGAGCCAGCCTGAATACCTGGTCCCTGAAGTCTGGGGGGAACTGCCGCAGGATGGGGGGATCTGTAGAAGACAGTAGGTCTCTAAGTTCAGCAACCCCGGCCTCCCCTCTCCTCCCAACTCCCTCACTCCCAAGCTCCCAACTCACCCTCCTGCAGGGAGGCAGGGTAGGCGGCTTCAAAGAACCAGTCAAACACGGCAGGGGAGTCCCCTCTGTGGGATGCAGAAGGGGTCGAGTCTTGCTTCTGTGCCTGTGTGGTTGTCTGCCACTTTGCACACCAATGTGGTTGTGTGGGCATGCAACAAGTGTGTCAGCATGTGTGTGACTCAAGGGGTTTGCGGCTGTGAGTGTGTGGTGGTGTGAGGCTGTGTGTGCAGCAATGTTAATTGTGCACACAAGTACAGGATGGAGTGAGAAATTGTGACAATGGGCTGGGAGTGGTGGCTTGCGCCTGTAATCCAAGCACTTTGGAGGCCAAGGCGGGCGGATCACCTGAGGTTGGGAGTTCAAGACCAGCCTGACCAACATGATGAAACCCCATCTTTATAAAAAAAAAAAAAAAAAGAAAAAGAAAGTGTGACTGTGTATGTGTGGCTGTCTGATTGTGTGCGACTGAGTGCATGGCTTGTGTGAGCAAGCAGTGTGTGTGTCACCCTGTCTGCTGTCTGCTTGAAAAGATGAGACTGTCCTCTCTGTTGGTGGGGTGGGACTGCCCAGATATAGTGGGCAGTCTGCACAGTCCCAAGCTAAGTGAATAACATCTATATTTTCTTTTCTTTTTTTTTTTTTGAGATGGACTCTCCCTGGGGACAGTGGCTCACCCCTGTATTCCCAGCACTTTGGGAGGCTGAGGTGCTCAGATCACCTGAGGTCAGGAGTTCGAGACTAGCCTGACCAACATGGAGAAACCCCGTCTCTACTAAAAAATACAAAAATTTGCCCGGCATGGTGGCGCATGCCTGTAATCCCAACTACTGGGGAGGCTGAGGCAGGAGAATCGCTTGAACCCGGGAGGCGGAGGTTGCAGTGAGCCGAGATCACTCCACTGCAGTCCAGCTTGGGCAACAAGGGTGAAACTCCATCCCCCCAAAAAAAAACAAAAAACGAACAAAAAAAAAACGGCCAGGGATGGTGGCTCACGCCTGTAACCCCACCACTTTGGAAGGCCAAGGCAGGCGGATTATGAGGTCTGGAGTTCAAGACCAGCCTGGTCAACATGGTGAAACCCCGTCTCTACTAAAAATATAAAAATTAGCTGAGCATGGTGGCGTGTGCCTGTAATCCCAGCTACTCTGGAGGCTGAGGCAGGAGAATGGCTTGAACCAGGACCTGGGATGCGTGCCGAGATCTCCTCATTGCACCAGCCTGGGATACAGAGTGAGACTCCATCTAAAAAAAAAAAAAAAAAAAAGAGAGACAGAGTCTTGCTCTGTCACCCAAGCTGGAGTGCAGTGGCACAATCTTAGCACACTGCAACCTCCACTCCTGGGGTTTAAGCTATTCTCTTGCCTCAGCCTCCCTAGTAGCTGGGATTACAGGTGCCCACTACCTCGCTCAGCTAATTTTTATATTTTTAGCAGAGACGGTGCTTCACCTTATTGGCCAGGCTGGTCTTGAACTCCTGACCTCAGATGATCTGCCTGCCTTGGCCTCTCAAAGTGCTGGGATTACATGTGAGTCACCACACCCGGCCACGACATCTATATTTTCTTTTTTTTTTTT
>NW_016107368.1:3154376-3156010 GCF_001604975.1 Cebus imitator | reverse complement strand
AGAGACGGGGTTTCACCATGTTGACCAGGATGGTCTCGATCTCTTGACCTCGTGATCCACCCGCCTCGGCCTCCCAAAGTGCTGGGATTACAGGCTTGAGCCACCGCGCCCGGCCTATATTTTCTTGTATAGATTTGAGCGTGTGTGCCCGAGCAAGTGAATGACATTTATAGCTTCCTGTGCAGATGTGAGTGTCGCTGGGTAACTGGCAACCTTTCAGTCTGTCTGTGTGTCTCTGTGTGCTAGACCCCATGGGATCCTGATGGCTGATCCCATATGTCTCATCAGAGAAAGGAGGGCAGGATACTTGGGTCCTTACTGTAAGCCCTGAAATCTCTGCTTTCCTCCCCTGCCCCTATATCAAGCAGAAGATGCAAACTTGGGCTCAAGGAGAGAGATAGGGAGGCCTGGAGGGAGATCAGCTACACACACCGTCCTTCCCGGTTGCAATCACAGTCCCCGACATGGGATGCCCAGCACTTCACCCTTATGCCGACACAGTCACACACGATCACCCACTCATATGAACACCCAGCCTCCCCTCTGCCCTGATCACCAACCCCATGGACCCCCTGAAGACGGTACATGCATCCACAGAGCTACAGACATAATCACAGAGGCTGGATAGAGAGAGAGAGAGAGAGAGAGACAGAGAGAGGAGACAGAGAGTGGCCTGTCCCAGAGTGAAGGTCACAGCGGAGGCCAGCAGAGTGTCCGATTCCAGCCACCTGCCCCTGCGGGTCATGGCACCTCCTGGGCCTGCTCCAGCCCCAGCTCCCCTTTGCCCCGGCTCAGGCCCAGCCTGGGAATCTTGTACCAGAGAATGAGGGATAGGGCAGCTCTTACTCAGCTCTGGATCCCATGGTCCCTGCAGGGCCAGCCCAGCGGGGCCCTCTCCCCAGGGGTCCTGGGGGGCCTGTGTGTGCTGGGCCCCAAGCTGGCTCAGCTTCCTGTGTGGCTGAGAGAGGAAGTTTAACGGGTGACGTCCCCGGACAGAGGCCCTGCCCCCACCCCCTGTGAGAAACCCAGGCATCCTGCCTGCTAATTATGTTGGGGATGGGTGGGTAATAAGTAGTCAGCTTGGGAAGCCAGACCCCCGGCTCCATCCCACCAGGCTGGATCATGTCTTGTCCCTCGCATCAAGCCCAGGCCCTTGTATCTCCTTCCCTGCTCTGCAGCAGCCAAGATTCACGGTTTGTCTATTAATAAAATGCTTCCCCTTCTCTTAACTCTTCTTTCCCTTGTTCCATTTGCCCTGGACGGTCACTATAGGACCACCAGAGGGAGCTACCTGTAAAGTGGACAGTGGGGTGCCAGGGACGACGGGGACAAAGAGCACAGAATGCAGGCGCAGGGACGGACAGACAGACACACACTCAGAAAGTCACCAGCACAAACAGCCTAGAACAGCCAGGGATGACAGACGGACGCAGAGAGACAGCGAGTCCTACGGCTAGAACATAGCTCCAGGCCGGGCGAGGTGGCTCATGCCTATAATCCCAGCACTTTGAGAGGCCAAGGTGGGAGGATCTCTTGAGACCATGAGTTCGAGGCCAGCCTGGGAAACATGGAGAAACCCTGTGTCCACAAAAAGCTACAAAAATTATAGCTGGGGCCGGGCGTGTTGGCCTATG
>NW_016107368.1:3149838-3153801 GCF_001604975.1 Cebus imitator | reverse complement strand
AGTGAACCATGATTGCACTATTGCACTCCAGCCTGGGCAACAAAGTAAGATCCTGTCTCAAAAAAAAAAAAAAAAGAACTTAGTCACAGGTACACACCCATTGTGCACAGAAAGACAAGACAGGGGGTTCCCTTGAGGTCAGGAGTTTTTGACCGGCCTGGTCAAAATGATGAAATCCCATTATTTATGTATGTATGTATATATTTATTGAGACAGAGTCTCATATCTCGGCTCACTGAAACCTCTACCTCCTGGGTTCAAGCAATTTTCCTGCCTCAGCCTCCCAAGTAGCTGGGACTATAGGCACCCAACACCATATCTGGCTAATTTTTTGTATTTTTAGTGGAGACGGTGTTTCATTGTGTTAGCCAGGCTGGTCATGATTTCCTGACCTGGTGATCCACCTGCCTCAGTCTTCCAAAGTGAGCCACCACGCCCAGCCTCTCATTTAAAAAATACAAAAATTAGCTGGGCATTGTGGTATGTGCCTGTATTCCCAGCTACTTGAGAGGCTGAAGCAGGAGAATCACTTGAACCCAGAAGGCAGAGGGTGCAGTGAGCCGAGATTGCGCCATTGTACTCCAGCCTGGGCGACAGAGTGAGACTGCCTCTCAAAAACAAAAAAGAAGACAGAGAGACAGATATGATAAACAGATACACAGAGACCACAGCCGTTGATACAAACAGAATAACAGAGAAGTAGACTCAGATAGATCGAGACACACAGCACAGACATAGAGCAAGTAATGACCAGATATAGACACAGCCTGGACCCAGCCACATGCAGAGAGAGACGCAGTTGGACTTACACGACAGCCAGGTACTCAAGACAGCCCGACACCTCCAAGCCACGTTGCAGACTGTGAAAGATACAGGGGCTGGGTGCAGTGGCTCATGCCTGTAATCCCAGTACTTTGGGAAGCCAAGGTAGGATTGTTTGAGTCCAGGACTTCAAGACTAGCCTGAGCAATATAACAATACCCCATCTCAGCCGGGCGCGGTGGCTCACGACCATAATCACCTCACTTTGGGAGGCCGAGGAGGGTGGATGACGAGGTCAGGAGTTTGAGACCAGCCTGGCCAACATGGTGAATCCTTGTCTCTACTAAAAATATAAAAATTCACCAAGTGTGGTGGCGGATGCCTATAATTCCAGCTACTCAGGAGGCTAAGGCAGGAGAATTGCTTGAACCCAGAAGGCAGAGGTTGCAGTGAGCCAAGATCATGCCACTGCACTCAAGCCTGGGTGACAGAGCAAGACTCCATCTCAAAAATAAATAAATAAATAAATAAAACAAGACCCCATCTCTACAAAAATTAAAAATTTAGCTAGGTGCAGTGGTCCCAGCTACTCCACAGGCTGAGGCGGGAGGGTCCCTTGAGCACAGGTGGTGGAGGCTGTAGTGAGCTGGGATCCTGCCACTGCACTCCAGCCTGGGCAACAGCGTGAGACCCTGTCTCCAAACAAACAAAAGAACAAGCAAATGAAAACAATGAAAAAGACACAGGCACACAGGTGGACAGATGTAGTCATGGTGAGACAGGATATGTGAACACATTTGCAGGCACAAAAACAGAACGTCATATAGTCATTCGTGGTTACACCGAGACACAAAATCCTGGAGACAGACTCAGACCAGTGTGTTGGGAAAACGCCTGGTACCCACAGTCACTGGACACACAGAGAGAATCCCATCAACCACATCCACACGGAGTCTGACGGACTCGTGCTGTCATCCGAATGTGTGTCCCTCCAAAATTTATATGTCGAAACCTAAATCCTCAAGGCAGTACGGAGTGGTAAGAGGCGGGGCCTTTGGGAGGTGACGAGGTCATGAGGTATCCACCATCAACAACGGGATTAATGCCTTCATAAAAGAGGCTTGAGACTGGGCATGGTGACTCACACCTGTAATCCCAGCACTTTGGGAAGCTGAGGCAGGCGGATCATCTGAGGTTGGGAGTTTGAGACAAGCCTGACCAACATGGAGAAACCTTGTCTCTACTAAAAACACAAAGTTAGGCTGAGGCAAAGTGGCTCCCACCTGTAATCCCAGCACTTTGGGAGGCCATGGGAGGGGGTGGGGGGTGGGGATCATCTGAAGTTAGGTGTTCAAGACCAGCCTGGGCAACATGGCAAAACTCTGTCTCTACTAAAAGTGCAAAATTAGCTGGGCGTGGTGGCGAATGCCTATAATCCCAGCTACTTAGGAGGCTGAGGCAGGAGAAGTGCCTGAACCCGGGAGGCAGAGATTGCGGTGAGTTGAGATCACGCCATTGCACTCCAGCTTGGGCAACAAGAGTGAAGCTCCGTCTCAAAAAACAAAAACTACTACCACTACTGCTGTACACACAACTGTTTTTTTGTTTTGTTGAGACAGAGCCTTGCTCTGTCGCCCAGGTTGGAGTACACTGGGATGATCTCGGCTCACCGCAACCTCCACCTGCTGGATTCAAGCTATTCTTCTGCCTCAGCCTCCTGAGTAGCTGGGATTACAGGTGCACACCACCACACCAGGCTAATTTTTTATATTTTTAGTAGAGATGGGGTTTCACCATGTTGGCCAGGCTGGTCTCGAACTCCTGACCTGAAGTAATCTACCTCCCTTGGCCTCTCAAAGTGCTGGGATTACAGGTGGGAGCCACCGCGCCTGGCAGCGATAGGCTCTATCAGTAAAATAAAATAACTGATGGAGAGTAGCAGGGTACTAATTTAATTTAGAGTAACCAGAGAAGGCTGCTCGGAGGAGGAGGTGGTGTCATGTGAAGTGAAACCTGCAAGATGAGAAATGGGTCAGTCCTACAGTACACCTATCTGGGGAAAGAACATTCAGGAACAGCAAGTGCTAAGTCTGTGAGGTTGAATTGAGCTTGATATGACTGAGTCCAAAGAGAAGGTTATTGTAGTTTTTGCTTAATACGTGAAGAGGAGAGGGTTGACAGGTTCGGGGTTGAGGTCACAATAGTCAACAAGGGGTGGATGACGTGAAACCTTGGACACCAAGGTGAGTGGGGATCGATCTGCATGAGACAGGAGTTGTGGGGGGTTCTGAGCATGGGAGTGACAAGCTCTGATTTGCATATAAGGACACTTCTCAGGCTTCTGTTGATGGACAATATGCTGACAGGAGGGAACCCCAGAGAAGCACCTTGAGTCGTTGTCTGGATGAGCAGTCATGATAACTTAGACCAGGTGGAGACAGGTGGAGAGAAGGGGCTGGATTCAGGATGCATTTTGGAGGCAGAGACAACGGACTCAGCAAGATGGGATGAACACACTTCTGGCTGCGGGAAGCAGTGAATCAAGACTGACTCCTAGATTTGGGGTTTCAGCAACTGGGCGGATGGCGGTGCCATTTACTGGGGGAGATGACATTTTTGGGAGTGGAATCAGGAGTTCTTTGGTGGCCACTTCGAGTTTAAGATGATGAGGAGAGTCAAGTCGTCTGGCTGGCACACAGTGCCTTTTTTTTTTTTGAGATGGGGTCTCACTTTGTTGCCCAGGCTGGAGTGTGGTGGCACAATCACAGGTCACTGCAGCCTCAACTTCCTGGGCTCAAGGGATCCTCCCACCGCAGCCTCCCTAGTAGCTGAAACTACAGGTACAAGCCACCATGCCTGGTTAATTTTTGTATTTTTTGAAGATATGGGGTTTCGCCATATTTCCCAGACTGGTCTCAAACTCCTGAGCTCATGGGATCCTCCCACCTCAGCCTCCCAAAGTGCTGGGATTACAGGTGTGAGCCACTGCACCTGTCCTATTTACTATCCTTTAAAAGAGGATGCTATACAAAAAAAAAATTAGCCAGGCGTGGTGGCATGCGCCTGTAGTCCCAGCCACTCAGGAAGCTGAGGCAGGAGAATCGCTTGAACCCGGGACAGAGGTTGCAGTTGCAGTGAGCCAGGATTGCGCCACTGCACTCCAGACTGGGCGACAGAGTGAGACTCCATCTCAAAAAAAAA
>NW_016107368.1:3137740-3149013 GCF_001604975.1 Cebus imitator | reverse complement strand
CTGTTGCCCTGGTTAAAGTGCAGTGGTGCGATCATAGCTCACTCTAGTCTTGAACTCCTGGGCTCACGTGATCCCCCCACCCCAGCCTCCCAAGTAGCTAGGACTACAAGAATGTGACAACACACCCAGGTAACTTCTTAGAAGAATTTTCATAGAGATAAGATCTTGCTCTGTCGCCTAGGCTGGTCTCAAACTCCTGGGCTCAAGCAATCTTCCTGCTTCAGCCTCCCAAAATCCTGGGATTACAGGTGTGAGCCACGGTGCCTGGCGGAGCCAGTAGCATTTACCTTCAAATCTCTCGCCAGCTTGGACTCTTGCTTTTGTCATCCCTTCTCTGACTCCCACCCTCTGCGTCCCTCTTATAAAGACACTTGTGATTGTATCAGACCCACCCAGATAATTTGCCATAATCCTCTTACCTTAAAACTCTTAACTTTGCCCGGCACGGTGGCTCTCGCCTGTAATCCTAGGACTTCGGGAGGCTGAGGCTGGAAGATTGCTTGAGGTCAGAAGTTCAAGACCAGCCTGAGCAATATATTAAGCCCCCATCTCTACAAAAAACGTCTAAAAATAGCTGGGTGCAGGCCAGGTGCATTGGTTCACGCCTGTAATCCCGTCACTTTGGGAGGCTGAGGCGAGCGGATCACCTGAGGTCAGGAGTTCAAGACCAAACTGGCCAACATGGTGAAACCCCGTCTCTACTAAAAACACAAAAATAGCCAGATGTAGTGGTGCACGCTTATAATCCCAGCTAGTCAGAGGCTGAGGCAGGAGAATTGCTTGAACCTGGGAGGTGGAGGTTGCAGTGAGCTGAGATTGCACCATAGCACTCCAGCATGGGTGACAGAGTGAGACTACGCTTCAAAAAAAAAAAAAAAAAAAGAAAGAAAAATTAGCTGGGTGTGGTGGTACACACCTGTAGTTCCAGCTACTCAGGAGGCTGAGGTGGGGGGATCCCTTGAGCCCAGGAGTTAGAGGCTACAGTGAATCGTGACCATGCCTGCTCTCCAGGCAACGGAGTGAGGCTCTGTCTCAGAAACAGGTTAAAAGCTACACCTGGCCTGACGTGGTTGCTTGCTCTTTAATCCCAGCACTTTGGGAGGCTGAGGCAGGAGAATTGTTTGAACCTGGGAGGCGGAGGTTGCATCGAGCAGAGATCGCGCCACTGGACTGCAGCCTGGGTGACGAGTGAAACTCTTTCTCAAAATAAAAATAAATAATAAAAAACCCCAAAACAAAAACAAATAAATACGCCCCCTACACACACACACTTCTGAGTAGTTAAGTGCCTTGTGCAAGGAAGGAAGATGCTAAGTGGGGAACCCAGCCCAGGTCTACCCACCATGCTGGTACTCAGGTCCGTTGTCGTTCTGGCATCCCACCCAGTGCTGTGCTGTGCTGGGCCCGCTGACATTGCTGTGGGCTGATGTCCAGGCTGTTTCCCTCATGCGTCTCCTTATTACTGGCTGCAGGGGGACCTAGCCAGAAGGCTGGAGCTCCAGCCTGGGTCTGGTGGTCTAGCCTGAGACCTCGAGACCAGGCTCTGTGAGGCATCTCTCCTCTCAGACATGGGGCTGAGCCTGGGGAGGCTGTGATTTCTAGACCCCTGGGCCGAGGTAAGCAGGACAGCCCCAGCCTCAGGGGCTCACATCCAGGCTTCGTCACTCCTGGAGAAGCCTGCCTCCAGTAGGTCCCAGGATCACAGATCATGGACATTACTGTTTGGCTCTCAGGGTCTCCCCCACTCAGCTACCCTTCACCCTGGCTTGCCTTCCTGATGCAGAGGCTGGAAAAAAACTCCCCCAAGCCCTACATTTCCCAGGTGGCTTTGCAGCTGCATTTCTGGATGCAGAATTGGTTCCACCAATGAGAATCGCTCATGAGAGAGTCAGAAAGTGGAAGTGAGGCAGTAGTGTGGGCGTGTGTGTCTGTCTTGCTGAGAAGCGGGCTGTGAAGTTATACATTTTGTTTTCATGAATTTGGGTTCTTGGACCCATTTCCTGGTCATGGTTCTGGTAACTCCCTCTTCGTTCTTCACCTGTCTCCTTATACAGAGGAGCTTCTCCTTGGAGACCCAGCTCCGTGGTGTCACGAGCGTTCTACCTATTCTGGGGCTGCTCAGCGTGTGGTCTTATTCACACATTTTAGCATCTCCTGAGAGCTTGTTAAAAATGCAAAGTCTCAGGCCCCGCCCTGGACCTACTTACTGAATCTGAAACTGTGAGGGGGTGGGACTGAAGAAGCTGTGCTTTAGCGAGTTGTTCTTCTGATTTCTTTTGCACAGTAAAATTTCAGAAGCCTACAGCCCACTCTCTCAGTGCCTTCCTACGACTTTGCAAGCACCATCAATTCTTGTATTAAGTTCCTTTCTGATTAAAATACCTGGAATGGTCCCCACACGGAACTCCGGCTGGAGTAATTCCTTCTTGCCTTCCTGCCTTCCTGCCTCCCTTCTTTCCTGCCTGCCTGCCTTTCTTCCTTTCCTCCTTTCTTTTTTTTTTTACTTCCTTCTTTACTTTTTTCCCTCTCCCCTCCCCTCCCCTCTCCCCTCTCCTCTCCTTTTTTCACTTCTTCACAGAGTCTCACTCTGTCACTCAGGCTGTAGTGCAGTGGTACAATCACAGCTCAGCTCACTGCAGCCTTGACCTCCTGGGCCTGGGTGATTCTCCCACCTTGGCCTGCTGAGTAGCTGGAGCTACAGGTGTGTACCACCATACCCAGCTAATTAAAAAAAAACTTTTTTTGTGGAGACAGGGTTTTGCCAGATTGCATCAAGCAATCTGCCCGCCCTGGCCTCCCCAAATTTTGAGATTACAAGAGTGAGCCACTGCACCTGGCCAAAAATTTGTAATTTCTAAAGATGGCCATGGCTCTATTGCTCATCCTACAAGCTCTTCTAGAATCTTGTTACTCTACTATCAAGAACTGGAGTGTGGGCCGGGCATGGTGGCACATGCCTGTAATCCCAGCACTTTGGGAGGCTGAGGCGGCTAGATCACCAGAGGTCAGGAGTTTGAGACCAGCTTGGTCAGCATGGTGAAACCTGTCTCTACTAGAAATACAAAAATTAGCTGGGTCGGTGGCAGGCACCTGTAATCCCAGCTACTCAGGAGGCTGAGGCAAGAGAATTGCTTGAACCCAGGAGGCGGAGGTTGCCGTGAGTCAAGATAGCACCATTACACTCCAGCCCGGACAACAAGAGTGAAACTCTCTCTAAAAACAAACAAAAGAGCTGGAGTGTGGACCAGGTGTGGTGGCTCATGCCTTTAATCCCAGCACTTTGGGAATCTGAGGCAGGAGACTAGCCTGGGCAACAAAGTGAGACCCTATCTCTAATCTCTACTAAAAACAAACAATAATTAGCCAGATGTGGTGGCACATGCCTGTATTCCTAGTTAGTTTGGAGGCTGAGATGGGAGGATCGCCTGAGCCCAGGAGTTTGAGGTTTCAGTGAGCCATGATCACATCACTGCACTCTAGCTTGGGCGACAGAGTGAGATCCTGTCTCAAAAAGAAAAGAGTTGGAGTCTATACCTCATCCCTTTGAATCTGAACAAGTCTTAGTGACTGCCTTGATGGTGAGTCCTGAATAAGTGACACTGTATGACTTCTGAAGGTAGCTCATAAAAACGCAATCCATTTTTCTTTTACATTTACTTCTGTCCTCCTCTCTTGGGATGCTTGTTCAGGGTGAACCCAGCAGCCATGCTATGAGGAAGCCCAAGTAGACTATGAGTCACCAAGCAGAAGCTCCTCTGTATAAGGAGAAAGGTGAAGAATGAAGAGGCATTGCTCTCTGTACTCCTTCTGAGCCCCCAGCTGATAATTGGCACCACCTGGCCAATCAGCTGTGAGCCAACTTGGATGTAGCTCCCTCTGCCTCCAGCTGAGATGCTCTAGCTGATGTCACGGGGAGCCTGAATGAACTGCCTCGCCAATCCTTGCTCAAATTAGATTTGGGAGCAAAATAAATATCTGTTGTCGTCTTAAGCCACTAAGTTTTGGGGGATTGTTTGTTGCATAGCAAAAGCTAACTGATACACATTTTTTCTTTTTTATTTTTTCTCTGATACACATTTTTCTCTCTAAACCTTGGCTTGAAAGGGGTTAGAAATTCAGGCCTTCCAGGGTTGGTGTGAGGCTTGCATGAAATGAGGCATGAGTCAGGTACATGGAAGAGCTTCATGTGGGTGAGCTGTGTGGTTACTCTGGCAGGATTGCCACTTGGGTGTCAGCTCAGGCTGCGGTCTCACTGGCACCCTTCCCTAGAGATTCTCCTTCCTGCCTTCTATATTTGCAAGATGCTACACAGAGAACAGCAGCTCCTTTGCCACCAAGCACCCACTCGATGCTCCTGAGATCTCCTCAAAGCCTCATGAACAATTCTGATACAGATCAGAAAGACCTTGCTGACAAAATAGGTTGCAGTAAAGAAGCCAGCCAAAGCCCACCAAAACTAAGATGGTGACGAGAGTGACCTCTGGTCGTCCTCACAGCTACACTCCCACCAGTGCCATGACAGTGTACAAATGCCATGGCAACATCAGGAAGTTACCTTGTATAGTCTAAAAAGGGGAGGCATGAATAATCCGCCCCTTGTTTAGCATATCATCAAGTAATAACCATAAAAATGGGCAACCGGCAGCCCTTAGGGCTGCTCGGTCTATGGAGGAGACATTCTTTTTTTTTGAGACGGAGTCTCGCTTTGTCACCCAGGCTGGAGTACAGTGGCACAATCTCAGCTCACTGCCACCTCCACCTCCCAGGTTCAAGCAATTCTCCTGCCTCAGCCTTCCAAGTACCTGGGACTACAGGTGCCTGCCATCATGCCCGGCTAATTTTTTTATTTTTAGTAGAGAAGGGGTTTCGCCATGTTGGCCAGGCTGGTTTGGAACTCCTGGCCTCAGGTGATCCACCCGTCTCAGCCTCCCAAAGTGTTGGGATTACAGGCGTGAGCCACCACGCCCAGCCCCTTTACCTTCTTAATAAACGTGCTTTCACTTTACAGACTAGCGCTGAATTCTTTCTTGCCCTCTCTTGGCGTCTGGATCGGGACCCCATTCCTATAACAGATGTGGGGGGATCCTGGGGGAAAACACATGATCCCATTTTACAGGTGGGAAAAACCGAGGCTCAGAGAGGGCAAATAGCTTAGTCAATTTGGGTTAGTGGGTGGCTTAGCCTGGCCCGTCTGACCCCTCCCCAGCACACCTCCTACCCAGAGATGAGATGTCATCGGTTCCCTCTTCCATTCTGTAGAGAAAAGCCTGCATTTGCTGTATGAGACAAAACAGGAATTAGGCAGAAACATTCAGGACAATTCATTTATTTAGCGAGGGCGAGGCAGGGAAGCCAGGGAGGGCAGGGGCAACCTCTCCCCCTCACAGGCACCAGGCCTTCTTTCTCCCCCAGATAAGCTAAGGTCGGCCAGGACTGGCGAGAGTGAGGCAGGAGGATGCAGGAGCCTGTGGGAGCCAGAGAAGCTGGGGTCAGAGGTAGGAGCTGGGGCTGCTGGGGGGTGAAAGGTGAGGCAAGGTCAGAGGTGAAGTGCAGCTTGGAGGGAGGGGTCCCGTGTAAACCAGGACTGACAGGTCTAGAGGTCAACTGAGACTCCTAGGGGGTCAAAGAGAAGTCGGTGCCAGAGGTAGGAGCTGAGGCTCAGGTGGGGGCGTCAAAGGTGAGGCAAGGGCAGAGGAAAGGGTCAAATGTCAACCAGGACTGATAGATCTAAAGGTAAAATGGGAATCATGGGGGGCAGGGGTCAAAGGTGAAGCAGAGGTCGGGGTGAAGGATGGCCCACAAAGTTAAAGGCGCAGTTTCCAGAGTCAGAAGGGGGATAGCGGGGATCCTCCTGGGAATGTCAAGGCTGGAAGAGCTTGAGGGAGTCAAAGATACATGAGGGCTCAAGGGTCACAAGGGAGCCAGGGTCAGAGATGAAGTAGCCAGAGGTAAAGCGAGCTCCAAGGGCATTGTTAGGGTCAGGGTGAAGTAACAGGGGTGAGTCAGGCTTGGAGGGGAAGTGGGGCTCTAGGGGTCAGAGATGGGGGGCCTGGGGGGTCAAAGGTCAGAAGCCTCGAGGGGACAGACGCGAAGCGATGGGAACAGCCTAGGCCACCTCCTCCTCGGCCTCCTCCTCGAACTCGCCCTCCTCGGCCGTGGCGTCCTGGTACTGCTGGTACTCGGACACCAGGTCGTTCATGTTGCTCTCGGCCTCGGTGAACTCCATCTCGTCCATGCCCTCGCCCGTGTACCAGTGCAGGAAGGCCTTGCGCCGGAACATGGCCGTGAACTGCTCGGAGATGCGCTTGAACAGCTCCTGGATGGCCGTGCTGTTGCCGATGAAGGTAGCGGCCATCTTCAGGCCACGGGGCGGGATGTCGCACACGGCCGTCTTCACGTTGTTGGGGATCCACTCCACGAAGTAGCTGCTGTTCTTGCTCTGCACGCTCAGCATCTGCTCGTCCACCTCCTTCATGGACATGCGGCCCCGGAACACGGCGGCCACGGTCAGGTAGCGGCCGTGGCGCGGGTCGCACGCGGCCATCATGTTCTTGGCGTCGAACATCTGCTGGGTGAGCTCGGGCACCGTCAGGGCCCGGTACTGCTGGCTGCCCCGGCTGGTCAGGGGCGCAAAGCCGGGCATGAAGAAGTGCAGGCGCGGGAAGGGCACCATGTTCACTGCCAGCTTGCGCAGGTCGGCGTTGAGCTGGCCCGGGAAGCGCAGGCAGGTGGTGACCCCGCTCATGGTGGCCGACACCAGGTGGTTGAGGTCCCCGTAGGTGGGGGTGGTCAGCTTGAGGGTGCGGAAGCAGATGTCGTAGAGCGCCTCGTTGTCGATGCAGTAGGTCTCGTCTGTGTTCTCCACCAGCTGGTGCACAGACAGCGTGGCGTTGTAGGGCTCCACCACCGTGTCTGACACCTTGGGCGAGGGCACCACGCTGAAGGTGTTCATGATGCGGTCTGGGAACTCCTCCCGGATCTTACTGATGAGCAGCGTGCCCATCCCGGACCCCGTGCCGCCCCCCAGCGAGTGGGTCAGCTGGAAGCCCTGGAGACAGTCACAGCTCTCGGCCTCCTTCCGGACCACGTCCAGGACGGCGTCCACCAGCTCCGCGCCCTCCGTGTAGTGCCCCTTTGCCCAGTTGTTGCCGGCTCCAGATTGGCCTGGAGGGGGAAGGGGAGGGGACACACGGTCAGTTATGGGGAGCCCCCACCCTCGACCCTATCTCTCCACCACCTGGAGGGCCTCTAGTAGTTGGATACTAGTAACTATCAAAAATAATAACAATGGCCAGGCATGGTGGCTCATGCCTGTAATCCCAGCACTCTGGGAGGCTGAGGCAGGTGGATCACAAGGTCAGGAGTTCGAGACCAGCCTGGCCAACATGGTGAAACCCCGTCTCTACTAAAAATACAAAAATTAGCTGGGTGTGGTGGCGTGTGCCTGTTGTCCCAGCTACTTGGGAGGCTGAGGCAGGAGAACTGCTTGAATCTGGGAGGCGGAGGTTGCAGTGAGTCAAGATCACACCACTGCACTCCAGCCTGGTGACAGAGCAAGCCTCCATCTCCAATTAAAAAAAAAAAAATAGTAACAATTAGCCAGGCATGATGGCAGGCGCCTGTAGTCCCTAGCCACTTGGGAAGCTGCGGCAAGAGAACTGCTTAAACCAGGGAGGAAGAGGCTGCAGTGGGCAGAGATTGAGCCACTGCACTCCAGCCTGGGCAATGGAGTGAGACTCCATCTCAAAAACACACACATGCACACACACGTCCCCAGCATCAAGACTGGGCACATGACTTATGCCTGTAATCCCACCACTTTGGGAGGCCGAGGTGGGAGGATTTCTTGAGCCCAGCAGTTTGAGGCCAGCCTGGGCAACATCGTGAGACCCTGACTCTACAAAATAAAAATAAAAAAAAAATTATCCAGTCATGGTGGTGGCATGCCTGTAATACCAGTACTCCGCAGGCAGAGGTGGCAGAATTGCCTGAGCCCGGGAGCTGGAGGCTTTGTGAGCTATGACCACACTGCCACACTCCAGCCCAGGAGACAGAGTGAGACCCTGCCTCTAAAATTAATAAATAATAACAAGAATAAAAGGATTCATAATTAACATTATTATCATTTTCAAACAGGGGCTTGCCATGTTGCCCAGTCTGGAGTACAGTGGTGTAATCATGGCTCACTGTAGCCTCAACCTCTGCGGTTCAAGTGATCCTCGTGCCCCAGCCTCCGAAGTAGCTGGACTCACAGGCTTATTGCTACCACGTCTGGCTAATTTTTTATTTCTTTCTCGTAGAGGTTTGTTATGTTGCCCAGGCTGGTCTTGCACTCCCGAGCTCAAGCAATCTACCTGCCTTGACCTCCCAAAGTGCTGGGATTATAGGCGTGGGCCACCATGACTGGCCTGTGTTTTCTTTTTTTTCCTTTTTTTTGAGACAGAGTCTTGCTTTGTTGCCCAGGCTAGAGTGCAGTGGCATGATCTTGGCTCACTACAACCTCTGCCTCCCGGGTTCAAGGGATTCTCCTGCCTCAGCCTCCCGAGTAGCTGGGATTACAGGCATCTGCCATCATGCCCAGATAATTTTTGTATTTTTGTAGAGATGGAGTTTCACCATGTTGGCCAGGCTGATCTTGAACTCCTGACCTCAGGTGATTCACCCGTCTTGGCCTTCCAAAGTGCTGGGATTACAGGCGTGAGCCACCATGCCTGGCCTGGCCTGTGTTTTCTTAATATTGGCCACTATTACTGTGAACAGCTAATGTTTCCTCCGCCCCTCATCAGTCTCCACCTTGGTCCAGCTCCAGTGTTACCCTGCTGGATACATTCAGTCCCCTCTGTCCTGGTCCCCTGGCTCCCACCCTCATCCCCGAGTCTGTCCTCTCCACAGTACCCAGAAGAGGGCACCTGAGTCGGGTCCTGTCCCTCCTCTGCCTACAGCCCTCCACGGCTCCCAAAGTCCAAATCATCCCTGCAGCCCAGAAGTTCCTGCGAACCTGCCTCATCCCCACCCTCACTCTGCTTCAGCCACGTGGGCCTCCTTGCTGATCCTCCAACTTTCCAGGTGTGGTCCTGTCCCGGGGTCCTTTTGCACTGGTTGCTCCAGGCTTAGAATGCTTTCCCTCCAGGTATTCATGTGACTTTTTCCTCACCTCTTTCAGGTCTCAGCTCAATGCTGCAACCTCAGAGAAGCCATCTCTGGTAACCCCCACCCTCTTCCTCCCGAGCTTGGTGGTTTAGACTCTGGAATCTTGGGACTGACAAGATAAGCTGTGTGACCTTGGACAAGTGACTTCCCCTCTCTGATCTGTAGGAAGATTCTGAAACATAACAATGCAGGTGTGTGGCCATGGCCCATCATAGGCCCTTGGGAAATGGCTGGGTGAAACCAAGGTGAAATGAGATTGGCCGCAGGGTGTGAGCGATTTCAGGAGGACCACAGAGGGCTTGCAGTTGGGCCAAGAGATTCTATGGCCTCTGGGTGGCCCGGGGGTGGGAGGAGCATTAAAAGTGTGGACTCTTGGGAACCGCGGTGGCTCGGGCCAGTTGTCCTGGCGCTTGAGGAGGTGAGGCTATGCGTTCAAGGCCAACCTGGGCAACATAAGAACCTCTCATTCATTTAAAAAAATAAAACAAAACAAAAACTTTCGGCCGGGTGCGGTGGCTCACGCCTGTAATCCAAGCACTTTGGAGGCCAAGGCGGGGGACCTTGCACTTTGGTAATCCAAGGCACTTTGGACCCTCCTGAGGTCGGGAGTTCAAGACCAGCCTGACCAACATGGTGAAACCCCGTCTTTAAAATAAATAAATAAATAAAAATAAAAGTGTGGACTCTGCTGAGCATGGTGGCTCACACCTGTAATCCCAGCACTTTGGGAGGCCCAGGTGGGCAATTCATCTTGGGAGGTCAAGAGATCGAGATCATCCTGGCCAACATGGTGAAACCCCGTGTCTAACTAAAATACAAAAAGTTAGCCAGGTGTGGTGGCCGGTGCCTGTAATCCCATTTACTCGGGAGGCTGAGGCTGGGGCATCACTTGAACCCGGGAGGCAGAGGTTGCAGTGAGCTGAGATCTCACCACTTCACTCCAGCCTGGTGACAGAGCAAAACTCCGTCTCAAAAATAAAAAGTGTGGACTCGGGCCAGGTGTGGTTGCTCATGCCGGTAATCCTAGCATTTTGGGAGGCTGAGGCAGGCAGATCACCTGAGGTCAGGAGTTCGAGAGCAGCCTGGCTAACATGGCAAAACACTGTTTCTACTAAAAATACAAAAAATTGGCCAGGCGTGGTGTCAAGTGCCTGTAATCCCAGCTACTTGGGAGGCTGAGGCAGGAGAATCGCTTGAACCCACAAGGTGGAGGTTGCAGTGAACCAAGATCGCACCACTGCACTCCAGCCTGAGCAAAAAAGACTCCGTCTCAAAAAAAATAAATAAAAGTGTGGACCTAGTAGTCAGACCCCCTCGTTCCTGGCTGCCCCACTTGCTTGTGGTATGACTTTCTGCATGTGACCTAACGTCTCTGTGTCTCTGTTTTCTCACCCGTGAAATGGAAGTAAGAGGAGAGTTACAGAAAAGACTCAGAGAGGCAGAAAGGGCCCTGTATTCAGCACACTTTAGATGCTCGGGGTGCTAGAGGAGGGTGAGGCCAGGGCCTGAGGCCAGGACGGGGACGTGTAGCCAGCCAAGGCTGGAAAGCTTTCCCGGAAGGACTGTCCCAGGGTGTGGATGTCCCGCTGTCTTCACATATGCTGTTTCCTTCTGAAACATCTCTCCTCCCTTCAGTGCCCTTTGGCAAGTCCAGATCCCACTCACATTCTAGGCTGCAGATAGTGATGGTAATGAAAACAACAGCAGGCTGGGCGCGGTGGCTCACGCCTGTAATCCCAACACTTTGGGAGGTCAAGATGGGTGGATCACAAGGTCATGAGTTCCAAACCAGCCTAACTGATAGGGTGAAACCCCGCCTCTACTAAAAATACAAAAATTAGCTGGGCCTGGTGGCGCGTGCCTGTAATCCCAGCTACTCCGAAGGCTGAGGCAGGAGAAACGCTTGAACCCAGAAGGCAGAGGCTGCAGTGAGCTGAGATCGTGCCATTGCACTTCAGCCTGGGCAACAGAGTGAGACTCTGTCTCAAAATAAAACAACAGCAAATGCTTATTTACCTCTTCCTCTGTGTCAGGCATTGTTCTAAATTCTTTACAGATATTCACGGCTTTAAACCTCAGAATTCTAACAGTTAGCATTGTAAAATCCCTTCTACTTTTCCTGG
>NW_016107368.1:3128827-3137482 GCF_001604975.1 Cebus imitator | reverse complement strand
TGTTGACCAGGATGGTCTCGATCTCTTGACCTCGTGATCCACCCGCCTCGGCCTCCCAAAGTGCTGGGATTACAGGCGTGAGCCACCGCGCCCGGCCAGAAATACGTTTTAAAGACAAGGAGGCCAGACAAGGTGGCTCATGCTTGTAATTCCAGCACTTTGGGAGCTGAGTTGGGTGGATCGCTTGAGCCTAGGAGTTTGAGACCAGCCTGAGCAACATAGAGAGGCCCGCATCTCTACAAAGAAAACTAAAATATGAGCTGGGTATGGTGGTGCATGCCTGTAGTCCCAGCTATTTGGGAGGCTGAGGCAAGAGGCTCGCTTGTGCCTGGAGGTGAGGTGGAGGTGGCAGTGAGCCGTAATCATGCCACTGCACTCAGGCCTGTGTGACAGGGCTGGATAGACAGACCCCGTCTGGAAAAAAAAAAAAAAAAGAATTTTGAGGCCCGGAAAGGCTGAAGAGCCCACCCTGTTATCCATCTGAATCATCCCCCACCTGAGCTTTACTTATGTATTTCATCTGTGGCCTAACACCTTCCACCAGAAGGTGAGCTCCACTGGGGCAGAGAGGAAGCTGTCTGTTTGATTCTTCCCTGTATCTGCAGCTTCTAGAACAGGGCTTGGTATGCAGTTAAGTGCTCACCGTTTGTTAAATGCATGAAATGGCAGAATTGGGGTATGCACCCAGGCAGTCTGGTTCCAGTTCAATTAAAATGTCACCTCCTCCAGGAAGCCTTTCCTGAATCCCTCTCTGTATCAGCCCTCCCCAGAGCTCTCACAGTGGCCTGAGCATCCCCCTCACAGTCATAGATGCAGGGCTGGTGCCTGGCCCCCTGTCCACACCCTCCTCTGGTGTGTGGGCCCTGGTAGTGCCTATTGACTCTGTGGTGTTAGGTAGAGAACATTCACCAAGCATTTGGAAATGAGAGGAATAAGGAGGTTTTCCAGCCTCTGCTCCCTGCTGAGGACTCACCAAACACGAAGTTGTCCGGCCGGAAGATCTGCCCGAAGGGGCCAGAACGGACAGAGTCCATGGTGCCGGGCTCCAGGTCCACTAGAACCGCTCTGGGGACATAATTTCCTCCTGCAGGGAAACAGATGGAGGGCAGTTCGGTTCGTGCCAGGAACCACAGGCGCCCGGTAGCATCCTGTCCACTCCCGGCTGCCCCTCCCCACCTGGAAGGTGCCTCCTTCGCCCTACCTGTGGCCTCGTTGTAGTACACGTTGATTCTCTCCAGTTGCAGGTCACTGTCCCCATGATATGTGCCTGTGGGGTCGATGCCATGTTCGTCACTGATAACCTCCCAAAACTAGAGAGAGACGTGGTGGGAAGGGTTGAGTGAGGGGGAGCCGGCGGCCAGGCCGAGGGCTCCCCCCAGCCGGCAACTACCTCCCTAGCTGCCACCTCTCCCCCAGCAAGGTGAACGGGGGACCTAGAGGCATGGATGGTGTCGGGGCGAGGATGAGGCAGCAGGAAGGAGTGGTGGGGGCGGGGTGCAGCCGAGTCAGCACCCAGCGGGGCCGGCTGGTGCCAGCGCACCCAGGCTGCAGCCCGGGGGAGGCACGGGGGCTCTTTGTGCGCGAGGAGGGGACAGTGGCCCAGCTGTGAGCCCAGCTGTGACAGGCGGACAGAAGGCCAGAAGGCTGGCTCCCCCTCTCCGCAGCCTCTTTGTTCCCAGCCTGGCCCTGCCGCCCCCTGCCCTCAGCGACCCCTCCCCATGGCCTCTGGGGCACGCTGGCCTCCTGGGGACCCCATCGCTCTCCAAAGGCTCCCAGGTTGGGGGGTGCTCGGGGACCGACCCCCTGCGCTGCTCCCCCGGGCCGCCGCCGCCTCCCCGGGCCCCGTCCCCCGCGCGCACCTTGGCTCCGATCTGGTTGCCGCACTGGCCGGCCTGCAGGTGCACGATCTCCCGCATGGCGGTGGCGCTGAGGGTGGACGCGGCGGCGGTGGCGCGGGCGCGGGGAGCTGCGGCGGCGGCGCGGGTGGAGGAGGATGCGGCGGAGACGGCAGAGCACGGTCCCTGCGCCCCCAGGAGCCGCTATATGAGCGGGCGGGGCACGCGTCACGGCCGGTCACCCTCCAGCTCCGCCCCGTGGTCCCGCCCCGGGATGATGGTGGGGCTGGGGTGGGGGGAGGTGGTGCAGGGACCGCCCAACCCAGCGGCCTCCCAGAGACACCCGGGACCCCACGTGCCCTGACCCCTGCCTTGGGGGTGAGGCCCCTTAGGGCGCCCCCAGTGCGGTCTCCCCCGTCCCAGCCCCCAGCCAGTCTTGGCCACCCGCAGGAATTGGGCGGAGGAAGGGCGGGGAGCGCCTGGTAAACAGGCATCTGAGAAGTCCTGCCCCTCCCCCTCAGCCCTCACCCTCCCGCCCCAGGCCTTGCCTCAGTTTCTCGGGCCGCAGCCCCCTGTCTCATTCTATTTAGACTGCATCCGTCAGAATCCTTGCATTTGCCGCAGGTCCCCCCAGTGGGGCTGAGCTGCGGGCTCCGGAGCGGCGATCTGGTTTGTGAGGTGGGGGGGGCTGCTGGTTCCCATAGGGCTCATCCTGAAGCTGCGAAGTAAAACCACGATTTTCGTCCCATGATTGTGTGGAGATACTGGTGGGCTCCCCTGGTACACTTCTACCGGGCATTGAGCTGGTCACAGGTGGGGTCACACCCAGCTTGGCCTAAGGCGGAGGGTGGAGGAGTGAGACAGCTGGGTTGCATATTGGGAGGGGGATAGTGAATCCCCAGGGGCTGCCTCGCTTTCCCAAAATAACACCCCTCCTCTCCAGTATTATAATTTATGCTAGCCTCCCAAGTAGCTGGGTACTACAGGTGCATGCCACCACGCCTGGCTAATTTTCAAGATTTTGTTTTGTAGAGATGGGGTCTCACTATGTTGTCCAGGCTGGCCTCCAACTCCTAAGTGCATGAGATCCTCCTGCCTCGGCCTCCCAAAGTGCTGGGATTCCTGGCACGAGCCACTGCGGCCAGCTCAGTATCATCATTTATTACAAACCATCTCCCCTGCCTCTGCATTTCCTGTAATATTAGGTACATGAGCTTGCACTGGTGCCCCTTTCTGTGTCTGAATTTTTTTCTCTTTCTTTCTTTTTTTTTTTTTTTGAGCTAGAGTCTCACTCTGTGGCCCAGGCTGGGGCGCAATGGCGCGATCTCGGTCACTGCAACCTCTGCGTCCTGGGTTCAAGCAATTCTCCTGTCTTAACCTCTTGAGTAGCTGGGACTACAGGTTCGTGCCACCATGCCCTGCTAATGTCTGAATTTCACATTTGCAAGATGGGGTGGTGAAGAAGGCCCACCCTCCAGGGTCTGATGATGGGATGACCCAGTTAACAAGGAGGCACTAGTCTCTCCTCCCACAGAGTCAACAATAAATTGTATCTTTCATGAGTCTAAGTGTTATCAGCAGCTGGACTGGACTTCCTGTGCTGCCCCTCGGTGAAGGTCAGACCTTCTGGGGCTGCTTCCTTGGGCAGCCTCCAGTCCCGCCCTCCCAGGAAGTCTCTTCCTTGCCTCCCATCCATGACTTCCCCACTCAAGGACTTGGATGTATTGCTGGTGGGAGGTGGGGTAAGCCATCTTGGCCATGTGTTTGGGACCTCACATTTGCCATGACCACTGATTTTTTTATTTTTAGACAGAGTCTTGCTCTGTTGCCCAGGCTGGAGTACAATGTCGCAGTCTCGGCTGACTGCAACCTCCGCCTCCCGGGTTCAAGCGATTCTCCTGCCTCAGCCTCCCGAGTAGCTGGGATTACAGGCACGCACTACCATGCCTGGCTAATTTTTGTATTTTTAGTAGGGACGTGAGTTTCACCATGTTGGTCAGGCTGGTCTTGAACTCCTGACCTCGTGATCTGCCTGCTTCAGCCTCCCAAAGTGCTGGGATTACAGGCATGAACCACCGTGCCCGGCCATAATGGTCACTAAATTTGACCAGTGGTTCTCAACAGCATGTGTGTGTGTGAGTGGGGTTCGGGGGTGATGTCGCCTCCCAGGGGACACTTGGGGGATGTCTGGAGACATTTTTGGTTGTCATACCTGGATGGGGGCAGCTGTGTGTGTGTGAATATGTGTGCACTACTGGCATCTAGTGGGTGGAGGCCAGAGATGCTGCTGAAAACCCTTCAGTGCACAGGACGGCCCCACCCTAGAGAGTGACGCATCCCCAATGTCAACAGAGCTGAGGCTGAGAAATCCTGTGTTAATTATTTTGGGAAAAAATTTGAGTTAGACTCTTCGCTCACACTAGATGCCAGAATAAATTCCAGAGGAGTGAGATTATATGGGTGTGATGGGGCAATCCCTTAGCTTCTGTGATTTATTTATTTATTTATTTATTTTTTTGAGACAGAGTCTCGTTCTGTCACCCAGGCTGGAGTGCAGTGGCGTGATCTCAGCTCACTGCAACCTCTGTCTCCCAGGTTCAAGTGATTCTCTTGCCTCAGCCTCCCGAGTAGCTGGGATTACAGGTGCTCAGCACCACTCCCGGCTAATTTTTTTTTTTTTTTTTTTTTTTTTTTTTTTTTTTTGTATTTTTAGTAGAGATGGGGTTTCCCTATGTTGGCCAGGATGGTCTCAAACTCCTGACCTCAGTTGATCTGCCCACCTTGGCCTCCCAAAGTGCTGAGATTACAGGTGTGAGCCACCACGCCCAGCCGCTTCTGTGATTTATATCCTCTCTCTCCCCCAACTCGGTGTGTATGTATGTATGTTTTAATTTTTTAAGCAAGCCGTTTTTTTTTGAGACAGTTTCAGTCTGTTGCATAGGCTGGAGTACAGTGGTGCTGTCATATGTCACTCCAGCCTTGACCACCCAGACGCCCGTTATCCTCCCACCTCGGCCTCCAGAGTAGCTGGGACTACATGTGCACACCACTATGCTTGGCTATATACATGTTTGTTTATTTATTTTTTGAGATGGAGTCTCATTCTGTCTCCCAGGCTGGAGTGCAGTGACCTGCTCTCAGCTCATCGAAACCTCTGCCTCCCAGGTTCAAGTGATTCTCCTGCCTCAGTCTCCCGGGTAGCTGGGACTATAGGCGCCTACCACCACGCCCAGCTAATTTTTGTATTTTTAGGCAAGACGGGGTTTCGCTCTGTTGGTGAGGGTGGTCTGGAACCCCTGAGCTCAGGTAATCCACCCACCTGGGCCTCCCAAATTGCTGGGATTATGGGCAGGAGACACAGTGAGTAGCCTGCTATTTGATCTTAAAAAGAAAAAAAAAAAAAAAAAAAAAAGAGGCGGGGCACAGTGGCTTATGCTTGTAATCCAAGCACTTTGGGAGGCGGATTGCTTGAGCCCAGGAGTTCGAGATCAACCTGGGCAATTTAGCAAAATTAGCTAAATTGGTCTCTACAAAAATTAGCTAGGTGCTGGTGGGCACCTGTAGTCCCAGCTGCTTGGCAGGCTGAAGCAGGAGGATCACTTGAGCCTGGGAGGTGGAGCTTGCAGTGAGCCGAGATCATGTCATTGCACTCCAGCCTGGTGACAGAGCAAGGATCTGTCTCAAAAGACAAAAAAATAATGCCCAGTGGGCGCAGTGACTCAGGCCTATAATCCCAGCACTCTGGGAGGCCGAGGAGGGTGGATCACCTGAGGTCAGGAGTTCAAGACCAGCCTCACCCTTGATGAAACCCCATCTCCACTAAAAATACAAGAATTAGCCAGACGTGGTGGCAGGTGCCTGTAATCCCAGCTACTCTGGAGACTGAGGCGGGAGAATCACTTAAACCTGGGAGGTGGAGGTTGCAGTGAGCTGAGATCTCGTCACTGAACTCCAGTATAGGTGATACAGCGAGATTCTGTCTCAAAAAATAGAAAAAAGAAAAAGAAAGAAAAGGCTGGCAGTCCAGTGCATTGTCTTTCAGAAGGAAAATGTCACTGTTGAGGCAGCCGTGTGACTGTCACGTGCGCCATGGCCCGGGCCTCTCTGTGTCATGTGTCCGCCTAGCACGGTGCCCGGTGTTCCCAGCCGGCTCTGATGCATGCTGTCAGTTTCCAGCACCAGAATCTATGCTGTCTTTGTGTGCCTGGCCTGTGGGTCACTGGCCCTTTTCCCAAGGTCCTTCCCGCCCCCTCTCCAGGGCCCCTCCTTCCACCTTCCCACCCAGACCGCAGAGCCACACCTCGCCTGAGTCTGATTTTCTTTTCCTCTGCTTGGGTGGAGCCCAGCCCTGGTCACAGACACAGCCGGCATAGGCCCTCTCCAGCTAGGGGCAGCAGTAGACAGAGGGCTGGAGAGATTATATAGTGAGACAGGGATGCTGAATGGGTCTTAAGAGAAGCCCTCCCAACTCCAGGGACACACACCAGCTCTGTGGAAGCCGTGCCTGGCACTGCTGGGACTGAGCATGGGGTGGGGGGTGGTGGAAAGGGGGGGGAGGGGGACAATGGAGCTTCTCCAGCATTGCTGGGCCTCGCGCCAACACTTACCACCAGATACCCCAGGCAGTACGTCCTGAAGAAAGCGTGTTCTCAATAGAAGGACTTCCTAGTGGCTCCTGTGGTAATTCCAGCACTTTAAAAGGCCAAGTAGGGAAGATCGCTTGAGGCCAGGAGTTCAAGACCGGCCTGAGTAGGCCGGGCACGATGGTTCATGCCAGTCATCCCAGCACTTGGGGAGGCTGAGGCAGGCAGTTCACCTGAGGTTGGCAGTTCGAGACCAGCCTGACCAACGTGGAGAAACCCTGACTCTACTAAAAATACAAAATGAGCTGGGAATGGTGGCACATTCCTGTAATCCCAAGCTACTTGGGAGGTTGAGGCAGGAGAATGGCTTGAACTCGGGAGGCGGAGGTTGCAGTGAGCTGAGATCGCGCCATTACACTCCAGCCTGGAAAACAAGAGTGAAACTCCATCTCAAAAAAACAAAAAACAAACAAAAAAAAAACGAGCCTGGGCAGCAAAGTGGGACGCTGTATCTATTTAAAATAAATAAATAAATAAACTAGAAGGATTTCCTGAGCCAGGCGTGGTGGCTCATGTCTGTAATCCCAGCATTTTGGGAGGCCAGGAGTTCAAGACCAACCTGGACAACAAAGCCAGACCCCATCTCTATTAAAATAATAATAATAATAAAACATAAAGAAATACGGCCAGGTGTGGTGGCTCACACCTGTCAACCCAGCACTTTGGGAGGCAAGGGTGGGCAGATCACCTGAGGTCAGGAGTTGGAGACCAGCTTGGCCAACACAGTGACACCCTGTCTCTAGTAAAAATGTAAAAAATTAGCTGAGCATGGTGGTGCATGCCTGTAGTCCCAACTATTCGGAGGCTGAGGAGGTAGAATCGCTTGTATTCCGGAGGTGGAAGTTGCAGTGAGCTGAGATCGCACCACTGCACTCCAGCCTGGGCAAGAGAGTGAGACTCCATCTCAAAACAAGTAAAAAATAAAAAAATAAATGAACTGAGACCTGCTTCTGATATTTGGGGTTCACATGGGCATGAATTATCTCTCCCAGGCTGACCTGCAGGGTTCTGTAACTGCCCAGTGAGTATCTATCTATGTATCTATGTATGCATGTATCTATCTATCTTAAGTTTTTGCTCTGTTGCCCAGGCAACAGACTGCAGTGGCAGGATCATAGGTTATTGCAGACTCCAACTCCCAGGCTCAAGCGATCCTCTCTCCTCAGCCTCCTGAGAGCATGAATGACTCATGTCTGTGGTCCCAGCTACTCGGGAGGCTGAGGCACAACAATCACTTGAACCCAGGAGGTGGAGGTTGCAGTGAGCTGAGGTTGCACCACTGCACTCCAGCCTGGGTGACAGGGTGAAACTATGTCTTAAAAAAAAAAAGACACACGCATGCACGCATGCATGCACGCAATGAGTCAGATACACACCGATACATTGCCCTACAATCAGACCCAGGATAGACATAGCCAGCTTATTATACATGGTTATAAACACAACACAGGCTGGGCACGGGGGCTCATGACTGTAATCCCAGCACTTTGGGAGGCCTAGGCAGGTGGATCACCCAAGATCAGGAATTCCAGACCAGCCTGGTCAACGTGGTGAAACCCTATTTCTATGAAAAATACAAAAATTAGCTGGGCGTGGTGGTGCGCACCTATAATCCCAGCTACTTGAGAGGCTGAGGCAGGAGAATTGCCTGAACCTGGGAGGCAGAGGTTGTAGTGAGCCGAGATCATGCCACTGCACTTCAGCCTGGGAGACAGAGCAAGACTCTGTCTCAAAACAAAACAAAAAACAAAACCAAAAAATATAATACAGACTCAGGTACACACATACTATATACATACAGTCAAACATACACAGAGATAGGCAACACACCCACAGAGCCCTACAGACAGGCCTGGACACGCAACGCAAAAAAAAAAAAAAAACAGCCGGGCCGGGCGAGAAGGCTCACATCTGTAATCCCAGCATTTTGGGAGGCTGAGGCAGGAGGATCACAAGGTCAGGAGATCAAGACCATCCTGGCCAACATGGTGAAACCCTGTCTCTACTATTAAAATACAAAAAATTAGCCAGGCTTGGTGGTGCACACCTGTAATCCAAGCTAGTCGGGAGGCTGAGGCAGGGGAATTGCTTGAACCTGGGAGGTGGAGGTTGCAGTAAGCCGAGATTGTGCCATTGCACTCCAGCTTGGATGACAAGGGCAAGACTCCATCTCAAAA
>NW_016107368.1:3124715-3128177 GCF_001604975.1 Cebus imitator | reverse complement strand
TGTTGCCCAGGCTGGAGTGCAATGGCGTGATTGCTGCAACTGCCGCCTCCGGGGTTCAAGTGATTCTCCTGCCTCAGCCTCCTGAGTAGCTGGGATTACAAGCATGCGCCACCAAGACTGGCTAATTTGTTTTGTAGTTTTAGTAAAGAAGGGTTTCACCACGTTGGCCAGGCTGGTCTCAAACTCCTGACCTCTGGTAATCCACCCTTCTCAGCCTCCCAAAGTGGTGGGATTACAGGTGTGAGCCACTGAGACCCGCTGAATCCAACATCTTGGTGGTCCCAGGGCTCCGGTGACAGTGGTGTGGCTGGGGGGTGTCCCGTGTGGGTCCCCAGGCCACAGGTGCTGAGAGAGGATTTCTGCTGGGGTGGGGCCATGGCCCCACGTGGTGACCTTACCCACTTCTGGGGAGCAGATGGTGTTGGGGTGGGTTCACTCATCCAGACTAGGTCTCACAGAAGAAGGGTGGGGCAGGGAAACTGAGGCCTCCTTAGTGATTTATGACACAGTACTCATCCCACACCAGGGGCGTGGCAGCCCTGGGGTGGTCTTGGTGGGTGTGCATGGGGATTATGGGTGAGGGCAGAAACTGCATGAATGGAGGCCAGAATGAACGGGACGGGGCCTAAAGGAATCAAAGGGTCAGAGACCCACAGGTGGCTACAAGTCCCAGCGAAATTGGTGAGTCATAAGCATGGCCTAAAAACCTGGACCAGGAAGAGGGTGCAAGGCTCTGGAAAGGCGGATCCCAGAAAAGGGACGAGGGTTTGAGATAGGACAAACATTCAGAGGGGCAGAGGGGCAGGGCCTGAGGAGAGGATGACTAAAAAAGGCAGAAAAGTGTCAGGCGCGGTGGCTTGTGCCTGTAATCCCAGCACTTTGGGAGGCCGAGGTGGGTGGATCACCTGAGGTCAGGAGTTCGAGACCAGCCTGACCAACATGGTGAAACCTCGTCTCTACTAATAATACAAAAAAATTAGATGGGTCTGGTGGCATAAGCCTGTAATTCCAGCTACACGGGAGGCTGAGGCAGGAGAATTGCTTGAACCTGCGAGGTGGAGGTTGCAGCTAGCTGAGATCACGCCATTGCACTGCAGCCTGGAGACAAGGGTGAAACTCCGTCTCTTTTTTTTTTTTTTGAGACGGAGTTTCGCTCTTGTTACCCAGGCTGGAGTGCAATGGCACGATCTCGGCTCACCGCAACCTCCGCCTCCTGGGTTCAGGCAATTCTCCTGCCCCAGCCTCCTGAGTAGCTGGGATTACAGGCACGTGCCACCATGCCCAGCTAATTTTTTGTAGTTTTAGTAGAGACGGGGTTTCACCGTGTTGACCAGGATGGTCTCGATCTCGTGATCCACCCGCCTCGGCCTCCCAAAGTGCTGGGATTACAGGCGTGAGCCACCGCGCCCGGCCTGAAACTCCGTCTCTAAGAAAAAAAAAAAGAAACGGAGAAAAGTGAGTGGGGCAGGAGAATCTTTAGGTCCTCTTCCTGGGTCACTAATGATGGGAAAATGGGCGGGGCCTGGGAGAATGACAGGGAAGTATGAGGGACTGCGGAGTGGGCAGGGCCTGGGAGGCTGACGGCTGGGGAAGTGGGCGGGCTCTCGAGAGAATGACAGGAGAGTGGGAGGGACTGAGGAGTGGGCAGGGCCTGAGAGGCTGATGGTGGCGGGGGTGGGCGGGGCCTAAGAAGAATGACAGGAAAATGGGAGGGACTGAGAAATGGGCAGCGCTTGGAAGGCTAACGACAGAGGAAGTGGGCGGGTCCTCGAGAGAATGACAGGAAAGTGGGAGGGACTGAGGAGTGGGCAGAGCCTGGGAGGCGGACGGATGGGTGCGTGGGCGGGGCCTAGGGAGAAGCTAGAGAGATGGGAGGCGGATGACTGCAGAGTTGGGGGGGCTTCGGAAAAATGACAGGGATCAGTCGTGGAAGGGGCGGACCCACCTTTCTGGTGATGGTGATCATCCAGGTTGGGCGCTGGGCCTTCCCAGTGTCGAGCGATTTCTTGGCGGTCACTTCCAGGCTGAGAGCCATGACTAGGCAAGCTTCTGTCGTGGGTCCGAAGACCTCCCACCCTCAGCATTCCAGCCGCCCCAACCCTGCCCGCGCCGTGCCTCTTTGGGAATTTGCCTCCGGGGTCTTCTGTGGTCCGGGAGCCGCACCTGCCGGGTGGGGACGCGGGGCTGGCTAGGGTGCCGGGCTGGGAGGTCTTCGGTCCCACTCCTGCTTCCGCAGTTCTGTTCCCGCCCCCAGTGCCCTGCCCGATCCGGTTCCGGCCGCCCATCTCCCACCTCCCGCGTCTCGACTCTCTTTCCTTCCCGGGATCTCCCGTGAATGCTCCCAAGTCCTAGAGCACCTTTCCCAGCCCGCAACACCCCCGCGCGCCTCGGCTCTTGGGCCCCCGCTCCGTGCAGTCCTGGCCTGAGGCTTTAGGTCCGCCAGGGGGCGCCCGCCGCCCACACTGGGTATTGCTATGGCGAAAGGGGTCCCAAGGCGACTATTGGTTCCTCAGGGGAGGGAGGGGGAAGTCCTCAGAGAGAAGGACCTGGGTCTCCTCTTGGGGGATGCATCTTAGTGGTCTCAGGGGTGAGTCCTGGGTCCCCTGGTGAAGGTGGATCTTGGGTGGGAAGGGGGTGGAGCTTGGGTGTTCTGAGAGGTAGTGGCTGGGTCTCCTCTGGGAGGGGGTGGACCTTGGGTGGTCTTAGGGTTGGACCTGGGTCTCCTCTGGAGAAGGATCTTGGGTGGTCTTAGAGCTGGACCTAGGCCTCCTCTAGGGGAATCATGGGTGGTCTTAGGGCTGAACCTGGGCCTCCTCTGGGGAGATCTTGGGTGTTCTTAGAGTTGGATCTGGATCTCCTCTGGAGAGGGATCTTGGGTGATCTTAGAGTTGAACCGGGGAGTGTCCTCTGGGAAGGATCTTGGATGGTTTTAGGGTTGGACCTGGGCCTTCTCCATGGGGGATCTTGGGTGGTGTTAGGGTTGGAGCTGGGTCTCCTCTGTGGGACAAATCTTGGGTGGTCTTAGAGTTGGACCTGGGTCTCCTCTGGGGAGGTCTTGGGTGGTGTTAGGGCTGGACCTGGGTCTCTTCTGGGAAGGATCTTGGGTGGTCTTAGACTTGAACCTGGGGTTCTCCTCTTGGGGGCAGATCTTGGGTGGTCTCAGGGTTGGAACTGGGTCTCCTCCAGGGGGGATGCTGGGTGGTCTTAGGGCTGGACCTGGACCTCTGTGTGTGTGGTTGTATATGTCCGTAACGTTGTGTTCTTGTGTTAAGTCTCTGGCTAGCCTTGGTGCCTGTCATGTATATCTATGATTGTGTCTCCAGGTGTCTATCTCAGTGTGTAACTGTGTACATGTGTGTGTTATATATCTCCATGTCTGTTTTATGAGTTTGGTTATATGCCCTGAATATATGTGTCTTGTGTCCTTGTGTGTGTCTGTGGCTAGCTTTTTTTTTTTTTTTT
>NW_016107368.1:3119380-3121185 GCF_001604975.1 Cebus imitator | reverse complement strand
AAAAAAAAAAAAAAGCAGGGTATGGTAGTGTGCACCTGTAGTCCCAGCTATTAATACATGGGAGGCTGAGGCGGGAGGATCGCTTGAGCCCAGGAGTTCCAGACCAGCCTGGACAACACGGTGAGACCATCTCTCTCTCTCTCTCTTTTTTAAGCCGGAAGCCTTAGGGAAGGGAGGTAAGGAAAGAGGAGGAAGGAAAGGCAGGAGCGGTGAGACCATATCTCTAAAAGAAAAAAAATAGCTGAGTGTGGTGGTACGTGTTTGTAGTCCCAGCTACTCAGGAGGCTGAGGTGGGAGGATCATTTGAGCCTGGGAGTTCGAGGCTGCAGTGAGCCATGATTATGCCACTGCACTCCAGCCTGGCCAACCGAGCGAGACCCTGTCTCAAACAAACAATAAGATGCACTTCACTCCATTCTTTCCTTCCCTCTTTGCTTTTTTTCTTTTTTGAGATGGAGTTTTGCTTTTGTTGCCCAGGCTAGAGTGCAATGGCGCAATCTTGGCTCTCCGCAACCTCCCCCTCCTGAGTTCAAGCGATTCCCCTTGCCTCAGCCTCCTGAGTAGGTGGGACTACAGGCACCCACCACCATGCCCAGCTAATTTTTTTATTTTTAGTAGAGATGAGGTTTCACTATTTTGGCCAGGCTGGTCTTGAACTCCTGAGTTCAAACAATCCTCCTACCTTGGATTCCCAGTGCTGGGATTACAGGCGTGAGCCACTGCACCCATCCCATGCAGCAAGAACTCTGAAGAGCGGGAATTGAAGACTCCAGATGCAACAAACGTTTTTCTGAAAAGGACCAGAGAGAAAATATTTTGTTTGGGTTTTGTGAGCTAGCCAGTTGGGATTACAGGTATGGCCACCGTGCCCAGCTACTTCACCCTTTTCTTCAGTTCCACCCCGTCCCAGGCTCACTCTGCTGCTCTCTGACTCATGCAAATTGCTCTGCTCACACCATGAATGCTCTGTTATGCTTCGCCTCTGCCCTGGGGTAGATAGAGGACCCAGGCTAGGTAAAAGTTAAGGAACACCTGAAGGGGTCACTGGCTGTGCGACAGGAGTCACACTACAGAGGCTCTGAGAGGAGATTTTTGCTAGGAAATAATCAAGGTGGACTTCCTGGGGGAGGCGTCTGTTGACCCAACCTCAGAGGCAGATGAGAGAGGGACCCCCTGGCAGAACCTGGGGTGCTGTCCCTTCCTGTGATGGTGGAGAGTGGGGCCCTTCCCCAGTGGGTGAGGAAAACCAGGGCCCACGCTCTCTTCGGGGAGACAGCTGAGCACAGAGGTGCGACTTCACCAAACGTGAGGCGCTAAGAGGGTGACGCTGAGTGCTCCATGGTGGGCGGGGCTGCCTGGCTCAGATGTCCCAACCACAGCACGTCACGGCGCTCCCTAGCTGTGGCCTCAGCCCTCCTCAGGCCTTGAGGTCTTGTTTCTCTTCCCTGGAGGGCACGTTCAGAGCCCCGCCAAGGCCCCCCGCACAGATAGGAGTTCAGACCAGTTACAGTGAGACCTTGGCCAAGAGACCTCACTTTCTGGAGTTTTAATTTCTGTGCCCACATTTTAGGGATGATGGTGTACCCTAGAGCTGTAGAGGGAGTTCGTGGCCATCACAATGACAGGCCGCCTTTACTGAGCATTTACTATGTGCTTGGCACGGTGCTCAGAGCAAGCTTTCCATCACCCTTTGAGATCCACTGTGATTTGCATTTAACACATCTGAAAGACGAGCTGAATCAAGGAAGTGAAGCAGCTTGCCTGAGATCACACAGCAAAAACTCTTTTTTTTTTTTTTTTTTTTT
>NW_016107368.1:3109799-3118252 GCF_001604975.1 Cebus imitator | reverse complement strand
CCTGACCTCAGGTAATTCACTCACCTCAGTTTTACAAAGTGCTGGGATTACAGGCATGAGCCATTGTGCTTGGCCCATTTTCCTTTCTCTTAAGAAAAAAAAATATATAAATAAAAGCCTGGACTTGGTGGCTCACACCTGTAATCCCAGCATTTTGGGAGGCCAGGGCAGGAGGATCCATTCAGCCCAGGAGTTAGAGACCAGCCTGGGAAACATGGAAAGACTCTATCTCAATTAAAAAATAAAATAAACTATCCTGTGTTCACTCCCTTAGGAAAAATAAAATAAAAAATAAAAAAAATTAAAAATGGGCCTGGTGGTCCAGCAGCCTGGCAGGGTGGCTCACGCCTATAATCCCAGCACTTTGGGAGGCTGAGATGAGTGAACCATTTGAGCCAAGGAGGCGGACTGAGTAACATGGGGAAACCCCATCTCTTCAAATAATACTGAATTAGCTGAGCATGGTGGTGCGTGCCTATAGTCCTGCTACCCGGGAGGCTGAGGTGGGAGGATTGCTTCAGCCCAGCAGTTGAGGTTGCTGTGAGCTGATTACCCACTGCACTCCAGCTTGGGCGACAGTGTGAAACCCTGTCTCAAAAAAATAAAAATTATTTAGAAAGGGCCAGGTGAGGTGGCTCATACCTGTAGTCCCAGCACTCTGGGAGTCTGAGGTGGGAGGATCACTGGAGCCCAGGAGCTGGAGGCTGCAATGAGTCATGATGATGCCCCCGAACTCCAGCCTGGGCAACAGAGTGAGACCCTATTTTTATTTATTTTTTTATTATACTTTAAGTTCTGGGGTATACGTGCAGATCGTGCAGGTTTGCTGCATAGGTATACACGTGCCATGGTGGTGGTTTGCTGCATCCATCACTATTTTTTTTTTTTGAGATGGAGTCTTGTTCTGTCACCCAGGCTGGAGTGCAATGGTGCGATCTCATCTCACTGTGACCTCCACCTCCCAGGTTCAAGCGATTCTCCTGCCTCAGCTTCCCAAGTAACTAGAATGACAAATATGCGCCACCACCCCAAACAAATTTTTTTTTTTTTTTTGATATGGAGTTTCACTCTGTTGCCCAAGCTGGAGTGCAATGGCGTGATCTTGGCTCACTGTAACCTCCGCCTCTTGGGTTCAAGTGATTCTCCTGCCTCAGCCTCCTGAGTAGCTGGAATTACAGGCATGTGCTATCAAGCCCAGCTAATTTTGTATTTTTAGTAGGGACAGCGTTTCTTCATGTTGGTCAGGCTGGTCTTGAACTCCTGAGCTCAGGTGATCTCCCTGCCTCGGCCTCCCAAAGTGCTGGGATTATAGGCGTGAGCCGCCTCTCCTGGCCTTCTTCTGCAAGTATATGTATGGTAAACTTCTGTGTTGTAGCTGCCATCAACATTGCTAATGGTTGAGGGGACTCCCCAACGAATAAGTCTTGGGGGTGGTGAAATTCTAAGAAAACTCACCTTTCCGCTCTGCTGGCTTGTAAACATTTTTTTTTTTTTGGTTTATGAACAATTGCTTAAGTGTCACTACAGTGAAGTTTCAGGAGACAGTGAAAGCAGAGGCTGGTTCAGTTTGTCATCTTGACCCAGAGGGGACGGTGTGAAGGGCAACATGAGTGGTAAGGTGTCTCCAGTTGCAGGTCTGGGCAAAGAACATTCTGGGCTGAGGAATAGCAGGTGAAAAGGAAAACGTGGGCACAAGTGGCATTCTCAAATTTGCGGGGCCATTGGAATCTTCCGGAGGACGCCCTCTCTGTGAGTTTCCGGGGGTTTAGGCCTGGGTGCTAGAATTTGCATAGCTAATAGGCTATAGATAGTGGCCCTGTTGCTGGGTTGGGCCTCACACGGGGAGAACCCAAACTGTATATGGGAATTGTTTAGCATTTGGTAATGTTCCTTCCACACTGCCAGTATCATTATCGTTTTCTCTGTAATCCCCCAGGGAGGCCCAATACAGGATCAGACGCAGACACTGTGCTGATGTCGTAAGATACTTGTATCTCCCTTATGAATGGGCATGGTAATTCATGCTAGTCATCACAGCTGAGCAACATAGCAAGACTGTCTCTATAAAACAAAAACAAAACCAAAAACCCCCAAAAAACTGGGGTCAGGCATGGTGGCTCAAGCCTGTAATTCCAACTCTTAGGGAGGCAGAGACGGAAAGCTTGAGCCCAGGAGTTTGAGACCTGTCTGGGTAATATAGCGAGACCCTGTTCTAGACAAAAAAGAAAAAAAAAAAAAATTGGTAGGCATGGTGGTATGTGCCTGTAGTTCCAGCTATTCAGGAGGCTAAGGCAGGAGGATGGCTTGAACCCAGGATTGGAGGCTGCAGTGAGCTGTGATCATGCCACTGCACTCCAGCCTGGGCAACAGAGCAAGACCTTGTATCTGAAAACAAAACAAGTTTATTTATTTATTGAGACAGTCTCACTCTGTTGCCCAGGCTGAAGTGCAATGGCTCGATCTTGGCTCACTGCAATCTACGCCTCCCAGAGTCAAGGAATTCTCCTGCCTTAGCCTCCTGAGTAGCTGGGACTACAGGTGCATGCCACCACACTCAGCTAATTTTATTGTACTTTTAGCAGAGATGGGGCTTCACCACGTTGGCCAGGGTGGTCTCGATCTCCTGACCTCGTGATATGCCTGCCTTGGCCTCCCACAGTGCTGGGATTGGAGACATCTTGGGCCACTATGCCTGGCCCTACTTATTTATAATAATTCAGTCTCCATAGAGACTGTCAAAAATTGCCAATGCCGAGTATATTTCAAGTCGTCATGACAGGGTATTGGGAAAAGTTTTAATAATCGTGCCTCAGATAAACCTCATTGGCTACGATACTGCCACTGTGCAAAGCTCTTTATTTTTGAGATAGAGTCTTGCTCTGTCACCCAGGATGGAGTGCAGTAACATGATCTTGGCTCACTGCAACCTCTGCCTCCCAGGTTCAAGTGATTCTCCTGCCTCAGCCTCCTGAATAGCTGGGATTACAGGCACCTGCCAAGCCCAGCTAATTTTTGTATTTTTAGTAGAGATGGGGTTTCACCATGTTGGCCAGGCTGGTCTCAAACCCCTGACCTAATGATCCACCTGTCTCGGACTCCCAAATTGCTGGGATGACAGGCATGAGCCACCTTGCCCAGCCAGTCCCTTTATTTTATGGGGTGACTCCTGCTGGAAGAGGGATGAAAGGCCTGATCTACACTCCCATCTCCTGTGGGGCTGGAGACAGGAAGGGAGCTGGCCAGTGTGGACCCACACAGGGCTGGGTAGACCAGGACTTCAACACCAGTCAAGGGCTTTCCCGGGGTCACGTTCATCTCCATCTGGCAGTGCTTCCTCTTTTGGAGCAAAGTTTTCACTGCTTCTTGGCCCATCCTCCCAGCCCTGGATTGGCTGCCTCTCAGCAGGCCAGCACAGATGGGAAATGTGAGTTTCCGACAACTCGCCTGCCCGCCTGACACTGTCGCTTTCTTGCCGGGGAATTTTCCCACCTGGACTCTCCAAGCTTCTGCTTGTGGGGTCCCGAGGGACTCCTGCTGGGAAGCGTCCAGTGGGTGGGTGGGGGCAGGCCAGGGAAGGCCCAGGGGTCCTGGGGAAGGTGGGCAAGAGGGCAAGCATGACATTCAGGATTCCACTGGGGAGGGGGCGTGTGTGGGGGGGGTCGGGTGCTCCCGGAGTGAGGGTGGTTGAGGCCTGGGTGAATTCTGACTCTTCTTAGGAAGTGCTGGATGTGGGGGAAATCTAGGGAAGTCCCAGTGATAGGGGGGCTACAGGGTGCTGAGAGGAGGGGAAGAAGAGACTAACAAGGAGAGAGATAGGGAGAGACAGAGGGAATCAGAGACAGAGAGAAACAGGCAGAGAGACAGAAAGAGCGACAGCCAGAGCCATACAGTGACAGGAAAAGACACACTGAACAAAGGAGACTGAGTCAGCAAGAGATCCACGAAGATACCGGGACGCAGCGGCAGGGAGAGAGAACCGGGGCGGCGGAGACACAGCAGGGAGAGAGAACCGAGAACTGGGCGGCGGAGACAAGACAGGGAGAGGGGAACCTGGGGCCGAGCTTGGAAGGCCAGAAACAGAAAAGAAAGCTGAAGGCGGGGAGAGATCCCGGTGGAGAAAGTTCCTCGGAGTCGCAGGGACAGGCTGTGGGCAGGGGGCGGGCTCCGGGCAGGCGCAGACCCTGGAGAAAGGCGGGCTGTGGGCACGTGGGCACCGGCAGGCTCTGGGCGGGGACAGGCTCTGGGCGTGGAAGTTTCTCTTCGGAGTTTCGCTTAAAAGCGGCGGCGCGGGAGTCCTCCGGCAGTCTCTTGTCGCCGGTCATGGGACACTCCCCTGATGCCGCGCTGGACCCCGAGGCCCCGTGGCCTCCGGCGCCCCGCACGCGCTCCTGCCGCCCGCTGCGGTGGGTCCTGGTCGCCGGGCTGCTGCTGCTGCTCGCGGCCGCCTGCGCCGTCTGCGTCGCCCGCCCCTGGGCCGTCTCCGGGGCTCAGGCCTCACCCAGCTCCGTACCCAGCCCGAGACTCCGCTACAGCCCTGAGCTTTCGCCAGGTGACCCCGCCGGCCTCCCGGACCCGCGGCAGGTGAGACGCGCCCCGACCCTCGGTCGCGGATCTCGCGGGATACCCCCGCCGCCCCTCTGGGACTCCCTTCTCCATCCCGCACCCCCGACCGGGGAGAGGAGACCCACGGCGGCTCCCACCCTCCATCTAGCACCGAGGCGGGGCGCATACATTTCATCCCGCACCCCTAGGGGACCCCATCTATACCCCCGGCCGGGGGCGGTAAGGAGACCCCCCAACAGGATTTTTTTTCTGAGACTGAGTCTTGCTGTGTCGCCAGGCTGGAGGGAGTGCAGTGGCGCAATCTCGGCTCACTGCAACCTCTGCCTCCAGGGTCTCCTGCCTCAGTCTCCCAAGTAGCTGGGACTACAGGCGCAGAGTCAGTTTTTTTGTTGTTTGAGACGGAGTTTCGCTCTTGTTACCCAGGCTGGAGTGCAATGGCGCAATCTCGGCTCACCGCAACCTCCGCCTCCTGGGTTCGGGCAATTCTCCTGCCTCGGCCTCCCGGGTAGCTGGGATTACAGATGTGCGCCACCATGCCCAGCTAATTTTTGTATTTTTAGTAGAGACGGAGTTTCACCATGTCGACCAGGATGATCTGGATCTACTGACCTCATGATCCGCCCACCTCGGCCTCCCAAAGTGCTGGGATTATAGGCGTGAGCCATGGCGCCCGGTCCCCCAACAATTCTTTTTGGACCCCTATGGGTCCCGTTCTCCTTCTAGCCCGGGGGCACCCCTTTCATCCTGTGCCCCCTACGAGACCCTGGGCCTGGGAGAGGAGATCCCACAAGTTCTTTTTGGACCTCCAAGGGCTCGCCGCCTTCATGTTGCACGGGAGCGCACCCCTTTCATTTCGCATCCCCACGAGACCCCATCAGCACCCTAGGCCAGGAGGAGGAGACCCCACAGTCCTCAAATCCCCGGGGACACGTCTTCTGCTCCCCGGGTCGGAAAAAGAGAGCTTCTTTCCTCTATGAGGCACTCGGTGGGGGCACCCCTCCTAATTCCGCATTCCCAGGACACCCTATCTGCACGCTGGGCGAGGTGACCCTCGGCAGTTCTCCAACCCTCAACCCTTCATGGGGGGAACGTTTTTTCCATCCCTGACTCTAGGGGAGCACTTCCTCTTTATCCGGGACCACCAAGGAGACTCCCAGTTCCTTTGCTAACACCCAAAGACTCATTTTTCTCCCCAACCCTTGAGGTATCCCCCTCTCCAAGATCCCCAGGGGAACCCCGAAAGTGGGCTGGGAAGAAGAGGGATCTCTTTTCCCTCCTGAATTTTTGGAGGTCTGTTCTTGGGGCAGGCTGAACCACCAGCTTTGTGTGTGTGTGTGTTCGTGTTTGTGTGTGTTCCTGTGTGCGTGTTTTTTTGTGCATCCTCAGTGTTCTTTATTTGGGAGGGAAGTGTCGATTCCAGGTCTGCACAGACCCTGGGGACCCTGACGGTTGAAGTGAGTGGGGACAGCACCCCTCCACTTTCTAGGGAAACCCCCATCCACCTTCCTCCTTTCCACTTTTAACAGGGCATGTTTGCACAGCTGGTGGCCCAAAATGGTGAGTGTCCTGCCCCACTCCCGTCCGGGCCCCTCCTGGGGATACTAAGAAAGGGGAGCGCCTGGAGATTGAGACTCTGCTGCCCCCTCTGAAAGCTGCCACTTCACATCTTTGAATGCCACCTATCCCTCTTTCTGACTTGCCCTGACTCTCTGGATGCCACAGCCCCCCCATGAGACCCCCATCTGGGCCCACCTGGGACCCCTGCCCTATCAGAACTGGGGCTTGACACCCTCAACCCCCGGCCTGGTTTAGAGCCTCTGGCCTCCTTCTTTTGGAAACCACCCCCCCCTTCCTTCCCCATTTCCTGCCCCCCTCAGCTCCCCAGCCTCTTCTCCCCACCTCTCCCTCCCCCAGGGCCGCCTCCCTACTCCCATTCTCTCCCCGGCCCCAGATCCTCCTCCCTCTCCCCTCCCCAGCCCCATCCTCTCCCATTTCCCAAGACCCTCCTCCCCGACTTCCCTCCCCATCCAGCGACTCCCTCCCACTCCAGAACCTCTTTCTCCCTTTCTTTCCGTATCTAGAGACCCCCTTCTCCCTTCTTTCCCCCTTCCAGAGACCCCTTTCCCTTCTTCCCACCCCTGCCCCTCAGCAGGCCATGAGCCCCCCCCCTGCCCTCCCCTCCCCTAGGCACTTCCTCCTCCCTTTTCCTTTCTTCGAAGTCCTCTCTCACCAGGTCCTCTGTCCACCCCTCTCAAAGTCACCGCGATTCCCTGATCCATCCTTCCTCTAGAACTTCCCCCTTTCTTAACAGCCTCCCCCCCTCCATCCCAGCCTCCTCCATCTCTCCTCTCCCCTTCCCTGCCTTCTCTCTCTTCTCCACTCCCCCTCCTTCATTTTGGGATCTGCCGCTCCCTCCACCCTCACTGTCCTCTCCAGGAGTCCCCTCACCCCTCCCTGAGGGTTCTTCCAGCCAGAAGCACTCTGCCTTTTGCTTTTCACCCCCTGGCAGTCTGTCCCTGCACCTCCATTACTCCTTCCCCACTCAACCTTTTGGAATTCTGCCCTCTCCTGACTGTTGTCCCTGGATCCTCTTCTGTTTTATCCCCGTCTTTCCCTCCCCCAGCCCCATCTCAGAGTACCCCCTCCACCTCAGTCCCCTTCAATCACCCTTGACCCCCCATGCTCGGTTCTCAGCAATGCTCAGCTAAGCTAAGTGCATCCTCTCCTCCCACAGTTCTGCTGACCGACGGGCCCCTGAGCTGGTACAGCGACCCCGGCCTGGCAGGTGTGTCCCTGGCGCAGGGCCTGAGCTATGAGGAAGACACGAAGGAGCTGGTGGTAGGCACGGCTGGAGTCTACTACGTCTTCCTGCAACTAGAGCTGCACCGTGTGGTGGCCGGCCAGGGCTCAGGCTCCGTCTCACTTGCGCTGCACCTGCAGCCGCAGCGCCCTGCTCCTGGGGCCACCGCCCTGGCTTTGACCGTGGACCTGCCACCCACCTCCTCCGAGGCTCGGAACTCGGCCTTCGGTTTCCGGAGCTGCCTGCTGCACCTGGGTGCCGGCCAGCGCCTGGGCGTCCATCTGCACACTGACGCCGGCACACACCATGCCTGGCAGCTTACCCAGGGCGCCACTGTCTTGGGACTCTTCCGGGTGACCCCCGAAGTCCCAGCCGGACCGCCTGCACTGAGGTCCGAATAACGCCCCGCCTGGGTGCAGCACACCTGGACAGAGACTGAACCCTACTGAGACCCCTGGTGCTGGGTCCCTGCTGCTTTCTTTACCTCAAGGGGCGGGGTAGGGGTCCCTGCTGCTGACCTCCCCTGGAGGACCCTCCCCACCCCCTCCTGTCCCACGTTGGACCTTGATATTTATTCTGACCCTGATACCAGATATTATATGTATGTATATATTTAAAGAGTTTGTATATATTTCTGAGATTGTGGAATGGGCTTTTTTTGGGGAGTTGTTGGGAGGTCTCCTGCATTGCCAAGCTGGTCTCAAACTCCTGGACTGAGACAATCCTCCTGGCTCAGCCTCCCAAGCAACTGGGATTCATACTTTCTATAAATTCATTGTACTTACTTGCATATTTGTGTTTATTGAGCATCTGCAGTGTGCCAGCATTGTGCTGGGGCTGGAGGGCTAAAGACACATCCAGAAACAGACCAAAAGAAAATCTGACTTATGTTAATATGTGAGGAATTTGAAGACTCATCCCCAGCCTCTACCTCCTGTGTGATACTTCAAGCTAGCTTATTTTCTTTTCTTTCTCTCGTTCTTTCTTTCCTTTTTTCTTTCCTTTTCTCTTTTTCTTTTCTTTCTTTTCCTTCCTTCATTCCCTCCCTCCCTCCTTCCTCCTCCCCTACCCTTCTCCATCCACCCCCCCC
>NW_016107368.1:3092526-3107623 GCF_001604975.1 Cebus imitator | reverse complement strand
AAAAAAAAAAAAAAGTGTCTTCATTGGATTAATAAGGAACCCCCTTTTTCTCATTTTTTAATTTTTGAGACAGGGTCTCACTCTGTCACTTAGGCTGGAGTGCAGTGGTGTGATCTCGGCTCACTGCAACCTCTGCCTCCCGGGTTCAAGGGATTCTCTTACCTCAGCCTCTCTAGTAGCTGGGACTACAGGTGTGCACCGCCACACCAGGCTAATTTTTGCAGTTTTTGGTAGAGATGGGGTTTCAGCATATTGGCCATGCTGATCTGGAATTCCTGACTTCAAGCGATCCACTGGCTTCGGCCTCCCATAGTGCTGGGATTACAGGTTTGAGCCACTGTGCCTGGCTGGGAGCCCCCTTCTTCTAGCAGACAAAAGCCAAGGTGCACAGTTTAGGGAGCAGATTATGGGCTAGATTTGAGCCTTCACTCACACATGTAGTTCAGGAACTAAATATATGTATATATGTAATATAATTGGGTGTGTTGGCTCATGCCTGCAGTCCCAGCACTTTGGGAGGCCGAGGCAGGAGGATAATTTGAGCACAGGAGTTCAGGACTGACCTGTGCTACATAGGGAGGTCCTGTCTCTACAAAAAGCTGGGTGCATTGGTATACACCTGTAGTCCCAGCTACTTGGGAGGTTGAGGTGGGAGGATCCCTTGAGGCCAGGAGTTCGAGGCTGCAGTGAGCCATGATTGCACTACTGCAGTCCAGCCTGGGTGAGAGAATCAGACTTTCTTTTTTGAGATGGAGTCCCGCTCTGTCGCCCAGGCTGGAGTGAAGTGACGCGATCTCTGATCACTTGAACCTCTGCCTCCTGGGTTTAAGTGATTCTTCTGCCTCAGCTTCCTGAGTAGCTAGGATTATGGGTGTGTCACCATGCCCAGCTATTTTTTAATTTTTATTTTTAATAGAGACGGAGTTTCACCTTGTTGATCAGGCTGGTCTTGAACTCCTGACCTCGTGATCCGCCCGCCTCGGCCTCCCAAAGTGCTGGGATTACAGACGTGAGCTACGGTGCCCAGTTCTCTCACTCTGTCTATATCTAATCAGATATATATATCAGAGGCTGAGAAAAGGGGAGAGGTGGATGAGGAAAAAATGTATTTATTATTGAACTGAACCTTTGATAATGGAAAAAATGGTAAATCATATATGCACATTTTACAGATATAAAATTATATATATATATATATATATATGTATGTATATACAATTTATATACATAGTATATTCATGTATATAAAGCTGGAAAAAATGTTAATCTCCCAAGCAGAAAGTTGACTTTGTCATAGCTCCTTTGGCAGCTGAACTTGACTGCGCCCGTGTAATTGTACTGGTGGTCTTTATTTATTGTGTAGCCTGCGTATTCATGTAAACAGGATGTAGTATGCTTGATATGGGGATGTCCCAGGAGTTCCCAGAGGGGGCGTAATTCATGCTACACACATCATACTACCTTTTTTTTTTTTTGAGACAGTGTCTCGCTTTGTCTCCCAGGCTGGAGTGCAGTGGTGCAATCTCAGCTAACTGTAACCTCTGCCTCCCAGGTTCAAGCGATTCTTCTGCCTCAGCCTCCTGAGTAGCTGGGATTACATAGAGGTGCATGCCACCACACCCGGCTAATTTTTATTTTATTTTTAGCAGACATGGGAGTTCACCACATTGGCCAGGCTAGTCTTGAATTCCTGACCTCTTGATCCGCCCTCCTCGGCCTCCCAAAGTGCTGGGATGATAGGCGTGAGCCACCGCATCTGGCCACATCACACTACCTTTCTAGATTCTGCATCTCCAAGAGTGGCTTCTAGGGTTTGGAATCAGGGAAGGCGAATTTTTAGAGGTCATGGGGTGGGAACAAAGACCGTGTGTAAGAGGTAAGACGTCAGGAAGCAGCGGTGTGCCCACACCACTGAGGTAGGTGTGCTGCCCCTTTCGGGGGGAATTTCCATTCTGGGGATCCCCATTATGAGGTTTCCAAGAAGGGAACACTTTTCAAGTCTGCTTTCCTAACGCTTGCATCTCGTCACGGTTGCACCTTACCTGTGTCTTGCTGCCCGCAGTCTCCGGCTTGGTCTGCTCAGGAAACTCCTGGTGCCTGAGATCGGGATGGAGATGAGGGCCTTAGTTTGGCCAGTCGCAGCATCTCAGTGGGGTGAGACGCCTTGGTGGGGAAGGCAGAGTGGAAAACCTGACGCCTTCCACCAGCAACTCTTGTGGCTCTGTGTGAGGTGGGGTTATGTGGGTAGGAAGGAGTGGAGATGGATCGTGTGGTCTGCAGAGGATGCATTTTGGAGTGGACAGAGCTGAGTTTAAGCCTGGGTTCTGCCAGTGCTGTCTAAGCTGTGCATCCCTGGGCAAACATCTTCACCTCTCTGGGCCCGTGTCTTCAATTATAAAACTGGAAAATAATTCTCATGGGCTCTCGGGAGTTTTAAATGAGCCAGCAGTTTCAATTGCACAGTGGCTGACATTGGATTTCATATATGAAATCTATTACTATTATTGTTATGATTATTCGAAACAGAGTCTTGGGTTGTTGTCCAAGCTGGAGTGTAGTGGTGTGATCTCGGCTCACCGCAACCTCTACCTCCTGGGTTCAAGCGATTCTCCTGCCTCAGCCTCCCAAGTAGCGGAGTACAGGCACGTGACACCACCACGCCTGGCTAACTTTTTTATTTTTAGCAGAGACGGAGTTTCGCCATGTTGGCCAGGCTGGTCTCGAACTCCCGACCTCAGGTGATCTGCCCATCTCGGCCTCCCAAAGTGCTGGGATTACAGGCGTAAGCCACCGCATCCAGCACGTCTTTTTTCTTCTTTTGAGATGGAGTCTTGCTCTGTCACCCAGGCTGGAATGCAGTGGCAGGATCTTGGCTCACTGCAACCTCCACCACCTGGGTTCAAGTTCTCCTCCTGCCTCTGCCTCCTGAGTAGCTGGGATTACAGACACCATTATGCCTGGCTAATTTTTGTATTTTTAGTAGAGACAGGATTTCACCATGTTGGCCAGGCTGATCTCGAACTCCTGACCTCAACTGATCCCCCCACCTCAGCCTCCCAAAGCACTGGGATTACAGGCGTGAGCCACCACATTTACCCAAACTGCGTTTTTCCTCTGCTCTACCACCACCACCACCACCACAACCGTCAATATAAAAGAGGACTTCTGTGACTGAATGTGTGGGTTTTTTTCCCCCACATACCAAGCAGCGGACACTAGCTGGTGTCTTCCAATTCAATTCGGACACCATCCACCTGGAGATGGCGTCAGATTGCGCAGGCTGGGGGCTCAGTCCCCACAACTTCCCCCCACACTCCCTTCAGACATCAGTTGCAAATCTTGGCTTCTGGAACTTCTGACTGACTGGCTTCAAGTTGGGGTTCCCATGACCGCCTCTTTGAGTTTGATTGATTTGCTGGAGTGACTCACAGAACCCAGGGAAATACTTATGTTCACTGGGTTATTACAAAGGAAGTTACAAGGGATCCAGATGAAGAGATGTATAGGGTGAGCCGGGTGTGGTGGCTCACGCCTGTAATCCCAGCACTTTGGGAGGCTGAGGCAGGTGGGTCACCTGACGTCAGGAGTTGGAGACCAGCCTGACCAACATGGAGAAATCCCATCTCTACCAAAATTACAAAATTAGCTGCGCATGGTAGTGCACACCTGTAATCCCAGCTACTTGGGAGGCTGAGGCGGGAGAATGGCTTGAACCCGGAAGGTGGAGGTGGTGGTGAGCCGAGATCACGCCTTTGCACTCCAGCCTGGACAACAAGAGTGAAACTCCATCTCAGAAAAAAAAAAAAAAAAAAGAGAGAGAGAGAGAGAAATGTATGTAGGGTGAGGTATGGGGGAGGTGGTATGGATCTTTCATGCCCTCCCTGAACGCACCACCCACTGGGATCCTCCCTGTGTTCAGTTAACTGGAAGCTCCCGAAACCCAGTCTTTTTGGGTTTTCATGGAGGCTTCATTATATAGGCCTGATTGATTAAACAGTTGGCTTTTGGTGATCAACTTAATCTTCAGCCCCTTTCTCCTCCCCACTGATGGTTGGGGGCTGAGGCTGAAAGTTCCAACCCTCTAATCCTGCCTTGGTCTTTCTGGTGACCAACCCCACCTTGAACCTATCAGGCAAAAGATATACAAAAGATAGCACTTTGGCTGGACGCAGTGGCTCATGACTGTAATCCCAGCACTTTGGGAGGCTGAGGCTGGCAGATCACTTGAGGTTGGGAGTTTGAGACCAGCCTGACCAACATGGAGAAACCCTGTCTCTACTAAAAATACAAAATTAGTCAGGTGTGGTGGCCCATGCCTGTAATCCCAGCTACTCGGGAGGCTGAGGCAGGAGAATCGCTTGAATCTGGGAGGCAGAGGTTGCAGTGAGCCGAGATCGCGCCATTGCACTCCAGATTGGCCAACAATAGCAAAACTCTATCTCAAAAAAAAAAAAAAAGACAGCACTTTGGAGATCCCAAGGATTTTAGTAGTTATGAGCCAGAACTGTGGATGAAAGCCTATATATCTATATATACAAGCCCACACACATATATATACACATGCATACACATATATACACACATATACACACACATATGTATACACATATATGCACACACATACACACCCACACACATGTATACACATATATGCACACACATACACATATACACACATCACATACATGCACACATACATATGCACACATACACATATACACACATACACACGCATATATACACATATATACATACCCACACACATATACACACATATGTACACACATACATTTATACACACACATATACGCACACACACACATATATATGTATATATATGCAATAATACCACCAACAGGGTAGATGGAGGAGGCATTTATGGATTTTGGGGAACCTGGAAGATCATAGGTCACTTTGAGATGTGCAGGATTTCCAGATGTCATTGAGGAACTTTGACCTGGATGGCCAAGGGAAACTGTGGAACCCATTCTGTAGCTATGCAAGCTGTTTGGTTGGAATGCAAATTTTGGAGTTATTGATATATTTTATACAATGCAAGTTTTGGGGGCAGGAAGAATCTCTCACGCAGACAAGTAAAGGTGTAGAAGAAAGGAGCGTTTAAGCTCAAGTGCCAAGAAACTCTGGTGTGTAACAGAAAGTCTGTATTTACGCAGGGTCGGAAATCAGGAGAAGTGACCAGAGGAAAGAGAAAAATTAAGTTTCAAGAAATGTGATTCAAGAAGGAAGTAGTGGTCAGTGGTGTCTGATTCAGCTTCTGAGAGTTTGTTCGGATGAGAAGCTGAGGCAGGAAGGGAGGTGAGCACCGTGTCCGGCCATGAGGTTGGCAAGAAGCCCCCGAAACAGACCAGGGAGATGAATGAAGATAGGGCTTTAAGGCAAGAATGATGTCCACATCTACACGGAATCTACCTCCTACTTATAAGTGAGAACATGCAGGATTTGACTTTCTGCATATGAGTTGTTTCACTTAAAGATAATGGCCCCCAGTTCCATTCATGTTGCTGCATAAGACATGATTTCATTTTTTTTTTTTTTTTTTGTAGTATTCCATATATATCACATTTTCTTTGTCTCTGTCAACTTTGTGTTGCCTCCTCTTCATTGCACTGATCAACAAAATATGCCTTCATTTACCAGTATTTTTTTTTTTTTTTGAGATAGAGTCTCACTTTTTTGCCCAGGGTGGAGTGCAGTGATGTGGTCATAGCTTATTGCAGCCTCAAATTCCTGGTGTGGGAAGTAGAAAAGTTCCTTTTTAAAGTTTCCTATCTTGTTAAAGAATAAGTGTGCCAATAACGTTGTGAAGCCCTGTCCTATGTAGCTGTTAGACATGCCATGCTTACAGGCACAGAGTACTTTTTATGTCCTTGTACTTTAACCAAGATGTCTGTGCTGGACGTGCTCACAGGCATGCCCCACCTCTCCATTGCTTTTACCTGTTTAGAAAAGTTTTAATTATTAGCCAGTTGGGTTTTAAATTGTGAGGTCTGGCTCCAGGCAAAAAAATAATTTTTTTGTGCACAAATACAATACAGAAAACAGAAACTGTAGATGATGTGTCTGGGCACCATGGCTCATGCCTTTAATCCCAGCACTTTAGGAGGCTGAGGTGGGAGGATTGCTTGAGCTCAGTCCAAGACCAACCTGGGCAGCATAGTGAGGCCCCACTTCTGCAAAATATTAAAAAATTACCGGGTATGGTGGTGCATGCCTGTAGTCTCAGCTGCTAGGGAGGCTGAAGTGGGAGGATCACTTGAGCCTGGGAGGTTGAGGTTGCAGTGGGCCATGATTGTGCCACTGCACTCCAGCCTGGTCAACAGAATGAAACCCTGTCTCAGAAAAGCCCCAAAACATTTAATTTGACCGAAAACCTCTGAAAATGGAGAAGCTATACACAGAATGTTCTTTAGTTACCTCTCTCTCACACATCAAGGGTGCACTGAGTTCATGACAGAAATCATGTGTGAATTAGTTCCAATGGTACACAAACATATGGAAACACTGAATTAAAAATTGCCTTCTGCTAAGTGTAGTGAGACCTCAAAACCACTTTAGGTGTAACCTCAGTAACCAAAACAGAGGACGCACTGACCGTTTACTTCTGCAAGACAAATGTGACTCTGGCACACTTGTTACCTATTCTAATCATTAACCTTCTTTGACTTTCTAGAAAAAGGCCTATTATTGAACATTTGCCATATTCTAATTTTAAATATAATTCATTTCTTAAAAAAAAATAACCCCACTGTCTTTGAACAGATAAAAATGGCTTACATATCACTGTTACAGGATCTTTAGGGTGCCACTTTTCTGGTCGGAAACATCTGTGGCCCGTGACACCTTTGCCTGAGTTCTTGTCTTATGTCCAGGAAGAATGAGGTACATAGGTAAGTAGAGGGTGAACAAGATGAAGAGGAGCTTTACTCAATGTTAGAACAGCTCACAGGAGACCCAAAGTGGGAGCTCCTGTCTGTAGGTAGGTCATCTCATTGAATGCTCTGCTCTCAGCAGAGAGGAGTCCCCAGTGAGGGTAGCTCCTCTCTGCTACTGGTCCTCCTGATGTCTGCAAGTCTCAGCAGAGAGGAGGCCTTGGAGAAGGTGGCTTCTCTCTGTCCATCAGGTCAACCCATCCTCTCTGCAACTTTCAGCAGAGATGGTAGCTCCTTTCTGCAGCTTGTGGTCAGGTCATCTCCAGCTATTAGCACAGAGGGTAGCTTCTCTCTGCAGCTGGTCATCCTGATGTCTCTCTTTTTTCTGCCTAGCTCTGGCTGAGCATGGAGCTTTTATGGGCCTCAGAGGGGATGTGGTATGTGCTGACTGGTCCATCAGTGGCCATGGGTGGGCCTGGAAAAGGCATCACGAGCCCCCACACTGGTCCACCGGACTCCCAGCCCTCAGCATTCAGGCCCTCCCTGGCCTAAAAGTGGGGTCTTAGTGGGGACCTGCCCCCTTCTGCCAGGAATCAGTCTGCCCAGTCTGGGTCCTGACTTTGCTCCAGGATGGGAGCAGGCACTGTCAATAAGTAGAAACTAGGCAGTGGGAGCAGGCACTTTGCAGCCTGCAAGAGTTGGGGGCAGCTGTGTCCCCCCCCCCACCAAGAGTACAGGGAGGCTTGAATCTGCAGCCACAACTTGGGCGGCTGCAGCCTCACATGTGAGCCAGTGCACCTGGCTATTTTTTTTTTTTTTTTTAAGTTGGAGTTTCGCTCTTGTTGCCCAGGCTGGAGTGCAGAGGTGGGACCTCACTATGTGGCCCAGGTTGGTCTTGGACTGAGCTCAAGCAATCCTCCCACCTCGGCCTCCCAAAATGCTGGGATTATAGGTATGAGCCACAGTGTGCCCCCTTGCAGCCCTGAAGAGGGGGGATTCCTGATCCTTGCTGGGCCTGGGAGGGTAGCCAGGGCAGGGGCAACATCACCAGGCACTGCCCCTGTTGCCTGGAACTCAGAGGCAGCCTGGGGGTAGCTGATGGTGGCTCTGGCCTGTCTGTGGGGAGTGACAGGGTTGGTGGTCACCCTGATTCGGGATGGACCCCAGGAAAACGGCCAGGAGGCCCTGCATGGAGTTTCCTCCTGAGGCCCAGGAACCTCGAACCCTCGGCGGAGTGGGCGCAGTGGCTGCGCTGTTGGCTTGTGCCCAATGAGGGCGCTGCTCCCACTTCCTGCCCCAGCTCCACGTCCAGGCTTCTCTCTGCCCAACCGTGCTGCCAGCCACTGTGCCGAGGGCTGTGGGCTGCATGGTTGGGGAGCCGTCAGCCTCCTCCCCAGCTGGGCCCTCCCTACAGCAACTGGTGTGATGGCAGCAGCCAGACCACCGCCATCAATATTACACGAGTTTTCACAAGAAGCTGGACAAACTTTCCCTGTAGAAAAAATTAGTCTGTGGCCGGGCGCAGTGGCTCGCGCCTGCAGTCCCTACACTTTGGGAGGCCGAGGCAGGCAGATCACTTGAGGTAAGGAGTTTGAGATCAGCCTGGCCAACATGGTGAAATGCTGTCTCTACTAAAAATACAAAAATTAGCTGGGTGCAGTGGCGGGTGCCTGTAATTCCTGCTACTTGGGAGACTGAGGTAGGAGAATCGCTTGAACCCGGGAGGCAGAGGCTGCAGTGAACAGAGATCCCGCCATTGCACTCCGGCCTGGGTGTCAGAGGGGCGAGACTCTGTCTAAATAAACAACAACAACAACAACAACAACAAACAACAAAAACAGCAAAAAACAAAACCCCGCAAATTAGCTGCATATGATAGCACCCACCCTGTAGTCCCAGATAACTGGGAGGCTGAGGTGGGAGGATGGATTGGGCCCAGGAGAGTGAGGCTTCAGGGAGCTGTGATTGCACCACTGCACTCCAGCCTGGATGACAGGGCCAGACCTTGTCTCAAAATGAACAAACCAACCAACAAAATCTTTTGTATTTATAGAATCATGGGTAACTTCAGGGGTCACATGCTTTTTTGTTTTCACTGTGGTTTGGAACAATGTCAGTTGTATCTGTGGTTGAATCATGTCTTACTGTCAGTCCTAAATCTGCAGTATAGCAGTTCCTTACTTTTTAGGAAGATGCTCTTTGGTTTCAAATGTGTATGAGCAATGGGTGGTTTTCCTTGGGTAAAACCAATAATCTGTGTGAAGATGGGCGAGATGGCTTTCTGCAGACAGAGCAAGTTTTATCATTCTTTCCACAGCCAGTGTGTATCTGTTCAAATAATCAAAAAGATGATCTGTCATGAGACTGATATCAACCAAAGTGGAGTGTAAGTACTGCTGTCATTTTCGTCTGCTGCTATACATCCCAGGAGGTTTTCTTTCTCCCTTTTTTCTTTTTCTTTTTTTTGGAGATGGAGTCTCATTCTGTCACCCAGGTTAGAGTGCAGTGGGATGATCTCGGCTCACTGCAACCTCTGCCTCCCGGGTTCAAGCGATTCTCCTGCCTCAACCTCCCAAGAAGCTGTAAGTACAGGCACCCGCCACCACACCCGGCTAATTTTTGTATTTTTAGTAGAGATGAGGTTTCACCATGTTGGCCAGGCTGGTCTCAAACTCCTGACCTCAGGTGATCCACCTACCTCAGCCTCCCAAAGTGCTGGGATTACAGGCGTGAGCCACCACGCCTGGCCATGAAGGGAATATCTTGATGGCAACTTCTCCCTGCCACTTTCCTTGCCAAATTCCTCACATGAACCTTTGCCAGTGCAAACGTTGTATTGTAAAACTATTGTAACCAAATAGTTTTTACAGTTGTTCTCCAAACAAGCAAGAGTAGACCTGACCCAGAGTCTGATGTTGCCATATCATAATTTTTTTTTTTTTAAGATGGAGTCTTGCTTTATCACCCAGGCTACATGCAGTGAGGAGATCTTGGCTCACTGTAACCTCTGCCTCCAAGTCTCTATTGCCTAGACTGGAGTGCAATGGTGTGATATCTGCTCACGGCAACCTCTGCCTCCCAGGTTCAAGTGATTCTCCAGCCTCAGCCTCCTGAGTAGCTAGGACTACAGGTGCCCACCACTGTGCCCGGCTAATGTTTGTATTTTTAGTTGAGACGGGGTTTCACCATATTGCACAGGCTGGCCTTGAACTCCAGACCTCGTGATCTACCTGCCTTTACCTCCCAAAGTGCTAGGATTACAGGTGTGAGCCACTGCGCCTGGCCACAATAAGTTAAATCTTTTAACATAGTGCCCTGTGAAATAAAAGGGTGAGATAATGGAGGGTCGTCTTTATTTGACACTGGATGGTGAGTGAGAGTGTGGTTGTGGCAGAAACAGATCATCAACATGAGTGACATGCAGAGGAGGCAATGAGAGCTACCAGTTCTCCGGGACCCGGCCCAGGTGAGTGTTTTTACACGAGTTGAGTGTTTTATTTCATTGCAATGGTTCTGATTGCAGCAATATATTGTGGTCACAGACCCAGTTTCTTTATTTTTAATCTTAAACACTTTTTTTTTTGAGGCAGAGTCTCACTTTGTCTCCCAGGCTGGAGGGCAGTGATGCAATTTCAGTTCACTGCAACCTCCGCCTCCTGGGTTCAAGTGATTTTCCTGCCTCAGTCTCCTGAGTAACAGGGACTACAGGGGCCTGCCACCACACCTGGCTAATTTTTATATTTTTAGTAGACACAGGGTTTCACCATGTTGGCCAGGTTGGTTTTGAACTCCTGACCTCAAGTAATCTGCCCGCCTTGGCCTCCCAAAGTGTTGGGATTACAGACGTGAGTCATCACACCCAGCGAGACAATAGATTCTTATAAACTATAGACACCCTATTGAGGTAACAAACGCTAGGTCTTATTTCTTCTATCAAACTGTGTATTTGTACCTATTAATCATCTAGTCTTCATTCTCCCCCCAAGAATAAACTTTTGTAAACAAAGATCGTAAGAGGCTCATTCTCTCTTCAGTTGCTTTCACCAAGCCATTTCTACCTTAGCTATGAATTTAAAGTAAACCCAGGCTGGGCATGGTGGCTCATGCCTGTAACGCCAGCACTGTGGGAGGCCTAGGCAGGCGGATCACTTGAGGTCAGGAGTCTGAGATTAGCCTGGCCAATATGGTGACACCCCATTTCTACTAAAAATACAAAAAATTAGACTGGTGTGGCGGTGGGTGCCTGTAATCCCAGCTACTCAGAAGGCTGAGGCAGGAGAATTGCTTGAACCTGGGGGGTGGAGGTTGCAGTGAGCTGAGATCGTGCCATTGCACTTCAGCCTGGGTGACAGAGGGAGACTCTGTCTCAAACAAAACAAAACAAAAGCCCAGCCCAGCAAATCAGGCTTACTTTGTTGTTCGGTTTTTATTTTACTCTAAAATTTGGTTTCAGCTGGGCGCAGTGGCTCATGCCTGAAATCCCAGCACTTGGGGAGGATGAGGTGGGCAGATCACAAAGATGGGAGATTGAGACCATCTTGGCCATGGTGAAACTCATCTCTACTAAAACACAAAAACTATGTGAAAAGACCTAATTTTCATTTGATAGGTGTACCTGAATGTGACAAAGAGAATGAATCCAAGCTGGAAAATACTCTTCAGGATATTATTCAGGAAAACTTTCCCAATCTAGCAAGGCAGGACAATATTCAACTCCAGGTAATACAGAGAACACCACAAAGATATTCCTCAAGAAGAGCAACCCCAAGGCACATAATCGCCAGATTCACCAGGTTTGAAATGAAGGAGAAAATACTGAGGGCAGCCACAGAGAAAGGTCGGGTTACCCACAAAGGGAAGCCCATCAGACTCACAGCAGATCTGTCAGCAGAAACCCAACAAGCCAGAAGAGAGTGGGGGCCAATATTCAACATCCTTAAAGAAAAGAACTTTCAACCCAGAATTTCATGCCCCGCCAAACTCAACTTCATAAGTGAAGGAAAAATAAAATCTTTTGTGAACAAGCGAGTACTCAGAGATTTCATCACCACCAGGCCTGCTTTACAAGAGCTTCTGAAAGAACCACTACACATAGAAAGGAACAACCAGTATCAGCCTTTCCAAAAATATACCAAAAAGTAAAGAACATCAGCATAATCAAGAATTTACATCAACTAATGGGCAAAACAGCCAGCTAACATCAAATGGCACTATTAAACTCACATATATTATTATTAATCCCAAATTTAAATCGACTAAATCCCCCAATCAAAAGATACAGCCAAAACCCATCGGTATGCTGCATCCAGACCCATCTCACATGCAAGGATACACAAAGACTCAAAACAAAGGGACGGAGAAAGATTTACCAACCAAATGGAGAGCAAAAATAAATAAATAAATAAAAAGCAGGAGTTGCAATTATTGCCTCTGATAAAATAGACTTTAAAGCAACAAAGGTCAAAGGAGGCAAAGAAGGACATTACATAATGGTGAACGGATCAATGCAACAAGAAGAGCTAACGATCCTAAATATATACGACAGGAACACCCAGATACACAAGACCTATAAAGAGACTTAGATTCCCACACAATAATAGTGGGAGACTTCAACATCAATATTAGACAGATCAACGAGACAGAAAATTAACACGGATATCCAGGACTTGAACTCAGATCCGGAACAAGTAAACTTAATAAACGTTTATGGAACTCTGCACTTTAAATACACAAAGTACACACTCTTATCAGCACCGCAGCACACCTACTCACAGGTTTAAATGAAATATTGGTTGGCTGCTTGTTTGTTATTTTCTTCCCTCATTTTTTCCTGTCTCCGTTATTAAGCACAATTATTGGTATAAAAGAGGTTTTTAATACCCATTTTTGACTGTATTCTAGCCTGGGCAATAAAGCAACACTTCCGTTCTCTCTCCCTCTTCCTCTTCCTCTTTCTTTCTCTCCTTCATTCTTTTTTTAAATTTTTCTCTTTTATTAAAAAAAAAAAAAAAATTAGCCAGGCATGGTGGCACACACCTGTAGTCCCAGTTACTCAGGAGGCTGAGGCAGTGTAGGTGGAGGTTGCAGTGAACTGAGATCGTGCCACGGCACTCCAGCCTGGTGACAGAGCAAGACTCCATGTCAAAAAAAAAAAAAAAAAAAAAAAAAGAGATTTGGTCTTACCTGGAAGCCACACATTCAAAAAAAAAATTAAAAGAGAACTGAAAACATTTACTGGATTTTGAACCACGTGAGTCATGGGGCCGTTTTATGAGGGCTATTTTTAGTGATGGGAGTGAATTCCCTTGTATCAGTGCTTTGAGAAATTAGTGGCAAGCACAGAATTGAAGAGAGCCTATAGAAAGAGCGTCTTTAAGAATGTTATTTTTGGGAAATAACTTCAAATATAAAGCCAAGTAGGCCGGGCACGGATTGCTTGAGTCCGGAGTTTAAGACCAGCCTGGGCAACGCGGCAAGATCCTGTCTCTACAAAAATTAGAAGAAATTAGCCCCGCATGGGGGTGCCTGCCTGTAGTCCTAGCACTTGGATGGCTGGGGCGGGAAGACCGTTTGAGCCAAGGATAGAGACTCTCAACTGCGGCCTGGCAACAGAGCAAGACTCTATCTCAAAACAAAACAAAAAACACAGTCAAATGAATGAACAAGTACAAGCAGCACCCATTCAGTCTTACACCCAGATTTCCCAGTTAGTATTTCCTGCTATTCACTCTCCTCATCTCTCTCTCCTCTTTCTCTGTCTCTTTCCCTTTCTGTCTCTATCTCTGTGTCTCTCTGCTTCTCTCTCTAAAAAATATTTAAATTGTTTTTAATTATTTTCTATTTTTATTATACTTTAAGTTCTGGGGTACATGTGCAGATCTTGCAGGATTGTTGCATAGGTGCACACATGCCATGGTGGTTTGCTGCCTCCATGCCCCCGTCACCTGCATCAGCCATTTCTCCCAGTGTTATCCCTCCCCAACCTTCCCAACCCCCACTGTCCCTCCCCTGGCCCCCCACCCCCCAACAGATCCCAGTGTGTGATGTTCCCCTCCCTGTGCCCATGTGTTCTCTTTGTTCAACATGCCTATGAGTGAGAACATGCAGTGTTTGGTTTCCTGTTCTTGTGTCAGTTTGCTGAGAATGATGGTTTCCAGATTCATCCATGTCCCTGCACATGACACAAATTCATCCTTTTTTACCAACCCAAATGCCCATCATGATAGACTGGATAAATAAACTTTTTTCTCCTTTTGTAATTTTTTTCTATCTCCTTATCTCTCTTTATATCCATCTCTATGTATTTCTCTATCTCAGTCTCTCGATCTCTTCATCTGTCTCTCTCCATTTCTATCTCTACCTATCTATCTCTATCTCTTTGTATCTTTTTTTTTTGAGAGAAAGTCTCTGTCTCCCAGGCTAGAGTGCAGTGGCATGACCTCAGCTCCCTGCAACCTCTGTCTCCCAGGTTCAAGCAACTCTCCTGCCTCAGCCTCCCGAGTAGCTGGGACTACAGGCTCATGCCACCACACCCAACTAATTTTTTTTTATTTTTAGTAGGGACAGGGTTTCACCATGTTGGCCAGGATGGTCTCAATCTTCTTGACCTCATGATCTGCTTGCCTCCCAAATTGCTGGGATTACAGGCGTGAGCCACCATGCCTGGCTATCTCTCTTTCTACCTCTTTCTTTCTCTTTATCTCAATCTCTCTATCTCTTGATCTCTCTCTCTCTCTCTTTCTTTCTTTACTTCTCCTCTATCTTTCTGTCTCTCAATCTCTACCTATCTCTTTCTCGATCTCTCAGTTTCCCCTCTCATCTCCCTTGTGGGTATGATTTGGAAGTTTCATTTATGATGAGCCTGGTAAGATAAGGGTCGTTAAGAATCAAGGGCAGAGGAAACCACAGCCTCAGAGTCCAGAGAAGTCCTGGGAAATTCCCAGTGCAGTGCAAGAGGATTCAAGAAACAGGAGGCATCACACTACCAGACTTCAAACTATACTACAAGGCTACAGTAATCAAAACAGCATGGTACTGGTACCAAAACAGAGATATAGGCCAATGGAACAGAACAGAGACCTTGGAGGCAACACAACATATCTACAACCATCCGATCTTGGACAAACCTGACAAAAACAAGCAATGGGGAAAGGATTCCCTGTTTAATAAATGGTGTTGGGAAAACTGGCTAGCCATGTGCAGAAAGC
>NW_016107368.1:3079068-3090496 GCF_001604975.1 Cebus imitator | reverse complement strand
TGTCTTGCCCAAGTTAGAGCTCAGTGGCTCAATCTTGGCTCACTGCAACTTCCACCTCCCAGGTTCAAATGATTCACCTGCCTCAGCCTCCCAAGTAGCTGGGACTACAGGTGCCCGCCACCACTCCTGGCTTATTTTCATATTTTTAGCACAGACAGAGTTTTACCATATTGGCCAGGCTGGTCTCAAACTCCTAACCTTGTGATCTGCCCACCTCGGCTTCCCAAAGTGCTGGGATTATGGGCGTGAGCCATGGTGCCTGACCTGATTTTTTTGTAGCGATGACCTGATTTTTTTTTGTAGAGATGGGATCTCACCATGTTGTCCAGGCTGGTCTTGAACTCCTGAGCTCAAGCGATCTGCCTGCCTTGGTTCCCCAAGGTGTTGGGATTACAGGTGTGAGCCACTGTGCCTGGACTTGTCCATTTTTTGAGTGCAGTTTGATTGGAAGACAACCATGATCATTTGTTTATGTAATGTCTATAACTGCGTTCATGCTACAATAACAGGGTTAAGTAGCTGTAACAGAGACTGTGTAACCCCTGTGGATATGCATATATAGTGGGTTAGGGAAGGGGAGAGGGAGGGAGGCAGGGCGGTGGAGAGAGAGGGGAGGGGAGGGAGAAAGGGAGACAGAGAGAGGGAGACGGGAGAGGGAGAGGGATATATTAAGAAATTGTCTCACACAATTGATGGGGTTGGCAAGTCTGAAATCTGCAGGGCAGGTTGGAGACCCAGGGAGAGCTGTTGAATCTGAAGCAGAGACTAGAGACAGGACTCCTTCTCCCTGTGGTAGATTTCAGTCTTTTTTTTTTAGATGGAGTTTCGCTCTTGTTGCCCAGGCTGGAGTGCAATGATGTGATCTCAGCTCACCACAACCTCTGCTTCCCAGGTTCAAGTGATTCTCCTGCCTCAGCCTCTTGGTAGCTGGGATTACAAGTACATGCTACCATTTCTGGCTAATTTTTGTATTTTTAGTAGAGATGGGGTTTCACCATGTTGGTCAGGCTGGTATGGAACTCCTGACCTGGTGATCCACCCACCTCAGTCTCCCAAAGTGCTAGGGTTACAGGTGTAAGCCACTGCGCCCAGCCCAGTCTTTTTCTTTTAAAGCCATCAACTGATTGGTTGAGGCCCACCCGCATGATGGAGGGTCTCCCAGGGACTTTCCTGAAACTCTTCTGATTTCAATGTTAGTTCCTAAGCCAGGCACGGTGGCTCACACCTGTAATCCCAGCATTTTGGGAGGCCGAGGCGGGTGGATTACCTGAGGTCAGGAGTTTGAGACGAGCCTGGCCAGCATAGTGAAACCCTGTCTCTACTAAAAGTGAAAAAAAAAATTAGCCAGGTGCGGTGATGCATGCCCATAATCACAGCGACTCCAGAGCCTGAGGAAGGAGAATTGCTTGAACCTGGGAGATGTAGGTTGCAGTGAGCTGAGATCGTGCTACTGCACTCCAGTCTGTGTGATGGGAGTGAGACTCCATCTCAAAAAATAAATAAATTAAAAAAAGTTGAAATTATTAAAAAAAAAAAAAAACCCTTTGCAAAGTAAAGTATGATGTAAAGGCCGGCGTGGTGGCTCACACCTGTAATCCAAGCACTTTGGAGCCCAAGGCGGGTGGATCACCTGAGGTCGGGAGTTCAAGACCAGCCTGACCAACATGGTGAAACCTCATCTTAAAAAAATAAAATAAAATAAAAAGTATGATGTAAAGCTGGAGTGTGTATGTAGTCATACAGCAGGATTGTGAAGGTATATTGCTGGCCTTGCTGGATGAATGCCATCTACTTCTGGTATTCTTTACAAATGTATGGAGCAAAAAACCACGTACCAGACTGGATGCAGTGGCTCATGCCTGTCATCCCGGCACTTTGGGAGGCCAAGACGGGAGGATTGCTTGAGCTCAGGAGTTTGAGACCAGCCTGGGCAACATGCCAAAACCTCATCTCTACAAAAAATATTAAAAATGAGCTGGGCATGGTGGTGTGTGCCTGTAGTCCTAGCTACTTGGGAGGCTAAGGTGGGAGGATCAATTGAGCCTGGGAGGCAGAGGTTGTAGTGAGCTGAAATTGTGTCACTGCACTCCAGCCTGGGTGGCAGAGTGAGACCCCATTTCAGAAAAAACACAAAGACAAAAAAGCACTGACCGGATCAATAGCTGCACACTAGGTACCAGGGGACGTGTTGATTGTTCAAGCACTGAAACCATATCTGGTACAGCAGCTGCGATCAACTAATTATTCATTAAGCTTAAAAGTGTACACTATCACCTGACCTCCATAAACCTTTACCCTTTGACTGGTAGACCACAGTGCTATTTTCAGTCTCTTGAAATTAGCATTTAGAACCAGTGTACAGCAATCCCTGAAAAGTTTTGATTTCATTTTGACCACGCACAGTCAACAGTAAAAGGTTTTAGTCCCTTTGGGGAATAATGGAAGAAAGATGAACACGACAACATTTTGGCAGTGTGCTTGAGCCTGTTCTTAAGGGGGCGTGGCCTCCCCTTCGTTCAAAGCATTCTGGGTCTATAAATTAGCTCAAGTCTTGGGAACTGATTGAAAGGCTGTGACTCTGTTGTTTTGGAGACGGGGTCTCACTATGTCCCCCAGGATAGAGTGCAGTGGCATGATCATAACTCACTGCAGTCTCCACCTCCTGGGCTCAACTGATCCTCCTGCCTCAGCCTCCTGAGTAGCTGAGACTACAGATGTGTACCACCACACACGGCTAATCTTTTTAAAATTATTTTTTGTAGAGACGGGGGTCTCACTATGTTGTCCAGGCTGCACTTGAACTCCTGGGGTCAAGTGATCCTCTAGCCCCTGCCTCCCAAAAGTGCTGGGATTACAGGTGTGAACTACTGTGCCCAGCCTGTGACTCTGTTTTTGTGATTCAAGTTAGATTTTTGTTTATTGACTTAGAATGTTTCTGCTTATAAAAATTAATTAAGAACTTAGGCCAGGCGAGGTAGCCCATGCCTGTAATCCCAGCACTTTGGGAGGCCAAGGCAGGTGGATCACTTGAGGCCAGGAGTTTGAGACCAGTCTGGTCAGCATGGTGAAACCCCGTCTCTACTAAAAATACAAAAATTAGCCAGGCCGTGATGGTGTGGGCCTGTAATCCCAGCTACTTGGGAGGCTGAGGCAGGAGAATCACTTGAACCTGGGAAGTGGAGGTTGCAGTGAACCGAGATCATGCCACAGCACTCTAGCCTGGGCGAGAGAGTGAGTGTTGGTCAAAAAAAGAAAAAAAAGAAAAAAAAAAAAAAAAAAAGAATTCAGTAAACAACTTCCCAGTTAAACTGTTCCAATGGCTGCTTTGAGTTTCTGTTAATTATGGTAACTATGTACCTTACCACTGGTGACTAAGTGGGGACAAGAGACCCCTGATATCCTGGTACCCTGTTATCCCCATAATATTTAGGTTTCCAGTTTCAGTGACGGTAGTTTCCATTGTAATTTCTGAACTAATTTATTTTCGAGACAGAGTCTCTCTCTGTTGCCCAGGCTGGTATGCAGTGGCACAATTTTGGCTCTCTGCAACCTCTGCCTCCCAGGTTCAGGCGATCCTCCTGCCTCAGCCTCCTAAGTAGCAGAGATTACAGGTGCCTGCCACTGTGCCCGGCTAATTTTTGGTATTTTTAGAAGAGATGGGGTTTCACTATGTTGGCCAGGGTGGTCTCAAACTCCTGACCTCAGGTGATCCGTCTGCCTCGGCCTCCCAACGTGCTGGGCTTACAGGCATGAGCCACAGCACCCAGCCTATTTTATTTTACTTTTGAGATGGAGTCTTGCCCTGTGACCCAGGCTGGAGTGCAATGGCAAGATCTTGGCTCACTGTGACCTCAACCTCCTGGCCTCAAGCAATCTTCCCACCTCGGTCTCCCAAAGTGCAGGGATTACAGGTGTGAGCCACTGCTCCCAGGCTTGTATCCTAACCATTTATCCCTTCCCTCTTCGTGTACCAAGGTAGTTCTGGTATTCCAACTTCATTTGGTGTAGGTCACTTTCTGGTCTATGATTCAGGCAACATGCCAAACTGCTAGAGCTCTTAAAATTAAAAAATATATATATTTATTTATTTTAATGGAGATGAGGTCTCACTATGCAGTCCAGACTGGAATCAAGCTCCTGGGTTCAAGCGATTCTTCTGCCTCAGCCTCTCAAGTAGCTGGGACTAGAGGTGTATACCACCATGCCTGGCTAATTTTTGTATTTTAATGGAGATGAGGTCTCACTATGCAGTCCAGACTGGAATCAAGCTCCTGGGTTCAAGCGATTCTTCTGCCTCAGCCTCTCAAGTAGCTGGGACTAGAGGTGTATACCACCATGCCTGGCTAATTTTTGTATTTTTAGTAGAGACAGGGCTTTACTGTGTTACCCAGGCTGGTCTTGAACTGCTGATCTCAGGTTCTGCCTGGTGTACAGGGAGTATGGTATTGGCACCTGCTTCTGGTGAAGCCTCAGGAAGCTTACAGTCATGGCAGAAGATGAAAGGGGAGAAGGAATGTTACATAGTAAGAACAGAAATGAGAGAGAGAGAGGAAGGAGATGCTACATGCTTTTAAACAGCCAGATCTTGCATGAAGGGAGAGTGAACAGGCTTATCCCCAAAGGGATGGTGCTAAACCATTCGTGAGGGATTTGCCTTCATGGTCCAATCATCTCCCACAAAGCCCCACCTCCAACACTGAGGAGTACTTTTCTTTTTTTCTTTTATTTTTTTGAGATGGAGTCTCACTCTTTCACCCACACTGGAGTGCAGTGGTGCAGTCTCAGCTCACTGCAACCTCCGCCTCCTGGGTTCAAGGGATTCTCCCTACCTCAGCCTCCCAAGTAGCTGGGATTACAGCCCCCCACCACAATGCCAGCTAATCTTTTGTATTTTTAATAGAGATGGGGTTTCACCATGTTGGCCGGGCTGGTCTCGAACTCCTGACCTCAGGTGATCTGCCTGCCTTGGCCTCAGAAAGTGCTGGGATTACAGACGTGAACCATTGCGCCAGGCCAGGGTTACTTTTCAACATAAGATTTGGAGGTGGCAAATATCCGAACTGTATCACCCTCATAGAGACATCCAGAATAAATTTTTTTTTTTTTTTTGAAATGGAGTCTCTCTCTGTCACCCAGGCTGGAGTGCAGTGGCACAATCTTGGCTCACTGCAACCTCTGCCTCCTGGGTTCAAGTGATTCTCCAGCCTCAGCCTCCTGAGTAGCTGGCACTACAGGCATGCATCACTGCATCTGGCTAATTGTTTGTATTTTTAGGAGAGACAGGGTTTCACCATGTTGGCCAGGCTGGTCTTGAACTCCTGACCTAAAGTGATTCACCAGCTTCTGTCTCCCAAAGTGCTGGGATTACAGGCATGAGTCACCATGCCTGGCCCAGAGTAATATTTTTAAACAAATGTCTGAACATCATGTGTGCTGGATAAGGTGACACAAAATTAATCATCAGCCTGGTGCGGTGGCTTATGCCTGTAATCCCAGCACTTTGGGAGGCAGAGGCAGGCGGATCACCTGTGGTCAGGAGTTTGAGACCAGCCTGGCCAACATGGTGAAACCCTGTCTCTACTAAAAATACAAAAATTAGCCTGGCATGGTGGTGCACCTGTAATCCCAGCTACTCGGGAGGCTGAGGCAGGAGAATCACTTGAACCCAGAAAGGCGGAGGTTATAGTGAGCCAAGATTGCGCCACTGCACTCCAGCCCAGGCCACAGTGTAAGACTCCATCTCAAAAATACAAAAACAAAAAACCATAAAACAAACACTCAAAACCCAAAAAGTTCACTCCCTGTAGCACCTCCTATTAAGCACCTCCTGCCTCAGGCTCCCGAACGGCTGGGATTACAGATGTGTGCCACTGCACCCAGCCAAATGTGTATTATTTGTGTCTGGCTCTGTCAAACTGTTTCTCAGATTCGTACACGTTATGCATTGTAACAGTTCATTCTTTTATTGTCAAATAAAAAAATTTCATGGCATGAATGGAGCATGGTTTATGTATTCTCCAGTTGATGAACACTTGGGGTGTCTCTGCCCTTTGCAACTTAGGAATAATGTTGCTATAAACACTGATGGGTACCTGTTTTGTCAACAGGTGTTCATTTCTCTTGGGGAAAATACTTGAAAGTGAAATAGTAATAGGACTGGTACAAGTTTAATTTTACAAGACTCAAATTAAGAATTTCTTTTTAAAAACAGCCACTTAAGGCCATGTGCAGTGGCTCACACCTGTAATCCCAGCACTTTAGGAGATGGAGGAGGGTGGATCACTTGAGGTCGGGAGCTCAAGACCAGCCTGGCCAACATGGTGAAACCCCGTCTCTACTAAAAATACAAAAATTAGCCAGGTGTGGTGGCAGTCACCTGTAGTCCCAGCTACTCGGGAGGCTGAGGCAGGAGCATCACTTGAACCTGGGAGGTGGAGGCTGCAGTGAGCTGAGATTGCACCATTGCTCTCGGGGGCAACAAGAGGGAAACTCCATCTCAAAAAAAGAAAAAAAAGACGGTGTACGTGTGCAGGATGTGCAGGTTTGTTACATAGGTAAATGTGTGCCATGGCAATTTGCTGCACAGATCAACCCATCACCTAGGTATTAAGCCCAGCATTCATTAGCTGTTCTTCCTGATGTTCTTCGTCTCTCCACCCCGAAAGGCCCCAGTGTGTTGTTCCCCTTCCTGTGTCCATGTGTTCTCATTGTTCAGCTCACAGTTATAAGTGAGAACATGGGATGTTTGATTTTCTGTTCCCGTCTTAGTTTGCTGAGAATAACTGCCTCCAGCTCAATCCATGTCCCTGCAAAAGACATAATCTTGTTCCTTTTCATAGCTGCATACTATTCCATGGTGTACGTGTACCACATTTTCTTTATCTAGTCTATCATTGATGGGCATTTGGGTTGATTCCATGTCTTTCTATTGTGAATAGTGCTGTAGTGAACATATACATGCATGTAGTGAACATATACATGCATGTATCTTTATAATAGAATGAGGATATTCTTTTGGGTATGTACCCAGTAATGAGATTGCTGAGTCAAATGGCATTTCTGCTTCTAGATCTTTGAGGAATCTCAAAGATCTGTCTCCCATATGGGTGAACTAATTTACACTCTCACCAACAGTGTAAAGTGTTTCTTTTTCTCAGCAACCTCACCAGCCTCTGTTGTTTCTTGGCTTTTTAAGAATCACTATTTTCTGCAGGTTTTTAAAGAGACCCCTCACTTCTGCTTCATTAACCTCTGGCCTTGAATTCTTGAAATATGCAGAGAATTTGGCAAAGATGTCCATTCCAGCAATATTTGATTTTGGGTGTTTAGGTGAAAGCTTTAAATACCTGGGAGGCCCTAAGTCTTCTTCAAGAGATTCCTCAATCTTATTTGACTTCACTGTTGAAAGTTGTAAGTGCTGGGTGGTTCCTGTGGGTAACCCCCCATATAGGCACAGAGGAATGAGAGCTAAGCAGAACTCTGGCACAGTTAGGGCTTGAGGAATATCTCACTTTATAGAGTTACTACTCAGCTATTTCCTTTTATATAAACCTTTACATAATCATATATTAGTTTATAGAAATAGGGCTTGAAGAGTCCCTTTATATAATGCTCTATATATAATCATATAATAGTTGATAGTATGAGTGCCTAAAGAACATTTCCCTACATATATACCTGTAACTATATCTTAGTTCATAATAGGAGGAATGCCTAGAGTGGACACAGTCAGAGTATGAATTAAGGGATAAGCAGCTTATAATCGGAGGAATGCCTAGAGCAGACACAGTGCAGAGCATGAATTAAGGGCAAAACAGTTATACCAGGACAAGAATCCATGGCCCAGGCAGCAGCGTTCAGTATTGTAAAGATACCCGCTGTATGGCAGGCTTGGGGCGAGAGCCACTCCTCCTGATAAAGGAGTTGTGGGACCTTGCTCCAGTTCTTGTGGAAGGCTGCCCTCAGAACAGCAATCCACCTTGGTGACTGTGAACTTTATCAGCTCTTGCTACTGTGCTGCTTGAGAAGCATCTTCCCATAGAATCCATTGGAAGCTGCCAGAAGGTGGCGGTAACCTTGACACCTCTGTCACTGCTATGTGACTTAAAGTATCCTTCTATAAATCTTCTTAGAAGTAGTTTTCCCATAGATAGAAGTATCACACACTGCACCCTCTTCACTGCGCATGGCCCACCTTCAAGCCTCGGTGACCTAATAGGGGTGGACCCCATGTTTTATTGCTCACGACCCTATCACTATCCTTAAAGATGATTTCACTCACTGCCCTGTCCCCTAACCTATACATAATAAATACTCATGCTTCTGGACATTTGGGTCCTTGCCTAACTCTGCTTATAGGTGGCGTGGCCCCCCGAGCCCAGCTGCATTTTCTTGTACTTCTGTGTCCTGTCTCTTTATTTCTCAGATCCTGCACCTCAGCACAGCATAAGGCTAACCCTACGACCCTGTGGGGCACTCAGCCTTACATCTGGCCACAACGTGCTCTACAGTTCCCAGGAACCAAGTTTTGCAGATCTGCAGGTTTCCTTTTTAGATCAACAGTTGTGACTCTAAAGACAACTCCTTTGAACTAAAGAATCATGAGGAACCTCTGGAAAAAAGGCAGATTCTTGTGCTTTCACCATCACTGCCAGCCTTGACCCAGAGCTGGATGAGGGGCTCTTTGTTTTCCTCCTTCAACCCATTCAGCGGCATCAATAATGCCAAAGGCAGTTCAGCTGGGCTTTGCAAATGGTGGCGGCTGCTGCTTCTGCTCCAGGGCTGCTCTGGCTGATGGTTCTGGCCATGCTGCTCACTGGGCAGTCTGGAATTGAGGTGGCCATGGCCTTAGCTCCTCAGCACTGCACCACATTGCAGCTGGAGCCAGTTCCTCAATTGACTTCAAATTAATCAAAGGGGAATTGTACAGGTGAGCATGAGTTAATCACACAAGCTCTTTAAATCTGAATGTAGAAGTCAAATATCCAGAAAGTCAGAAGCCAGAGAGATTCAGACCTTGAGGAGGATTTGACCTGTCATTGCTGGCTTTAAAGATGGTAGGGACCACATGACAAAAACTCAAGAACATCTTCTAGGAGCAGAGTGATCCCGGCTAGCAATGAGTTAAAAAAACAACAACAATGCAACAACAACAAAAAAAACCAGGGACCTCAGTTCTACGCTGCAAGGAAGTGAATTCTGACAACATTAAGGAGTTTAAACATGAAAACACGACTTGCTGAACACCTTGTGTACCCACGAGAATAGAATCCGGATAAATCTTGCCCAGAGTCCTGATGTGCAGACACCATGAAATAACGAATGACTGTTGTTTCGAGCCACTAAGTTTGTGATGGTTTGTTACACAGCAGTAGCTATCTAATACACTGGGTTATGTCTCCAACCTGGTGATTAGGATCAGCAGTCTTATTTTGCAAAGATACTTCAGAACCATGGACAGTGGAACGCATGCCAGGGGAGAGCTGATTGGCTGGATTAATTACCACCCAAACTGGAATGATCTTATTGCACAATTGTTGACTTGGGCACTGATCCCTGGACTAGTCAGATTCTGTTAGGGTCTGCAGACTCAACTTCTCTTTGCCAACCATGAAGATGGTGCCTTAAGAATCCTGCAAGGTCCTGAGTGAACAAGTCCCTGCCTAGCTCTTCAGAAGAATATTGCACCACCCTCTTCCTCATCCACATTAGCTTCCTTTGCCTTCTCCTTCCCACTTCCCAGCGGTTCCTACAGCCCGGAACTCCCTTCCTCTTTCCCTCTCTTTGAGACAGAGTCTCACTGTTTCTCTGGCTGGAGTGCGGTGGCGTAATCTTGGCTCACTGCAGCCTCCACCTCCCAGGTTCAAGCAATTCTCCCACCTCAGCCTCCCTAGTAGCTGGGATTACAGGCACCTGCCACCACGCCTAGCTAATTTTTGTATTTTTAGTAGAGACGGAGTTTCACTATATTGGCCAGGCTGATCTTCAACTCCTGACCTCTGGTGATCCACCTGCTTCAGCCTCCCAAAGTGCTGGGATTACAGGTGTGATCCACCATGCCCAGCCCCTTCCTTTCTGTCTTTGAAACTTTCTATCCTTACCTGGCCAACTCTCATTCTTTTCTTCTATGTTTTCTTTTTGAGACAGAGTCTCACTCTGTCACCCAGGCTGGAATGCAGTGGCATCATCTTGGCTCACCGCAACCTCCACATCCCAGGTTCAAGTGATTTTCATGCCTCAGCCTCCCCTGAAGCTAGGATTACAGGTGCACACCATCATGCCAGACTAATTTTTATATTTTTAGTAGAGGAGGAGTTTCACCATGTTGGCCAAGCAGGCCTTGAACTCTTGGCCTCAAGTGATCCTCTGACCTCGGCCTCCAAATCTGCTGGGATGACAGGCGTAAGCCACCATGCCTGGCTTGATGGCTCCGAAATTTAAACACTATTTAACATCTCACTGGGACTTATGTACTTTTATTGCTAATACTTTGCTGTTAAAACAATATAAGCCCCTTCCTTCTAGGCCCAGGGAGTATCACAGAAGAGGTGGGCATGTGAGATTGTAATGGCCACATTTGAGGGATAGAATTACTCAGAGCCTCCTACACAAGGATAGGCACACAGATGCCCAAACACCTACCAAAATAAGACTGCCTCCTGGGCTACTGTGTGGCCTCTCTCCATCCATCCCAACCATAAAACATTTTGCTTTCCAAAGAATTAAAAAAAAAATTACAGAGATGATATCCAGATACCTGGCATATTAGTCTGTTTTCACGCGGCTGATAAAGACATACCTGAGGCTGGCTAATTTATACAGGAAAAAGAACTTACAGTTCCACATGGCTGGGGCAGCTTCACAATCATGAAGGAAGGCACCGAGAAGCAAGCCAGGTCTTCCGTGGATGGCAGAAGGCACACAAACACGGAGAAAGCGAGCGCGGGCAGAGAAACCCGTTTTTAAAACCATCAGATCTCGTGAGACTTATTCACTATCGCGAGAACAGCATGGGAAAGACACACCCCTATGATTCAATCACCTTCCACCAAGTCCCTCCCACAACACGTGGGAATTCAAGAGGCGATTTGGGTGGGGTCACAGCTAAGCCATATCGCCTGGTGACAGAGCCTTCTGAGTATAGTGCTCCTAGTAATAAAACTATGCCAATTATAGAAACAATTTTATCAGCCACCTTAGGGGAAATTACTAAAAAGACTGCAAAAAGCATTGCAGCACGTGGAAAGTCCCTGAATTCCTTAGCTTAAACGGTTTTAGGGAAATGCTTGCGTTTTGTATAGCTAATTGCTGCAAGTGAGTAACTACAACCAAGATTACAGTTGTAGACTTGGTTGTCTGCAATGCATAGAACTTATAGAGATTGATTTTATAAACTTGCCTTTTTTTTTTTTTTTTTTTTTTTTTTTTT
>NW_016107368.1:3076520-3079043 GCF_001604975.1 Cebus imitator | reverse complement strand
GCTGGAGTGCAGTGGTGCAATTTTGGCTTACTGCAACCTCTGCCTCCTGGGTTCAAGCAATTCTCCTGCCTCAGTCTCCCCAAGTAGCTGGGACTATAGTCGTGTGCCACCACCCCCAGCTATTTTTGTTTTGTTTTGTTTTTGAGACAGAGTCTCACTCTGTTGCCCAGGCTGGAGTGCAGTGGCGCGATCTTGGCTCCCTGCAAAGTCTGCCTCTCAGGTTTAAGCGATTCTCCTGCCTCAGCCTCCAGAGTAGCTAGGACTACAGTCATGTGCCACCACACCCGGCTAATTTTTTATTTTCAGTAGAGATGGGGTTCACCATGTTGGCCAGGCTAGTCTTGAACTCCTGACCTCAGGTGATCTGCCCACCACGGCCTCCCAAAGTGCTGGGATTACAGGCGTGAGCCATCGCCTCTGGCCGAATTTTGGCTCTTATGTTACTTAAAGGGTTCCCAGGGTTAATGAGAACCTGCCCACTACCATTCCCATCTGGCCTGGACCTTTTAGTTGGCTATAAGTATTTGACTCCAAGTCCCTTGGCCATAGGGGTCCTGCCGAGGGACATGATGGGCCTGGGCAGACAGACACACCATAACAGCAATGATAGGGGACAAAATAAAAGTTTGGCTATCGGCCGGGCGTGGTGGCTCACACCTGTAATCCTAGCACTTTGGGAGGCTGAGGCGGGCAGATCATGAGGTCAGGAGATAGAGACCATCCTGACCAACATGGTAAAACCCCGTCTCTACTAAAATACAAAAAATTATCCAGGCGTGGTGGTGTGCACCTGTAGTCCCAGCTACTGGGACGCTGAGGCAGAGGAATCATTTAAATCAGAGGGTGGAGGTTGCAGTGAACCAAGATTGCACCACTGTACTCCAGCCTGGTGACAGAGACTCTGTCTCAAAAAAAAAAAAAGTTTGGCCACTAGTGCTGCGTTTGGCATATAATGACCAAAAAAGGGGAATGTAAACTAAAAATTAAATCCTAAGCTCCCTCTTCCCACTGCTACTGACTGAATGGGTCCCTCCTTGGCCAAGGGAACCCCTTGTAAAAAACCTTAAAAAACTTAGTTCCCAGGCATAATGGGACAGGAAACCAGACATATCTTCCTTTTATGGTTTAGACACAATAACTGACCAGCATTAATGATCAAATGAAAACCATACGACTGATAGGACAGACCTTCTGTAACAACACACAGTAAATTAAGCCGGGTGTGGTGGTGTGCACCTGTAGTAGTAGGTATTTAGGAGGCTGAGATGGGAAGATCGCTTGAGCCTGGGAGTTTGAGGCTACAGTGAGCTATGATTGTGCCACTGTAGTCCAGCCTGGGTGACAGAGCAAGACCCTGTTTCAAAAAAAAAAAGATAACAAATTATATACAGAACCTAAGACCATGCCAGGCAAAGGTTAAGTTACATGCTCCTTCCTTTAAAAAGTAAAGTTTGTTGTTGTTTTGAGATGGAGTCTTGATTTTGTTTCCCAGGCTGGAGTGCAATGGCACGATCTCGGCTCACTGCAACCTCCACCTCCCAGGTTCAAGTGATTTTCCTGCCTCAGCCTCCTGAGTAGCTGGGATCACAGGTGCCTGCCACCATGCCAGGCTAATTTACATATTTAGTAGAGACAGGGTTTCACCATGTTGGCCAGGCTGGTCTCCAACTCTTGATCTCAAGTGATCCGCCTGCTTCGGCCTCCCAAAGTGCTGGGGTTACAGGCGAGAGCCACCATGCCTGAACTAAAAGTAAACTGTGTTCTAAATGCTACAAAGTTTTCTTTTTCTCAAGCGGCCCAACAAGCCTTTGCCTCTAGATCAGCGGCATTAAAGCACTTTGCAGTTCCACCTGATGCTAACTGGCCACTGGCCCTAACTACGGCTTTAATTAGGCAAGAGACTGATTTCAGTAACATTTTCCTGATGAAGAGATCACTGACCATGGACTAGGGCTGGCTGGTTTATGGAAATTGCACACTGGTGTGCCTTTTTGTCCTGAAAAGAAATTTAGATGTGTAGGGCCTAATTATAATACATTTATTTTTAATATTTAATTTAATTTTTTTTTTTTTTTTGAGACGGAGTCTTGCTCTGTCGCCAGGCTGGAGTACAGTGGGGCGATCTAGGCTCACTGCAACCTCTGCCTCCTGGGTTCAAGCGATTCTCCTGTCTCAGCCTCCCGAGTAGCTGGGACTACAGGTGTGCACCACCACACCCAGCTAATTTTCATATTTTTAGTAGAGATGGGCTTTCACCATGTTGGCCAGGCTGGTCTCGATCTCTTGACCTCATGATCTGCCCACCTTGGCCTCCCAAAGTACTGGGATTACAGGTGTGCACCACTGTGCCTGGCCCTTTATTTTTGAGACAGAGTTTTGTTCTTGTTGTCCGGGCTAGAATGCAGTGGTGTGATCTCAGTTCACTGCAACCTTCACCTCCTGGGTTCAAATGATTCTCCTACCTCTGCCTCCCAAGTAGCTGGGACTATGGGCATGCACCACCATGTCCAGCTCCTTTTTTTT
>NW_016107368.1:3070464-3075365 GCF_001604975.1 Cebus imitator | reverse complement strand
CCAGGATGGTCTCGATCTCTTGACCTCGTGATCCACCTGCCTCGGCCTCCCAAAGTGCTGGGATTACAGGCTTGAGCCACCGCGCCCGGCCTAATTTTTCTTTTTTTTGAGGCGGAGACATGCTCAGACACCAGGCTGGAATGTGGTGGCAATCTTGGCTTACTGCAACCTCCGCCTCCCTGGTTCAAGCGATTCTTCTGCCTCAGCCTCCTGAGTAGCTGGGATTACAGGCATGCACCACCATGCCCAGCCAATTTTTGTATTTTTAGTAGAGATGGGGTTTCACCATCTTGGTCAGGATGGTTTCGATCTCTTGATCTCTTGATCCACCCGCCTCTACCTCCCAAAGTGCTGGGATTACAGGCATGAGCCACCACGCCCGGCAATTGTTTTAATTTTTATTTTCCACAAATAAGTGAGAACATGCAAAGTTTGTCTTTCTGTACCTGACTTATTTCACTTAACATAATGACCTCCAGTTTCATCCGTGTTATTGCAAGTGACGGGATCTCACTCTTATTTTATGGTCGAATAGTACTCCATTGTGTGTTTGCCCCATATTTTATGTGTCCCTTCATCTGCTGATGGACATAGATTGCTTCCAAATCTTGCCTATTGTGCATAATGCTACAGTAAATATGGGAGTCCAGATATCTCTTTGATACACTGATTTCCTTTCTTTTGGTTATATGCCTAGCAGTGGGATTGCTGGATGGTATGGTAGTTCCATTTTTAGTTATTCGAAGAACTTCTGTACTGTTATCCACAGGGGTTACACTAATTTACATTCCCACCAAGAGTGTATGAGGGTTCCCTTTTCTCCTCATCTTCGCCAGCATTTGTTATTGCCTGTCTTTTGGATAAAAGCCATTTTAACTGGGGTGAAACGCTTGCTTATTGTAGTTTTGATTTGCACAACTCTAACGACCGATGATGCTGAGCACCTTTTCATATGCCTGTTTGCCATCTGTATGTCTTCTTTTGAGATATGTCTATTCAGATCTTTTGCCCATTTAAAAGTCAGATCATGGCTGGTCACGGTGGCTCACACCTGTAATCCCTGAACTTTGGGAGGCCAAGGGGAGCAGACCACGGAGTCAAAAGATTGAGCCCATTCTGGCCAACATGGTGAAACCCCATCTCTACTAAAAACACAAAAAAATTAGCTGGGTGTGGTGATGTGCGCCTGTAATCCCAGCTACTTGGGAGGCTGAGGAGGAGAATTGCTTGAACCTGGAAGGCGGAGGTAGCAGTGAGCTGAGACTGCACTACCTCGCTCCAGCCTGGGCGACAGAGAGAGAATCCATCTCAAAAATAAATAAATAAATAAATAAAATAAAATCAGATCATTAGATTTTTTTCCATAGAATTGTTTGAGCTCCTATGTATTCTGGTTATTAATCCATTATCAGGTGGGTAGTTTGCAAACAGTTTCCCCATTCTGTGGGTTGTCTCTTGAATTTGCTGATTGTTTTCTTTGCTGTGCAGAAGCGTTTTAACTTGATGTAATCTCCTTTGTCCAGTTTTACTTTGGTTGCCTGTGGTTGTCGGATACTACTCAAGAAATCTTTGCCCAGTCCGACGCCCTGAATAATTTCCTCCAAGTTTTCTTGTGGTAGTCTTATAGTTGGAGATCTTACATGTAAGTCAGGCTGCAGCTTTGGCTATTTTGGGTGTTTTGTGGTTCTGTATAAATTTTAGAATTGTTTTTTCTATTTCTGTAAAGCATGTCATTGTTATTTTGATAGCGATCGCATTGAATTTGTAGATTCCTCTGGAAGTTTTAAGAGCATTATTCTTCTAATATATGAACATAGAATATCTTAACATTTTTTATGGCCTCTTCAATTTCTTGCATCAATATTTCATAGTTTTCTTTCTTTCTTTCTTTCTTTTTTTTTTTTTTTTTTTTTTTTTTTTTTTTTTTTTTCTTTTTTTTTTTTTTTTTTTTTTCTTTCTCTTTTTCTTTTTTTTTTTTTTTTTTTGAAGACAGAGTCTTGCTCTGTCGCCCAGGCTGGAGTGCAGGCGAGAGACGCCCAGGCTGGAGTGCAGGCGAGAGACTTGCACCTCGCCTGGCTACATTCCATTTCCATGGAAAACAGTTGATAACATCAATTCTGGCTGCTTCCTGCTGAAAGGGGCAAAGTTTGGCAGCCATGGGGTAGAACCTGCCCACCTGGAGTGGAAAGTATTCACAAGTCCCTGGGCTTACAGAAGAGAATCTTATGGGAAAGGCAGAGCAAGGTGGCCAAATAGAGAATTCCACCAATCATCCCCCCAACAGGGGCACCAAGTTTGACTACCAGCTCCACAAAGGGAGTGCCTTCATATGTCCCAAAAATCAGGTGAGCACTCACAATGCCTGGGTTTGACTCCTGATCACTGACGGAGGCACTAGAGGGAAGGAAAGGCAGTCGTGAATTGCTAACGCCCCCCCTTCCTCCGGCAGCAGCCACATGGTAAGAAAATCTGCATTGGGAGAGGAAAGCTCAGCAACTGTGAGGCTTCGCATTTAACTCATTGCTGCCTCCTCACGGCAGAAAGGGAACTGGATTGTTCTCGGCTGACTCACCCATGGCGGGAGCAGTTGGACTGGCCCTAGCCAGAGGGGAGTCACCCATTTCAGTGGTCAGCGCTTGAGTTCTCACAGGCCTTGCCACTGCAGGCTGGGGTGCTCTGGTTCCCTATGTGAACTTGAGGGAAAGTGATTGAGTCAGAAAGAAAATGTTTCTTTTTGAGACAACGTTTTCCGCTGTCGCCTGGCACCCGCCACCACACCTAGCTAATTTTTTTTATTTTTAGTAGAGACGGGGTTTCACTACATTGGCCAGGCTGGTCTTGTACTCCTGACTTCATGATCCACCTGCCTTGGTCTCTTAGAGTGCTGGGATTACAGGCATGAGCCACGCGTGCCTGGCCAGAAAGGTTTTTAATGAGCAATAAGAAGTCATCTGAAGAGATCAGATGACTTTTGGTGACAGAGCAAGACTCTGTCTCAAAAAAAAAAGGGGGGGGGGGAATCATCTGAAGGTACAGAACTCACTAGTAATAGTAAGTACAAAGAAAAACAAAGAATATTGTAAGACTGCAGCTGTGGTGCATAAAGTACTCTTATCTTAAATAGAAAGACTAAATGATAAAACAATCAAAAATAATACCTACACGGGCCCCTGTAATCCCAGCTACTCAGGAGGCTGAGGCAGAGAATTGCTTGAACCTGGGAGGTGGAGGTTGCAGTGAGCCAAGATCACTGCACTGCAGCCTGGGTGACAGAGTGAGACACTGTCTCAAATAAATAAATACAAATAAAAATATATTTTAATTAGCCAGGCATGGTGACAGCTGTAATCCTAGATATTCGGGAGGCTGAGGCAGGAGAATTGCTTGAACCTGGGAGGTGGAGGTTGCAGTGAGCCAAGATCACTGCACTGCAGCCTGGGTGACAGAGTGAGACACTGTCTCAAATAAATAAATACAAATAAAAATATATTTTAATTAGCCAGGCATGGTGACAGCTGTAATCCTAGATATTCGGGAGGCTGAGGCAGGAGAATTGCTTGAACCTGGGAGGCAGAAGTTGCAGTGAGCCGAGGCTGTGCCATTGCACACCAGCCTGGGCGACAGAGCAAGACTCCGTCTCAGAAATACACACACACACACACACACATATATATTTTTAAATTTTATTTATTAATTATTTTTAGGGTAGTCAAGTGAAGCAGTGGAAGTGGAGAAGGAGTAAAAACGTCTGTTACTGGCCAGGCACAATGGCTCAAACCTGTACTCCCAGTACTTTGGGAGGATGAGGCGGGTGAATCACGAGGTCAAGAGTTTGAGACCATCCTGACCAATATGGTAAACCCTGTCTCTACTAAAAATACAAAAATTAGCTGGGTGTGGTGGCTTGCTGTAGTCCCACCTACTCAGGAGGCTGAGGCAGGAGAATCGCTTGAACCTGGGAGGTGGAGGTTGCAATAAGCCGAGATTGCGCCATTGCACTCCAGCCTGGTGACAGAGCGAGACTTCGTCTCAAAAAAAAGAAACTCTGTAACTGGTTGTGAACAATTAGTTGTAAACACTACTGCACTTGGACCAGCCTAAAAATATATTTTAATTGCTGGGCATGGTGGCTCATGCTTGTAATCCCAGTACTTTGGGAGGCTGAGGTGGGCAGATCACCTGAGATCAGGAATTCAAGACCAGCCTGACGAGCATGGAGAAACCTCGTCTCTACTAAAAATACAAAAAATTAGATGGGTGTGGTGGTGTAGGCTTATAATCCCAGCTACTTGGGAGGCTGAGGCAGGAGAATGGCTTGAACCTGGGAGGCGGAGGTTATGGTGAGCTGAGATTGTGCCATTGCACTCCAGCCTGGGCAACAAGATTGAAACCTTATCTCAAAAAAAAAATCACTCTCCTCTCCTTTCACCTCTTCATTCCTTCCCACTCTAGACACTCCCTTCTGCCAATGCTTACCTAATTAGGCACTTTCTTGAAAAATTCCAGAGGCTAATCTTGAAACAAGCCAGGCAAATCAGGAGCCCTGATTACAGAATCCTTCCGCTTAGACAGAGTCAGTAATCCTAACAATCAGTCCACCACCATTTGGCCAAAGTCAAGATAATACCAACGAGACCCCTGAAGAGATGACAACCCAGGACAGCCATTGAAGCAAGACACACAGACCCTGCACTCTGCCCCATTCCACTCCACGTCTCCCATACTGAAGTGGCGTTGTTGTCCGGGGTAAGTACCTGGGCTTCATCATCTGGCACCGAGAAGATGAACGGTATGGACACACACGTGGAACGGGTTAAGGAGCAGGAAGTTTAAGAGGCAGAAGAGGGCCGGGCGCGGTGGCTCACGCCTGTAATCCCAGCACTTTGGGAGGCCGAGGTGGG
>NW_016107368.1:3066982-3070146 GCF_001604975.1 Cebus imitator | reverse complement strand
CTCTCTCTCTTTCTTGAGAGAGAGAGGTGCCTGAAAAGGAAAAGGCGGTGGGCCACGTCGGATTTTATAAGCAGGCTTGAGGAGGAAATATCTGACTTACATAAGGCCCACAGATTCATTTGACCATGTGGGATGTTTACATGGTACGTGGGGAACGCAGGATGCCCCGCCCTAATCTTAACATGCAAATGGGCTTTCTGCTTGGCCAGTGCCATCTTGTCTTCCCCTAACTGTAGATGTGGCTGGCAAGGAGAAGATAAGAGGGAGCTATTGTTTTGAACATACCCATTCCCAGGTAGTGTCTTCCTAGTGGCACAGCTGCCAGCATTTGCCTGTGCAAACTTCCAGCGCTAGCTTGTCCATGTCTCCCCTCGATTTTACAGGCTGCTCTTTGTTAGAAAAGAAAACGATTGGGGGGCTGCTTTTTGTTAAAAGGAAAACCTTACCGAGGACCCCTGTACTCTCACTATCTGCCTAAGTGATTTCTTCTTGACTCCTTTAACAATACCAAGCTTTCCTGTAAAATCCCTATGGTAAGAGTTTAAAATTTAAGATGATCTTCATGACTGCAGTCCCCCGTCTTCCCAGTCTGCTGGCTGTCTGATTAAACCCACTTTTCCTTCCTGGCTTTCAAATGATGAGCAGCCAAACCTGGGTTGGGTTGCAGATCTGGTTGTGTCTGACCTTGCACGGCTCATGACACATTCTTTGCCTCATAAATGAATGGCTGAACTGCTTGTCCCTGCTGACCAATGAGAACACATGCTTGTCAATCAGTCTTCGGTTAAGCTTCCCCTCTTTCCTCAGACTTCTAAACTATAAAGACCCCTTTCTATAAAAGAAATCCGTTTTTGCTTAACTCTTGAGGTATTTGCCGACTTTATAGTCAGAGTGTTCTATTGGGATCGTTCTTTTCTACCCTCCTTGCAATAGTCTTTTTGAATAAAGTCTCTCCTTGCTAAATTCAGATTTGCTTTTTATTTGACAGAGCAATGGCCTGTGCACATAAAAGACCAAATGTGCACAAAAGCATGCACATAAAAGCCCAAGTCCTGGGCGTGTGCACACGAGGAGGAGGCTGTGCGCAGTGTGTGTGTGTGTGTGAGTGGTGGAAGTGTGGTTTTTGACTTGTATTTGAGTTTGAGAGTCCAGATGGTATCTGAATTTAAAGAAAGCTCGGTCTTGTCTGGGCTTGCCTGGGCTTGTCTCCTGAGCGGATGAGGCAACACTCTCTCTTGGCCTATTTGAATAATGACAAAGTGTTAAGCCAATTCTCAGGGAGGAAACAGTCTTACAAGTACGATATGATCTTGGTGCCAGAGGAGAGGGGAATCTGCCACAGGTCTGCCAGTGGAAATGTTTGCCTCTTCTGGGTCTTGTGTGGCCCAATCGAGAAACCATGGTATAGAAAGACGCCAGAGAACAGTTTCACTGAGACTTGAAGACCTTAGTTCCCTCTTCCAGAATGCAGTATCTGGAGCAGGAGAATCTGCTCTTTAATAGCTTTCAGCCACACAGGCTTCCGTTTCTCAAAGGTCGAGCTTCTGACGTTGAGAAGTCAGAATGTAATTGTATCTGGACGAACATTGCAGCATTATTATTATTATTTTAAATTTTACTTTAAGTTCTGCAATACACGTGTAGAATATTCAGGTTTGTTACATAGGTATATATACCTATTAACCCGTCACCTAGGTTTAAGCCCCACATGCATTAGGTATTTGTCCCAATGCTCTTCTGCCCCTTGCCCCTGACCCCCTGACAGGCCCCAGTGTTTCAACTCCCACTTATGAGTGAGAACATGCAGTGTTCGGTTTTCTGTTCCTGTGTTAGTTTGCTGAGAATGGATGGCTTGGCTTCCAGCTTCATCCACGTACCTACAAAGGACATGAACTCATTCTTTTTTATGGCTGGATTGTATTCCACAGTGTATATGTGCCACATTTTCTTTATCCAGTCTATCACTGATGGGCATTTGGGTTGGTTCCAAGTCTTTGTTATTGTGAATAGTGCCATTGCAGCATTATTTTCATTTTATTGCTTTCTTTTTCATTTATTTTGCAGCATTGTTTATCATAGCCAAGATCTGGAGTGAACGAATAAAGAAAGTGTGGTCTATAGACACATTGGAACATTATTAAATCTTACAAGAGAAGAAAATCCTGACATTTGGGACAATATGGATGACCCTGGAGGACATTCTGCGAAGTGAAATAAACCAGACACAGAAAGACAAATACTGCATGATCTCGCTTATATGTGTAAGAGTTAAAGAACGAGGAAGGAAACATGAGAAGTGGCTCAACAATCAAAGACATGTTTATTTTGGAAGATAAGTCTAAGAGGGGCTTCTGGCCGATTTCTGTCAGGAGTGCTTTCTTGTACAGACTGAGAATATATATTGGTTTTAGGGTGGGGAGATTATCACAAGCTTGGAATGTTTTTGTGTGGGAGGGAAATTTATGGTGGGGTTGGAATGTCTCTGGGCAGAGGGGAGGTTATATTGGGGCTGACATCTTTCTGGCTGAAGGGGAGGTTATCTTGGGGCTGGGATGTCTGTAGTTGAGGGTGTTATTTGTGGTTTATGGTCATGCTGATCTTAGCCATTAGGCTGATGCCATTTGGATTTAGGTGGTCTTTGATCAAGACGTAACTTAAAATGACGGTGCTTGTCCAAGATGGTGATACTCCTTCTCTGTCAATATGGGGAATCTAAAAAAAAAAAAAAGCCAAACTCTTAGAGACATAGAACTACGGTTACCAGGAAATAGGGGTGGGAGGAAATGAGCAGATATTGGGGCACAAATGTGTGGGCTCTCTGGGTGCTTGCATAGTATTAAGAATTGAGTTTGCCCCAAATTGGACAGTTTTAGCTGTGTGTTCAAATAGTTGCACTTGGCTTTTAGGGTTGGTAAGGTTTGCTGGAAATTTGCATGTGCATTGTACATATACACACTAGCATGGTATTTGAATCAGTGCTCTGAGAATTTGAAAGAAATATACTTTTTATTTTGAGGCAAAGTCTTGCTCTTGTTCCCCAGGCTAGAGTGCAATGGCATGATCTCGGCTCACTGCAACCTCCATCTCCCAGCTTCAAGCGATTCTCCTGCCTCAGCCTCCTGAGTAGCTGGGATTACAGGTGCACGCCACTACGCCCAGCTAAT
>NW_016107368.1:3058384-3066541 GCF_001604975.1 Cebus imitator | reverse complement strand
CTCCCAAAGTGCTGGGATTACAGGCGTGAGCCACCACGCCCGACTGAGATGCAGTTTTTCTATTTCAGCACAACCTACTCATGAAGCATTTACCATCACCCTTAAAAAAGACTATGTACAAGGTGTGGTTGATTAACTCGTGAATTACACAGATTCATCAAAATACCAGTCCTTCCTTTTTACAGAGTAAATTTACGACAGTGAACATCTCTGTTTTCTCTCCTATTAATCTGGATGTACAAGTTTAATGCTAAATTTTAAAAGATGAGGTCAGGTGCAGTGACTCATGCCTGTAATCCCAGTACTTTGGGAGGCCAAGACAGGTGAGTCACCTGAAATCAGGAGTTTGAGACCAGCCTGGTCAACATATAAAACCCTGTCTCTACTAAAAATACAAAAACATTAGCTGGATGTGGTGCAATCTCAGCTCACTGCAACCTCTGCCTCCTGGGTGCAAGTGATTCTCCCGCCCTAGTCTCCAGAGTAGCAGAGACTACCGGTGCCTGCCACCATGCCCGACAATTTTTTTTTTTTTTGTACTTTTGATGGAGACAGGGTTTTGCCACATAAGCCAGGCTGATCTGGCCCTTCTGACCGCAAGTGATTCACCCGCCTCTGTCTTGGTTGTAGGGTGGTGGGCTTACAAGCGTGAGTCACCACACCCGGCCATGTTAACAGACATTGAATTTCCTTTTTAGGAGGTGGACAGGATGGTGATTCACTGTTTCTGGACATCGATGAATTTCCTTGGAAATGGAATCTCATTTTCTCACCCAGGCTGGAGTGCAGTGGCATAATCTTGGCTCACTACAATCTCCGCCTCCCAGGTTCAACTGATTCTCCTGCCTGGGACTACAGGTGTCCGCCACCATGCCCGGCTAATTTTTTTGTATTTTTAGTAGAGACGGGGTTTCACCATGTTGGTCAGGCTGGACTTGAACTCCTGACCTCAAATGATCTGCCTGCCTCGGCCTCCCAAAGTGCTGGGATTATGGGCATGAGCCACCGCGCCCCGCTGAATTTCCTTTTGAGGTGATAAAAATGTTTTGAAAATTGATATATGTGGTGGTTGCACTATATTGTGAATGTACTAAATACTACTGAATTGCCCACGTTAAGAGGGTTAATTTCAGCTGGGTACAGTGGCTCACACCTGTAATCCCAGCACTCAGGGAGGCTGAGGCCAGAGGCTTCAGCCAAGGAGTCTGCAGTGAGCTATGTTTAACCTGCACTCCAGCTAGGGTGACAAAGCAATACCCTATATCAAAAAGAAAGGAAGAAAGAAAGAAAGGAAAAAATAACTTATTTGATGTTATGTGAATCCCAGCACTTTGGGAGGTGGAGGCAGGTAAATCACCTGAGGTCAGGAGTTCGAGACCAGCCTGGGCAACAGGATGAAACTCCATCTCTACTAAAAATACAAAAATTAGCCGGGGGTGGTGGCAGCCACCTGTAATCCCAGCTACTCGGGAGGCTGAGGCAGGAGAATCACTTGAACCTGGGAGGCGGAGGTTGCAGTGATCAGAGACTGTGCCACTGCACTCCAGGCTGGGTGGCAAGAGTGAAACTCCATCTCAAATAAACAAAAAATAAATAGAAATGATTCAAATGAATGTTAAGCACCTGACGAAAAATTCTCGATTGGTAGAAACACAAACCCTCAAAGACTGTACATCTGAAAAATTCTATTTTATATTCCTGTGAGCAGTTTAGTCATATGTGGTAGATTCCTGTCGGTTAGTTTATACAATATTTTCCCTTTTTGGCTGGCTTATTTCTTTCTTTTCTTTTCTTTGAGACAGAGTCTCACTCTGTCACGAGGCTGGAGTGCAATGGTGCCATCTCAGCTCACTGCAACCTCCACCTCCTGGGTTCAAGTGGTTCTCCTGCCTCAGCCTCCCAAGTAGCTGGGATTACAGGCATGTGCCACCACACCCGACTAATTTTGGAATTTTTAGCAGAGACCGGGTTTCACCATGTTGGCCAGGATGGTCTGGATCCCTTGACCTCACCCAGACTGGAGTGGAGCAGTACTATCTCAACTCACTGCAACCTCCACCTCCTAGGTTCAAGTGATTCTCCTGACGCAGCCTCCCTAGTAGCAGGGATTACAGGCACCCACCACCACACCCAGCTAATTTTTATGTTTAGTAGAGATGGGGTTTCACCATGTTAGCCAGGTTGGTACATATAGTTTTGATTTTTTTTGCAGGGGGGCAGAGTTTTGCTCTTATCACCCAGACTGGAGTGCAATGGCACAATCTCGGCTCACTGCAGCCTCCACCTCCTGAGTTCAAATGATTCTCCTGCCTCAGCCTCCCAAGTAGCTGGGATTACAGGTACCTGCCACAACGCCTGGCTAAATTTGTATTTTCAGTAGAGATGGGGTTTCACCATGTTGACTAGGCTGGTCTCGAAGTCCTGACCTCTGGTGATCCACCTGCCTTGGCCTCCTCAAGTGCTGGGATTACAGGTGTGAGCCCCTGTGCCTGGCTGTAGTCTTGATTTTTATCCCACTTAGTGTGAATGTTAACAACTCTCACTGTAAAAAAACAAAAAAATAGATATGGTGTTTGATTACAAAATGCTGTCCCGACCCCATTAAAGTGATGCATAAAAGGTGGTATAAGTCTTGTACATCATCTTTAAATACTGGAAAATTCTCTTTTTTTTTTTTTTTTTTTTTGAGATGGAGTTTCACCTTTGTTGCTTAGGCTGGAGTGCAGTGGCACGATCTTGGCGCACCTCCACCTCCTGGGTTCAAGCGATTCTCCTGCCTCAGCCTCCCAAGTAGCTGGGATTACAAGTGCGAATCACCACACCCAGCTAATTTTTGTATTTTTAATAGAGACAGGGTTTCACCATGTTGGCCCGGCTGGTCTCGAAATCCTGACCTCAAGTGATCTGCCCGCCTCGGCCTTTCAAAGTGCTGGGATTACATATAGGCTTGAGCCACCGTGGCTGGCCCAATACTGGAAAATTCTCAGTTCCAAAATGCATTCAAGTTCCAGTGCAGTGGCTCATGCCTGTAATCCCAGCACTTTGGGAGGCTGAGGCGGGAAGATTGGCTTCCCAGGAGACTGGAGTTTGAGACCAGCTTAGGCAACATGACGAGACTTCATCTCAAAAAAAAAAAAGAATAGCCAGGTGTGGTGGCACGGGCCTGTGGTCCCAGCTATTTGGGAGGCTGAGGGGGGAGGATCATTTAAGCCCAGTAGTTTGAGGCTGCAGTGAGACAGGATCACGCCACTGCACTGCAGCCAGGGTGACAGACAAGACCCTGTATTTTTAGTAGAGATGGGGTTTTGCCACGTTGGCCAGGCTGGTCTTGAACTCCTGACCTCAAGTGATGTTTTATTATTATTAAGTTCTGGGGTACATGTGCAGGATGTGCAGTTTTGTTACATAAACGTGTGCCATGATGGTTTGCTGCACGTATCACCAGCTGGGGTGTAGCGGCATATCTTGGCTCACTGGAACCTCTGCCTCCAGGGTTCAAATGATTCTCATGCCTCAGCCTCCTACATAGCTCAGATTACAGGCACCCTCCACCATGCATGGCTAATTTTCATACTTTTAGTAGAGACAGAGTTTCACCATGTTGGCCAGGCTGATCTCTAACTCCTGATCTCAAGCGATCCGCCCACCCTGGCCTCCCAAATCGTTACTTTGTATCGTCTGTTTGAGAGACAGTCACCCAAGTAAGTCACCTTTGTGTTTCCTTTTTTGACAAACAGATGTACCAAGGAGAAAACAGAACTTTTTTCTTTTTTTTTTTTTTTGACACGGAATCTCACCGTTGCTGAGGCTGGAGTGGCACGATCATGGCTCACTGCAGCCTTTGACCTCCTGGGCTCCATCCAGGCTCCCACTTCAGCCTCCCGAGTAGCTTGGACTAGCACACCACTACATCTTGTTAATTTTTGTATATATATTTTTTAGAGACCGGGTCTCCTATATTGTCCAGGCTGCAGTGCAGTGGCTATTCACAGGCGCGATCCCACTACTGATCAGCACAGGAGTTTTCACCTGCTCCGTTTCTTACCTGGGCCGGTTCACCCCTCCTTAGGCAACCTGGTGGTTCCCTGCTCCTGGGAGGTCACCATATTGATGCCGAACTTAGTGTGGACACCTGATGACATAGCACACTACAGCCCAGGACTTCTGGACTCAAGCGATCCTCCCACCTCAGCCTCCCGAGTAGCTGGGACTACAGGCATGTGCCACCGCGCCTGGCAATTTTTGTATTTTTTGTACAGATGGGGTCTCACTATGTTGCCCAGGCTGGTCTTGAACTCCTGGGCTCAAGTTATCCGCCTGCCTCGGCCGCCCAGAGTGCTGGGATTACAGGCATGAGCCACCGTGCCCAGCCAGCTTCCTCTATTCTTCAAACATCCCTAACCAAGAACATTTTTTTTTCTTTTTCTGAGACGTCATCCAGGCTGGAGTGCAGCCGTGCAATCTCGGCTCACAGCAACCTCTGCCTCTCAGGTTCAAGCAATTCTCTTGCCGCAGACTCCTGAGTAGCTGGGATTACAGATGGACACCACCACATCAGGCTAATTTTTGTATTTTTAAGAGGAAAATGAAAACAAAGAAAAAAACCCAATATACTCCCAACCCCGGCTGGCTGGTGTGTACATGATTTTTTTTTTCTTTTTCTGAACTTAAATAAAATAAAATAAAATAAAATAAACCCTAACTAGAGGCGGTGGTCAGGGGTGCACCCACTGCACTCCAAAGAAGGTCTCATCAGTGTTTCGTGAAGGCGTAAATGTCCCTGTGAGGTTGGTGCAGAGCGTGTCCCCTCGGGCCAGGGGCGTCAGGCGCTGGGAGGCAACGGAGCAACCTTGGTAGAAGCCGAGGCGCAGCAGGCTGATGCTCCGGGCTGCTGGAGAGCAGATTCCCACGGTCAGGGTGGCGCGGGGGCGGGGCCTGGAGGAGCAGTTGGCCAGCGTCACCTGGATGTGTACCATGTAGATGCCGCCACGATGGATACGTAGCTGCCCGTTGTCCAGCTCTGGTCCACGCAGGAAGGAGCGGCCCAGTGCTGGGCTCCCCTGCCAGTGTAGCCTGGGGTCCTGCCGAGGTCCTGGAGGCACAGGTCAGAGGGATGAGATGGAGGGTTAGGGAGACTGAGGCATGGGGGTCCTAGAGAAAGTCAGATGTAGAAATCTGAGAGTTAGAGATCAAGGGATAGGCTGGGTGTGGCAGCTCATGCCTGTAATCCCAGCACTTCAGGAGACAGAGGTGGGAGGATCGCCTGAGGTCAGGAGTTTGAGACCAGCCTGGCCAACGTGGTCAAACCCCGTCTCTACAAAAAATGAAAAGCCAGGTGTGGTGCCACATGCCTCTGGTCCTGGCTACCCTTGGGAGACTGAGGCTGGAGGATTGCTTGAGGCTGCGAGGTTGAGACTGCGGTGAGCTAAGATCACATCACTGCACTCCAGCCTGGGTGAAAGAGACCCTGTCTCAAACAAACAAAAAACAACAAAAAATTAGAAAAGGGAGGGGGATAGAAGGCTAGAGATCTAAAGGAGAGAGGGGTCAGGGGAGACGGGTAGAGAGAGGGAGAGAGAGAGCTATCAGGAGAGAGAAAAAAACACAGAAACAGACAGGGGAGAGAGAGATGGGGGAGGGAGAGAGAGCTGGACATTGAGAGGGAGAGAGAGAGACAGAGAGGACAACTGAGAGGGAGAGGGAGAGAGCAGGAGAGCAAGAGGGAGAGAGAGAGAGCGGAAAATGAGAGGGAGAGAGAGAGACACAGAGAGAGCTCAGGGGAGCGCAAATGAGAGAGGGAGAGAGAGAGAGCGGGAGAATGAGAGGGAGAGCAGGAGGCGGAGAAGGACAGGGACAGAAAGCAGGGATTGTGTGTGTGAGTGAATTCCGATAATGTTATCTTTCCTCAGCATCCCACTTGAATGTAAATTTAGTTTTCTGGCCCCAGGATCGGTGCTTCATCTCCCGTTTCCGATTCTCCGCCTCCTCCCAAGTCAGTCCTCAATGTTATCGACTTGGCCACGTGCTCTATACAACCACCTCCAGGGCAGTTACCCGCACCCCGCCCGAGGCACCCCATCAGCGCCCCCTTCCTGCACAGACCGCAGACCTGAGCCTCAGGCTCAGGATCTCCGTGGAGCATTCCTGCTTGCTCTGAAGTCCCAGATTACAACTCCCCAAGGGAAGCCTGCTCAGGTAACACCCTGAACCCCGGTAAAGGCTTTGGCTCCCAGACCCCACCTCCCTGCCTGCTTCTTCCCTTTCTTCTCCTTGCTTTCCAGCCACTGGTTGAGTGTGTGTCTCAGCGAGCTCCCCTACCTTCCCGTCGGCCTCTTGTCTCTAGGATCTTTATTTTCTCTATTTTCTTCTTTAGAGACAGAGTCTCCGTCTGTTACCCAGGCTGGAGTGCAATGGCACGGTCTTGGCTCACTGCAACTCCTGCCTCCCAGGTTCAAGTGATTCTCCTGCCTCAGCCTCCCAAGCAGCTGGGAGTACAGGTGCCCGCCACCGCGCCAGGCTAATTTTTTGTATTTTTAGTAGAGATGAGGCTTCACTATGTTGGCCAATTTGGTCCTGAACTCTTGACCTCATGATCTGCCAGCCTCAGCCTCCCAAACTGCTGGGATTACAGGTGTGAGCCACAATGCCTGGCCAGATCATTTTCTTTAGAGACAGGGTCTGGCCCTGTCACCTACGCTGGAGTGCAGTGGTACAATCATAGCTCACTGCAGCCTCAACCTCTGGGGCTCAAGGGATCCCCCCACCTCAGCCTCCAGAGTCACAGGGAAGAGGCGCGCGCCACCATGACGGCTAACTTTCAGAGATGGGGGTCTTGCTATGTTTCCCAGATTGGTCTCGAACTCCTGGGCTGAAGCAATCCTCCCATCTCAGCCTCCCAAAGCGCTGGGTTCGCAGCCGTGAGACACTGTGCTCGGCTGTATGTTATGTGTTTCCCGAAGCATCTCCTGTCTCTTCCTTGTCTCATCTGACAGACATACCTGAGCCTCACTCTCCTCCTCACTCAAGGCTGTCCTGGAGGCTGCCTGTCTTGTTAGGAAGGAACTGAACACACATCAAACAAGAGCCATAAGGGTGTTTACCAGGCAATGCAAATTTCCTGTGAGAGTGACACCCGGTCCCCTGCCAGACACCTAGGCATGATGTCATCCACCAGAAGAAAGAACTAGCCTGTGAAAGACACACTGTCAACACCCATGACCACCGCCCTGGTGACTCCTGGATCTGGGCCAGAGTTTCTAGCCACTATCCAGAAAGGGGCCTCAGACCAAATCACAGAAAACACAGAGCGGGGGTGGGGGGGGGAAGAGAGAGAGAGAGAGAGAGAGAGAGAGAGGAGGGCATATATATATATCAGGGGTTAGAGAGGGTCAAGGAGAAGACAGAGAAACATTTTAGTCGCTGGGGATGAAGCTTCCTCTCTCTGAGAGAGGCTGAGAGGAGAAAGATCCCCCCACCTAGAGCAGAAGGTGTCATCATCTCACCTCCCCAGGGCTTCTTGCCAATGCCACCCCCTCAGAGACACCCCCCCATCCCCGCCCCAACTCCACTTTAAATGAAAACCCCAACCCTGGCACGCCCGGACCCCCATGCCTGCTTTTTCTCTAGAACCTGCTCTTGGCCTTTTTACTCTACGTGGCATTGCTCTGCTCGTCACATGTTTGTTTATATGTTTTGTCATCTCCCCCTTGGTAGAAGCGGCAGCAGAAGGGAAGCTCACCAGGCAGGGACTTCTGTCAGTTTTGTGCCCAACTGTGGCACCCCACAGTGCCTGTCGTGGCAGGTGTGTAATGCGTGCTTGTGGCATGAACGGAGGGAGGGTGGCCATTCCTGTGAGTGTTTTTGTTTACTAACATCTGATTCTTCCAAGGAGGGAGATCGAATGTGAAGGACTGAGGGGGAAAGAGAGAGACCGGTACTGGATGCTCGAAAACACACACCGGCCCCCCACACACCTGCCCCATCGCCTTCTTCCTTTGTCTCTTGGGCCCGACGTGTCTCTCTCTTTTTTCTCTTCTCTCTCTCTCATCCCCAGAGACTAAAATGTTTCTCTCTCTTCTCCTTGACCCTCTCTGACCCCTGATATATGTGTGTAATATGTGTGTGTGTGTGTGTGTGTGTGTGTGTGTGTGTGTGTGT
>NW_016107368.1:3038214-3058206 GCF_001604975.1 Cebus imitator | reverse complement strand
TCTCTCCCTCTCTCCCGTTCTGTCTTCCCCACCTGTCTCCCTCCCTCCTTCTTCCCGTCTCTTTCCCATTCTCTCTTCCTAGGTCTCTGCCTGTTTGTTTCTTTCTGTCTCTTTCCCTGTCCTTGTTTCTTGCTGTCTCTCCCTCCCTCTCAGAGTCTCTCCTTCCCTCTCAGAGTCTCTCCCTCCCTTTCAGAGTCTCTCCCTCCCTCTCAGTCTCTCTCTCCCTCTCTCTCTTCTCTGTTTCTCTTCCCGCCTATCTCTCCCTCTCTCCCTCCCTCTCTCCCTCCGTCTCTCTGTGTGTCTCTTTCTGTCTCTCCTCCCTCATCTTTCTATCTCTCCATCCTTCTCTCTGTCTCTTCTTCTCCCCGTCCCTCAACGTCCCCCGCGTTACCTGTGTGATTCAGCTGCAGCTCAGCTACGTCCCACTGGAAGAAAAGACCAGAAAACAGGGCACGGACGTCAGCAGAGAGGTTCTCTGCGTCCCCTGAATCAGGGGCTCTCTTTCCTCCATCCATCCTCCTTCCCACCCCTACGTCCCACGTGCGCACAGGTGAGTTTTATTTATTTGTTTTCTCCTGAAGACTTCTTAAAGAGGAAGCAGGTCTGAACCAGCGGGGAGCGTAAAGTTCAGATCTTCAAAAGAACTTCTTATTTTCCTGAATCGTTTTCCTGGATGGCACCGGGCGCTGGAGTGCCCCCCCTCCGTCCTCCCCACCCAACCCCCCTGCCCCGCGCGCGCGCACCGGACTTTCTCAGCTGCAAAGGCGCCCGGCCCGGCGGGGCCTCCCAGGGAACCTCTTTCCCCACCCCGGGGCCAGTGGCTGGAGACCATCCCGTCGTAGGAGGCTCCAGGAAGCCCCCACACCCAGCCTGGTGAAGCCCCCAGGAGCCTCTGAGTCAGCCTGCCGGGGGAAGACCCGAGCCGAGTCATTTTCAGGCCCACGTGCACGTCCCTTTCCCATCCCGGGATCCCCCGGTGCCTCCCGGGCAGCCTGGTCCCCAACCCCCGCCTTGCCTCCCTGCTCCGGTCTCTGTCTCTGGTCTACCAGATCTTCCTCCCGGGCCTCTCTGCCCCATCTCATTCTCATTTCGTCTTCTCCACCAGGCGCCTCTCGGTCTTCACCCTGGCGCACGGTCCCCGCGCCCCTCTCCAGCTTCTCTCCCGGGTGGAGGTTTCCTTCCCAACTTCCCATCTCAACTCACCCCTGGGGACTCGGGCGGCACCTGCGCGGGGCGCCAGCTGCAGACGGCGATGCAGATCCCCACGACTGCTGCGACCAGCAGGGCCAGAGCCGCGCGCAAGACGCACGCGTGGGGCCGGCGCCGCCCCGCGCAGCCGGAACCGTCTTCGGGCATCGCGGCCACCTCCGCCGGCGCAGGCCGGGCGGGCAGGGCGCAGAGCGCGGCTGGCCGAGGAGGAGGAGGAAGGAAACGGCAGCCCCCTCCCAGGGCTCCGGAGCGTCTTCGTGCCTCAACCTGTCTGGGGACCCGCCTGCCCCTCTCTGGGGACGTCCGGCGGATCGGATCGAGGGGAGGGACTTGAGCGATTCGACCAGGGGAAATTCCCTCCAACTGCTGCCACTCTCCAACTCCTAGAGGGGTGGGGCAAGGGCCCCCGGTGAGCCTCAGAGTGGCCGGCCCGTCCTCGCCTTCAGGCAGGACACAGCCAGCCTTCCTATTTCACTCTCCACCTCATTCTTCTGGTGCCCGTTCATTCATTCGTTCGTTCAACGAACCTCCCTCCACTGCGCACTTATTACAGACTAGACGGTATGGTGTGCACTGCAGGGACAGCCGGCAACCAGGAATTGGCGGTGCGCTCCAGATATGTGTGTGGCCCTCTCCTGCGTTTTCTTTTCTTTTTCCTTCCTTCCTTCTCTCTTTCTTTCCTTCCCTTTTTCTCTCTCTCCTTTCTTATTCTTTCCTTTCTCTATCTCCTTTTTCTTTCTTTCCTTCTCTTTTCTTTCCTTCATTCTCTTTTCTCTTTCCTTCTCTTTCTTTCCTTCCTTTACTCTTTCTTTTTCTTCTTTCCTCACCTTCTCTCCTTTCTCTTTCTTTCCTTCTTTTTCCCTCCCTCCCTCCTTTCCTTCCTTCCTCTCTTTCTCTCCTTTCTTTCTTTTGAGACAGAAGGTCTCACTCTGTTGCCCAGGCTGCAGTGCAGTGGCACCATCTCGCCTCACTGCAACCTCCGACTCCCAGGTTCAAGCAATTCTCCTGCCTCAGCCCCCCCAGTAGCTGGGATTACAGGTGCCTGCCACCATGCCCGGCTAATTTTTTTGTATTTTTAGTAGAGATGGGGTTTCACCATGTTGGCCATGCTGGTTTTAAACTCCAGACCTTGGGTGATCCAACCGCCTCAGGCTCCCAAAGTGCTGGGATTATAGGCGTGGGCCACTGTGCCCAGTCAGTTATCTCCTGTATTCTTGGTGACCTGTTTTTTTTAAAGTTAAATGAAATTAAATTAATATTTTAATAGACAGGGTGGTGCTCTGTGGCCCAGGCTGGAGAGCAGTGGCGCCATCAAAGCTCACTGCAACCTCAACCTCCTGGGCTCCAGTGACCTTCCCCTCTCAGCCTCTTGCATAGTTGGGTTTACAGCGCATGCCCAGCTAATTTTAATTTTTTTTTTTTTTTGTAGAGGATGGGATGTCACTCTGTCACCCAGGCTGGAGTGCAATGGCACCATCTCAGCTGACTGCAACCTCTGCCTTCCGGGTTCAAGCGATTCTCCTGCCTCAGCCTCCCAAGAAGCTGAGTAGCTGGGAGCACAGGCGTGTGCCACCACATTGGGCTAATTTTTTTGTGTTTTTAGTAGAGATGGGGTTTCACCGTGTTAGCCAGGATGATCTCGATCTTTTGACCTTTTGATCCGCCAGCCTTCGCCTTCTAAGGTGCCGGGATTACAGGCCTGAGCCACTGTGCTGGCCCCCTTCCTGTTTTTGATGGTTGTAGTGGCTTAACAGTGTCCTCCCAGATTTCACGACCACCTGGAACAAAGAATATGACCTCATTTTGAAATTAGGGGGTTTTTTGCAAATGTAATTATGGTTAAATGAGGTCATACTGGATTGGGTGGGCCCTCAGGTGGCGAGCAAATAGACGCACAGCGAAGGAAGGCAGAAATGGACAGAAACAGAAACTGAATGAGGCAGCCACAAGTCAAGAAACCAAGGACTGGCCGGGCGCGGGCGCTCACGCCTGTAATCCTAGTACTTTGGGAGGCCGAGGTGGGTGGATCACGTGAGGTCAGGAGCTTGAGAACAGACTAACAACATGGAGAAACCCCATCTCTATTAAAAAAGACAAAAATTTTTGGTACTCACCGACCAGGCAAAAAAAAAAAAAATTAAAACAAAACAAAAAATTAGCCAGGCGTGGTGTTGGGTGCCTGTAATCCCAGCTACTTGGAAGACTGAGGCAGAGAATCAGGCCTGAACCTGGGAGGCGGAGTCTCAAGTGAGCTGAGGTCAGGACTTTGACACCATCCTGGCCAACATGGTGAAAACCTGTCTCTACGAAAAATACAAAAATTAGCTGGGCGTGGTGGCACATGCCTGTAATCCCAGCTGCTTGAGAGGCTGAGGCAGGAGAATCACCTGAATCTGGGAGGGAGAGGCTGCAGTGAGCTGAGATTGCACCACTGCACTCCAGCCTGGGCGACACAGCAAGACTCCGTCCCAAAAACCAAAACCAAACCAAACTCCAAAATCTAAATCAAAACGAAAACAAACACTAAGGACTGCCGGCTAAGAATATATCAAGTAAATTGGGGTAAGAGGTCATCTTGGAGGTGCTACCCACCCCACTCCCCCAGACCTGGAGATCTAGGGCTTCCGTGAAAGAAATTCCTTTAGTACTTGGGAGATCCCAGGTACTATGTAATCATATGGATATGCTGATTTCTTGGACACCCCAAAATTCTGGGCCCATTTGGCTCCCATCTTTCACCTGCGCAGCACATGCTGCAGGCTCAGGCTCTGAAATCTCACGTCTCTCCCGGTTTCTGGCCACTAGAAAGCGGAAGAAGCAATGAAGTATCCCCTGGAGCATCTGGCGGGGCTGGTGGCCCTGCTGACACCTTGATTTCAGGCTGTGGCCTCCAGAACAGTGAGAGAATACAAGTCTGTTGTGCGAGGCCATCCAGTTTGTGGCACTTTGTTACAGACTCCCCGAAAAACGAATACGAAGGTCTAGTTAGAGCATAAAGGCCATCCTAACCTTGCACAATGGTGAGAAGATGGATGAGTCAGCTCTCACTACCATAGCACAAAAGCTTGCCAACTGGGCATGGCTAACGTTTGCTTGTAGACAGTGACATTCAAAAGTTTTGTTACACATTGTTGATGTGGGTGGGGGCACAAGGGGATTCTATGGACCATTTCTGCAGCTTCTTCTGAGTCTTAAACTATTTCACAAGAAAAAGTTACACTCATTAGCCAGGCGTACTGGTAGGCGCCCGTAATCCCAGCTCCTCGGGAGGCTGAGGCAGGAGAACGGCTTGAACCTGGGGGGCGGAGGTTGTAGTGAGCCGAGATGATGCCATTGCACTCCAGCCTGGGGGACAAGAGTGAGACTTTGTCTCAAAAAAAACCCCAAAAACAAGTTACACTCAACTCCTGTTATTTGAGGCAGTTACGTTCCTTGAACATCAAACAATTGCTTCTAAGGGAAATTATATGGTTAGGGGCTGGGTGCGGTGGCTCACACCTATAATCCCAGCACTTTGGGAGGCCCAGGTGGGTGGATCCCTTGAGGTCAAGAGTTCAAGACCAGCCTGGCTAACATGGTGGAATGCTGTCTCTACTAAAAATGTATAAATTAGCTGGGTGTGGTGGCAGGCGCCTGTAATCCCAGCTGGTCAGGAGGCTAAGGTAGAAGAATTGCTTGAACCCGGGAGGCAGAGGTTGCAGTGAGCCGGGATCGCACCATTGCACTCCAGCCTGGGTGATGAAGTGAGACTCTGTCTTAAAAAAAAGGAAATGTAGGCTGGATGAAGTGGCTCACGCCTGTAGTCCCAACATTTTGGGAGGCCGAGGCAGGAGAATCATGAGATCAAGAGTTCAAAACCAGCCTACCCAACATGGTGAAACCCTGTCTCTACTAAAAATACAAAAAAATTAGCCAGGCGTGGTGGCGGGCACCTGTAATCCCAGCTACTTGGGAGGCTGAGGTAGAAGAATTGCTTACACCTCGGAGGCGGAGGTTGCAGTGAGCTGAGATTGCACCATTGCACTCCAGCCTGGGTGACAGAGTGAGACTTTGTCTCAAAAATAAAAGTCTATCTCTCTCTCTCTAACTATATTATACATACAAACACACACACATATATATACACACATATATACATTAGGTACCTGAGAGCCTCTGGCTATGAATCATCAAGGTCAGTGCATCACCTTGCTTTATGAGTGTTTCTGTTGAAAGACACCTTGCTGAGTATTCTATTTGCCATTGATTCATTCACACTGAACTCACAGCCTGCAGCTCTAGGACTCGTGCCTGGGCGTAGCTTCTCTAACACACGGGTTTCCTCCTCTGTGAGGCTCATCACAGCCTCCGTGCACTCGGGGACACTAGACAGGGCTTCAGCACTACTTGGGGGCTGTCTGAAACAGCAAAATTACCAACAAAAAGCAAAAGATTGGCCAGCCGTGGTGGCTTATGCCTGCGATCTCAATACTTTGAGAGGCTGAGGCAGGAGGATCACTTGAGCCTAGGAGTTTTTTGTTTTGTTTTGTTTTTTGGGACGGAATCTCCCTCTGACCCCCAGGCTGGAGTACAGTGGCTTGATTTCAGCTCACTGCAACCCCTGCCTCCCGGGTTCAAGTGATTCTCCTGCCTCAGCCTCTTGAGTAGCTGGGATTACAGGCGCACTCCTGGCTAATTTTTGTATTTTCAGTACAGATGGGGTTTCACTTTTAGTACAGATGTTGGTCAGGCTGGTCTCGAACTCCTGACCTTGTGATCCGCCTGCCTCCCGAAGTGCTAGGATTACAGGCGTGAGCCACCATGCATGGCTGAGCCCAGGAGTTTGAGACCAGCCTGGGCAACATGGTGAGACCCAGTCTCTTAAAAAAAAAAAAAAAATTAAAAAAAAAAAGGGAGATAAAAATGGGAGATTTCAGAGCCTGAGCCTATAGCATTTTCTAGATGGGTGAAAAAGGATGGTCAAATAGGTCCAGAATTTTGAGGTAGATGGAAGATTAGCACATCCCCCCTGGGGTCCCCAAGTACTAAGGGGATTTCCTTCACGGAAGGCCTAGGAATCCAGGTCTGGGGGAATGGGTAGACAGCACCTCTAAGACAGTCTCCTACACCAATTTATTTGACATTTACTTAGCTGACTTTTTATCAGCTTAAGATATAAATAGCTGGCTGGGCACAGTGGCTCACGCCTGTAATCCCAGCACTTTGGGAGGCTGAGGCTGGCGGATCACCTGAGGTGTGTAAATACAATACTCAGCAAGGTGTCTTTCAACAAAAGCACTCATAAAGCAAGGTCATGCACTGACCTCGATGATTCATAGCCAGAGGCTCTCAGGAACATAATGTGTATATATATTATATATAATATATATATGGAGAGATAGATGATAGATAGACAGATAGACTTTTTTTTTTTTCGAGACCAGCCTGACCAACATGGAGAAATCCCATCTCTACTAAAAATACAAAATTAGCTGGACATGGTGGCACATGCCTGTAATCCCAGCTACTCAGGAGGCTGAAGCAGGAGAACCACTTGAACCCAGGAGGCAGAGGTTTCAGTGAGCCGAGATCATGCCATTGCACTTCAGCCTGGACCACAAGAACAAAACTCTGTCTCAAAAAAAAAAAAAAAAGAACAGGCTGGACTTGGTGGCTCACACATGTAACCCCAGTCCTTTGGGAGGCCAAAGTCAGTGGATCGCTTGAGGTGGCAGTGGGCCAAGATTTCACCACTGCACTCCAGCTTGGGCAACAGAGTGAGATCCTGTCTCAAAACAAACAAACAAACAAACAAAAAATAAAATAAAAAGGAAGAATGAAAGTTGGGGAAAAAGAGCACAGTGGCTCACGCCTATAATCCCAGCACTTTGGGAGGCTGAGGCAAGCAGCTTGCTTGAGCCCAGGAATTTGAGACCAGCCTGGGCAACACAGCAAGACCCCGTCTCTACAAGAAAATTAGCTTGGCATGGTGGTCACCCTTATTTCCAGCTGCTCAGGAGGCTGAGGTGGGAGGACTGCTTCAGCCTGGAAAGTGAAGCCTGCAGTGAGCCCTGATTATGCCACTGCACTCCAGCCGGGGAAGCAGAGTAAGACCAGGTCTTAAGAAAACCTCAGAATGAAACAGGAGCAGCCAAGTTATAAAAATAAATACAACTGCTTATGAAACTGAATCTCATGCATCACAGGAAAATTGGAAATTGAAAGCTCTGTGAAACACACTTTTTCTTTCTCTCTTTTCTCTAAGACTCAGTCTCCCTCTGCCTCCCAGGTTGGAGTGCAGTGAAACAATCTTGGTTCACGGCAATCTCTGTCTCCTGGGTTCAAGCGATTCTCCTGACTCAGCCTCCCGAGTAGTTGGGATTACAGGCTCCCACCACCATGCCTGGGTAGTTTTTGAACTTTTAGTAGAGATGGAGTTCCATCATGTTGGCCAGGCTGGTCTCGAACTCCTGACCTCAAGTGATCTGCCCACCTTGGCCTCTCAAAGTGCTGGGATTACAGGCGTGAGCCACCTGTGATTTGGTAAAAGATGAGAGTGTTGGACGATTCAGCACTCTGCAGGTGCCTGGGTGAGAAGGAGTCTCAAACCTGAGCGCTCGGATCTGACATGGATTTAACTTTTTGGAAGCACACCTTGTTGAAATCTATCAAGGTACCACAATGCACTTCCCCTTCCGCCCAGCAATTTTACTTCTAGGATTTTCTTTCGTAAGCACACTCACACATGTCACGGATGCAGATGGACGCACACAACATCAGCATGGTGTGGTCTGAATAATACAACACAACCAACCAGAAGACCCATGGATGATTGAGGATTTAGTCCTGGGCTAAGCACTTGTGAGGTTTCACCTTTTCTGACCTTCCCAAGAACGCTATGAGGTGGATCATGCTGTTATTTCCATTTTCCCTAGAAGCAGGCTGAGAGAGGCCACCAGCTGGATTCACCTAGCAAGGAGCTTGGGTGGGGAGGTGCCTAGATGTGAGGCAGATCTGTATCATGTACCTGAAGAACTTGGACCTTCCCACCTGAGTCATTTAGTGACTTGACCTGGTCTCTGATCACATTCCAGTCTGTACAGATCTGCTGGAGCTCATTTGTATTTTTTTTTTTTTTAAATTCTTTTGAGACGCCTTGCTCTGTTACCCAGGCTGGAGGGCGGTGGCATGCTCACAGCTCACTGCAACCTCTGCCTCCTGGGTTTAAGCGATTCTCCTGCCTCAGCCTCTCAAGTAGTTGGGATTACAGACGGGCACCACCACACCTGGCTAATATTTGATTGTTCGGGTTTTTTTTTTTGAGATGCAGTTTTGCTCTTGTTGCCCAGGCTGGAGTGCAATGGCACCACCTTGGCTCACCACAGCCTCTACCCCCCAGGTTCAAGTAATTCTCCTGCCGCAGCCTCCTGAGTAGCTGGGATTACAGGCATGCACCACCACCCCCGGCTAATTTTGTGTTTTTAGTAGAGACAGGGTTTCTCCGTGTTGGTCAGGCTGGTCTCAAACTCCTGACCTAAGGGGTTCTGCCCACCTCGGCTTCACAAAGTGCTGGGATTATAGGTGTGAGCCACCGTACCCAGGTAATTTTTGTATTTTTAGTAGAGATGGGGTTTTCACTTTTCTTTCTTTCTTTCCTTCTTTTCTTTCCTTCTTTCTCTCTCTTTCTTTCTTCTTTTGTTTTTGAGATGAAGTCTCACTCTGTCATTCAGGCTAGAGTGCAGTGGTGTGATCTCAGTTCAAGACCAGGATGGTCTTGAACTCCTGACCTCAGGTGATCTGCCCACCTCGTCCTCCCAAAGTGCTGGGATTATAGGCATGAGCCACCACACCTGGCCTCAGTCATGTGCATTTTTTTGTGTGTGTGACGTTTGAGAAAAAGGTTTTCTAAAACTAGTTTCCCTATCTGCAGACTCTATAGCTGAGGCTACAGGACAAGACGTCTGCTGATGTTGTCACTCTCTCCCTCTATTTCTCTTCCTCTAAGTCAGAGGAATCATGAGCCCTGTGAGGCGAAACAGTTGAGACCAGCCTGGGCAACACAGCCAGACCCAGGGGACAGCTGGAGGACAGGAAGTAAGGTCGCTTTCCTCCTAAGGAAGCCCGAGGTCCACCAAGCTGATTTTTGGCTGCCTTCTGCATTCCCTCTTGGGAAATTTAGAAACTTCTCTCTCTCTTCCATACTCCAGGAAGCCGTGGGCAGCTGGAAAGTGCCGACTGAGGCTTCCTCTTTGTCCAGCTTAGCTATTCCTTCTCTTTCCCTTTGCTGTGGCTGATTCCAAGTTGCCACAGGGCCATGACCCTTGGTGTTCGTATAGGAATTACTTAGGCAGGTAGCAAGGATATGGGAGTCCTTGTTAAGGCTTTTCTTTTTTCTTTTTTATATTTTATTTGGTGATGAGGGTGGGCTTTTAGCCCCAAATCATTTTCTAACAAAAAGCAGCATGCAAGCTGGGAGATTGCAGGATGAATGCCTGCAGGAACTAAGGCCTAGGTGTGTTCCAGATGGCAGCTCTCTCTTCCCTTCTCTGCCAGCCACGTGTCCTGTAAAAGAGCAGACAAGATGGCGCCCATCAACTGGAAAGCATATTTGCATAAGAAGATTTGGGTGGGGCAGCCGGGACGCGGTGGCTCACGCTTGTAAACCCAGCATTTTGGGAGGCCGAAGTGGGTGAATCACCTGAAGTCAGGAGTTCGAGACCAGCCTGGCTGGTGATGAAACCAACATGATGAAACCCCATCTCTACTAAAAATACAAACAATAGCAGGGCGTGGTGGTGGGCGCCTGTAATCCCAGCTACTTAGGAGGCTGAGGCAGGAGAATCGCTTGAACCTGGGAGGTGGAGGTTGCAGTGAGCTGAGACTGTGCCATTACACACCAGCCTGGGCAACATAGCGAGACTCCATCTCAAAAAACACACACGTGCACACACACACACACAGAGAGAGAGAGACACAGAGAGACAGAGAGAGAGAGAGCGATTAGGGTGAGGCAACCAGCCTTCCCTGTACACTATGTAAATGTCATACCTGATCAAACCAATCGGTGAACTCTATATAAATTAGACACTGCCTTCTCCAGCCTGCCTACAAAACCTGCTGTGATCGGCTGGCTCCCTTTTTTTCAGAACTCTCCCTCTCAAGGAACTGCTCTCCTCTTTCTTTCTTTCATTCTCTCTTCTTTCGTTTTTGAGACGAAATCTCACTCAGACTGGAGTGCAGTGGTGTGATCTCAGCTCACTGCAACTTCCACCTCTCCTGCCGCAGCCTCCCAAGTAGGATTATGGTGTGCACCACCATGCCCAGCTAATTTTTTGTATTTTTTGTAGAGCCAGGGTTTCGCCATGTTGACCAGGCTGGTCTAGAACTCCTGACCAGGGGTGGTCCACCCGCTTCAGCCTCCCAAAGTGCTGGGATTACAGGTGTGAGCCACCGCACCCAGCCATTAACGTTTCCACTCTTAACCCACCCATATGTGTCTGTGTCCTGAATTCTTTCTCCAAACATGTCAACGAACCCCAGGGTGTACACCCCAGACAGCGTAGCTACTTCAGTGTGACCCTTGGCAGAATTCTAACAGGAAAAGGACAGGGACCCTTCAGCTTATAGCTTCCCCCTTAACTACACAGCATACCTCTTACTGCTGGGATTTCTGCCGGGAGGGAGGATATCAAGACCCTTTTTGTCTCAGCACTTACTTCTCACTCTTCCATTCCTTTTTTTTTTGAGACAGAGTTTTGCTCTTGTTGCCCAGGCTGGAGTGCAATGGTGCGATCTCGGCTCACCGCAACCTCCGCCTCCCAGGTTCAAGCCATGCTCCTGCCTCAGCCTCCGGAGGAGCCAGGATTACAGGTGCCTACCACCATGCCCAGTTAATTTTTGTATTTTTAGTAGAGACGAGGTTTCACCATGTTGGCCAGGCTAGTCTTGAGCTCCTGATCTCAAGTGATGCACCAGCCTTGGCCTCCCACAGTGCTGGGATTACAGGTGTACGCCACCACACCCAGCTCATTCCTTTTCCTTTCTTTATCCCATGAGCCAGTAGGACTAGGAGAATTCTGTGCAAAAGGAAGCAACAAGAAACAATTTTCACCTACCTGAAAGTCTGAGCTGGCATGTCACTTCTGTTCTGCAAAATCTTCAGGAGCCAAAATTCTTTTGCTCACGTGCCTCTGACACATCAAGAGTGATGTCCTTGTCTACAAAGTACAAGATCACACACCACCATGGCTGAGGTTCAGGAAACAGGAAGTTCAAAAAGTGAAGGGAAGGTACTGACCTTCCTTTTAAAGGAAGTGCTTGCCCTAATCAAATCTGCTCACAACCCATTGGCCAGGACTTTGTCATGTGACTCAGGCAAGGGCGCCTGTGAAATGTAGTTTTCATTCTATTAGCCAAGTACCCAGCTGAAACTCAAGGGTTCTTTTAATATCAGTAATAGAATTTTGTGCCTCAGGTGTAAATTTCAATGGGACATCTCAAGCCGTCACTGTCAAGATAAATAATATTCTCAGGCAACATTTTAAAAACGTCTAAAAAGTTTAGGTCAAAAAGAAAATTCATGATGAACAAATTACAAAAATGCTTTAAATGGAGATCAGATCCAACCCTACACTTGCACAATCTACTTCATTTTATCCACCCTAATTCTGGTCTTGCAGTCCAAATTTGAATTCTGGCTCCAACACATACCAGCTGTGTGACCTTCAGCAAGCAATTTAACCTCTTTGCGTCTCAGTTCCTTGGAAGTAACAAAACTATCTCACAGGCTTGCTATGAGGATGGAAGGAGTTAATATTATAAACTGTTGAGCAAAGAGCCAGTACGTAGCAAGGAACTGGTGAGAACTATTATTATCATTGCACTTAATGAAACGGCCTCCTTGCCTGCAATAAGACCTGAGGTTCATGGTCTCACGGCCAAGAAGAACAAGGACGTAGACACAGAGAGTGAGGTCGAGAGTGGAAGTTTCATAGGCACTTGAGATTTTAGTCAATACAATGAGGTAAAAAGATTGAAAAGGAAGAAATGAGTCATTATTTACAGATTACATGATTGTTTGCATAGAAAATTCTAAAGAATCTACACATGATTTTATTTTTATTTTTGAGATGGAATCAGTCTGTCACCCATGCTGGAGTGCAGTGGCGTGATCCGGCTCACTGCAACCTTTGCCTCTCGGGTTCAAGTGATTCTCCTCCCTCAGCCTCCCAAGTAGCTGGGACAACAGGCATGTGCCACCACGCCCAGCTAATTTTTTTGGTATTTTTAGTGTAGACGGGATTTCACCATGTTGGCCAGACTAGTCTCAAACTTCTGGCTTCAGGGGATCCACCCGCCTCAGCCTCCCAGAGTACTCAGATTACAGGCATGGGCCACTGCTCCATGCCTACACATAGTTTTTTTTTTTTTTTTCACAGTTTTGCTCTGTTGCCCAGGCTGTAGTGCAGTGGCATGATCTTGACTCACCACAACCTCCTCTTCCCAGGTTCAAGTGATTCTCTTGTGTCAGCCTCCTGAATAGCTGGGATTACAGGCACATGCTGCCATACCCAGCTAATTTTTGTATTCTTAGTAGAGATGAGGGTTCACCATGTTGGCCAGGCTGGTCTTGAGCTCGCAACCTCAGGTGATCTACCCACCTCAGCCACCCAAAGTGCTGGGATTACAGGTATGAGCCACCATGCCTGACCTGCACATAGTTTTAGTATATTCATTTAGCAACATCACTGGATGCAAAGACGAAGTACAAAAATAACTCATATTTTTATATACCAATAACAACTAGAAAAGACAAAAAAGACCGTCATTTACAAAAGCAACAAAAACGTATCAAATATCTGGGACTACATCTAATGGAAGTACTATACAAATTCTACGCCAAAAACGATACAATGTTACTGAGAAAATTAAAGAAAACTTAAATAAATAGAAGTATATATCATGGCCAAGAGGTTGGAAGATTTAATATCATAAAGACATCAATTCCTTTTTTTTTTTTTGAGACAGAGTCTCGCTGTGTTACCAGGCTGGAGTGCAGTGGTGCAATCTCGGCTCACTGCAAACTCCGCCTCTTGGGTTCAACTGATTCTCCTGCCTCAGCCTCCTGAGTAGCTGGGACTACAGGTGTCTGCCACCACACCAAGCTAATTTTTGTATTTTTAATAGAGATGGGGTTTCACCATGTTGGTCAGGATGGTCTCGATCTCTTGACCTTGTGATCCACCTGCTTCGGCCTCCCAAAGTGCTGGGATTACACTCATGAGCCACTGGGCCCGGCCATGAAGACACCAATTCTACATCAATATCTATTGATCTGTAGATTCAATGCAATCCCAGTCACAACCTCAGCAGGAAGTATACGTGTGTGTGTGTGTGTGTGTGTGTGTGTGTGTGAGAGAGAGAGAGAGAGAGAGAGGGAGGGAGAGAGAGAGAGGGAGGGAGAGAGAGAGAGGGAGAGAGAGAAATTGATTGTAAAAACACGGGGAATGCAAAGAACTAAAAAAGACAAGATGATACGTAAAAAGAACAAAATGGAGAGACTCTACTATATATTGAGTCTTGTTAAAAGGCTACAGTAAGTTAGACAGCGGTGTGGTATTAGCTGAAGGAGGAACTACAATCCAGTGGGGTTATCAAAATAATTGCTCTGGCCGGGCGTGGTGGCTCACACCTGTAATCCCAGCACTGTGGGAGGCGGAGGCAGGTGGATCACCTGAGGTCAGTAGTTTGAGATCAGCCTGGCCAACATGTCGAAACGCCGCCTCTATTAAAAATACAAAAATGTAGCTGGGTGTGGTGGCATGCACCTGTAGTCCCAACTACTTTGCAGGCTGAGGCAGGAGAAATGCTTGAACCTGGGAGGCAGAGGTTGCAGTGAGCTGAGATCGCACCATTGCACTCCAGCCTGGGTGACAAGAGCAAAACTCCGTCTCAAAAAAAAAAAATAATAATTGCTCCATTGTACTCCAGCCCAGGTGACTCCGACTTAAAAAAGAAAAAAGGATTCTCCTTATCGTGGTAAAAAAAGAAAAAGAAAAAAGGAAAAATAAGTAAATAAAAGATATAATGGGACACAAAATATACCAACTGTAAAAGAAAATATCAGATTAAACCACATTAAAATTAAAATATGTGTTTCAAAAGACACTAATTTAGAGAATAATCTACAAAGACAATTTTCAGAGTGGGAGAAGACATTTGAAAAAATATTATTCAGAAGTGACTCATTTCCAAATTACATAAAGGATTTCTGGGCTGGGCACCGTGGCTCATTCTTATCGTCCCAGCATGTTGAGAGGCCACAGTGGGTGGATCATCTGAGGCCAGGTGTTTGAGAGCAGCCTGGCCAACATGGCGAAACTCCATCTCTACTAAAAATACAAAAATTAGCCAGGCATGGTCAGGGGCACCTGTAATCCCAGCTACTCAGGAAACTGAGGCAGGAGAATTGCTTGAACCCAGGAGAAAGAGGTGGCAGTCAGCTGAGATCTCACCACTGCACTTCAGCCTGGGCGACAGAATAAAACTCTGTCTCAAAAACAAAAAACAAAACATAAAATGGATGTAAGTCAAGAAGAAAAAGACAACCTACTTTAAAAAGATATAAAAGGGGCCGGGCGTGGTGGCTCAAACCTGTAATCCCAGCACTTTGGGAGGCCGAGGCGGGTGGATCACGAGGTCAAGAGATCGAGACCATCCTGGTCAACACGGTGAAACCCCGTCTCTACTAAAAATACAAAAAATTAGAAATAAAAAAGATGTGGGTCAGGTGCAGGAGCTCATGCATGTAATCCCAGCACTTTGGGAGGCCACAGCGACTGAATCACCTGAGGCCAGATGTTTGAGATCAGCCTGGCCAACATGGTGAAACCCTATCTCTACTAAAAATACAAAAAACTAGCTGGGCATGGTGGTGGGCACCTGTAACCCCAGCTACTCAAGAGGCTGAGGCAGGAGAATCGGTTGAACCTGAGAGGCAGAGATCAGTCAGCTGAGACAGCACCACTGCACTCCAGCCTGGGTTACAGAATAAAACTCTGTCTCAAAAACAAAAAACAAAACCAAACCAAGAAAATTGCTGTAAGTCAAGAAGAAAAAGACAACCTACTTTTAAAAGATATGCAAGATGTGGGCCAGGCGTGGTGGCTTACGTCTGTAATCTCAGCTCTTTGGGAGGCCGAGGTGGGCAGAACATGAGGTCAGGAGTTTGAGATCAGCCCGACCAACATGGTGAAACCCCATCTCTACTAAAAATACAAAAAATTAGCCAGGTGTGCTGGCGTGCACCTGTAAATCAGCTATGCAGGCGGCTGAGGCTGGAGAATCGCTTGAACCTGGGAGACAGAGGTTGCAGTGAGCCGAGATCGCACCACTGCACTCCAGCCTCGGTGACAGAGTAAAAACTCTATCTCAAAAAACAAAACAAAACAAAACAAAAAAGATTACTGTAAGTAAAAAATATAAAGACAACATATTTTTAAAAGATATAAAAGATGGCCGGGCGCGGTGGCTCAAGCCTGTAATCCCAGCACTTTGGGAGGCCGAGGAGGGTGGATCACGAGGTCAAGAGATCGAGACCATCCTGGTCAACATGGTGAAACCCCGTCTCTACTAAAAATACAAAAAATTAGCTGGGCATGGTGATGCGTGCCTGTAATCCCAGCAACTCAGGAGGCTGAGGCAGGAGAATTGCCTGAACCCAGGAGGCGGAGGTTGCGGTGAGCTGAGGCTGTGCCATTGCACTCCAGCCTGGGTAACAAGAGGGAAACTCCGTCCAAAAAAAAAAAAATATAAAAGATGTGGGTCAGAGGCCGGGCGTGGTGGCTCAAACCTGTAATCCCAGCACTTTGGGAGGCCGAGGCGGGTGGATCACGAGGTCAAGAGATCGAGACCATCCTGGTCAACATGGTGAAACCCCGTCTCTACTAAAAATACAAAAATTAGCTGGGCATGGTGGCGCGTGCCTGTAATCCCAGCTACTCAGGAGGCTGAGGCAGGAGAATTGCCTGAACCCAGGAGGCGGAGGTTGCAGTGAGCCGAGATCGCGCCATTGCACTCCAGCCTGGGTAATAAGAGCGAAACTCCGTCTCAAAAAAAAAAAAAAAAAAGATATAAAAGATGTGAACCAATACTTCACATAAAATAATATACAAGTGGACAATAAAATTGAATGAATGTTTAGCTGTATTACTCATAAAAACATTTAAACCACAGGGAATTCCCTTATTCATCAGTGGAAATTTGCAAGAGCGACCGTGACTCTGAGAGTGAGTTAGCAAGTTAGCAAAGTATGTTTCCAGTGTTCAATTTCAACAATCTTCTGTGCAGAAAGATAGCTTCACAAAACAGCCAAGGAATCCAGCTGAGAAGCTACAGCCGTTGAATGCAGCACAGAAATAAGAAAAGAGGGCCGGGCGCGGTGGCTCACGTCTGTAATCCCAGCACTTTGGGAGGCCGAGGCGGGTGGCTCACCTGAGGTCAGGAGTTTGATACCAGCCTGACCAACAAGGAGAAGCCTCATCTCTACTAAAAATACAAAAACTATCCAGGTGTGGTGTGTGCCTGTAATCCCAGCTACTGGGATTAGAGGCTGAGGCAGGAGAATCGCTTAAACCCGGGAGGTGGAGGTTGCGGTGAGCTGAGATGGCACCATTGCACTCCAGCCTGGGCAACAAGCTGGGCCAGACGAGTGAAACTCTGTCTCAAAAAAAGAAATAAGAAAAGATGTACTGAAGAGGGTAGGAAGATTTCACTTTAGCTGCATCATCCCCTCCCGGAACCCAAGGGAGCATAGAGAGAGACACCTACTGCATGGGGAGCAGTGAGTAAAGTTAGTACCCAATTGCACTGCAGACCTGAGCCTCAGTTCCCATGTAGTGAACACTGATATCGGGCTGCCCCAACAGACCCAGGCTCCAGGCACATCTCATTACCAGTCTGGCTCCCCCAGCCTCAGGCTCCAGCCCTGCCCTCGTCTCAGGCAGGACCCCATGGCTCCAGGCCCCAGGCTGGCGCACACACACTCTAGCTCCGGACTTGCCTCCAGGCTAGATTGGCCCCCGTGAACCCAAGAACGAGGCCTATCCTCCCAGACTTTATTTTGTGTTGTTTTTTTGAGACAGTCTCACTCAGTCGCCCAGGCTAGAGTGTAGTGTCATGATCTTGGCTCACTGCAACTTCCACTTCCTGGGTTCAAGTGATCCTCCTGCCTCAGCCTACTGAGTAGCTGGGATTACAGATGTGCGCCACCACACCTGGCTAATTTTTGTATTTTTAGTAGAGACAGGGTTTCACCATGTTGGCCAGGCTGGTCTTGAACTCCTGACCTCAAGCGGTCAGCCTGCCTCGGCCTCCCAAAGTGCTAGGATTACAGGTGTGAGCCACCACGCCTGGCCTATTCCTTTACTTTCTTAATAAACTTACTTACTTTTTTTTTTAAGTTTATTTTCTGCTCACATAACATGCAGATCAACAAGAAGCCGGGCCAAGGGTGGCAGCAGTGGCAGCTCGCCGCGGCCAGGCTGGGCTCTGTGGTGTCCCCATAACCATGGCTGGCTGGTGGGACGGCTCCTGTGAGGAGGTCAGCGGGGGCAGTGTGGGCAAGTCGGCATTCACCATCCGACTTGCCTATTTTCACCATCCAACATTCACTATCTGACAGTCACCCAAAGTCCTATTTTGTAACGTGTTATGATCCAACCACTGAAGATTCTGATGTAAAGCAGTGTGTGTTAGACGACAGAGCAGCCTGGCTAGAGCTTTTGGACAAGAAGAGTTTGGAGCCAGGGAAGAACAATATATGAGGACTGGTAAGGGCTTTCTGCTGGTCTTTGCAGTCACAGATAGAGGCAGTTTTGTTTTCTTTTGTGTTTGTTTGTTTCGTTTTTGAGACAAAGTCTTACTCTGTTGACCAGGCTGGAGTGCTGTGGAGCGATCTCAGTTCACTGCAACCTCCACTGCCAGGGTTCAAACGATTTTCCTGCCTCAGCCCGCTGAGCAGCTGGAATTACAGACACACACCACCACACCTGGCTAATTTTGTTTTTTTTTTAGTAGAGATGGGGCTTCACCATGTTCGCCAGGCTGGTCTTGAACTCCTGACCTCAGGTGATCCGCCTGTCTCGGCCTCCCAAAGTGCTGGGATTACAAGCGTGAGTCATCGTGCCCCGCCTAGAGGCAGCTTTGAAGAAATCTATAAGTTTCTAAGACAGATTCTCAGAATAAAGGATCATGATGAATTTCCAATGATTTTAATTGGTCATAAAGCAGATCTGGATCATCAAAGACAGGAACACAGGAAGAAGGATGGCAGTTAGCACGGCAACTTGAGGCAACATTCATGGAGGCAGCAGCAAAGATGAGGATGAATGTAGATCAAGCTTTTCATGAATTTGTCTGGGTTATCAGGAAATTTCAAGAGCAGGAGTGTCCTTCACCAGAACCAACACAGAAAGAAAAAAGACGGGGTGTGGTGGCTCATGCCTGTAATCCCAGCACTTAGGGGAGCAGAGATGGGCAGATCACCTGAGGTCAGGAGTTCGAGACCAGCCTGGCTAACATGGTGAAATCTCGTCTCTACCAAAAATACAAAAATTAGCCGGGCCTGGTGGCAGGGCCGTAATCCCAGCTACTCAGGAGGCCGAGGCAGGAGAATCACCTGGGTGGAGGTTGTAGTGAGCCGAGATGGCGCCACTGCACTCCAGCTTGGGCGACAAGAGAGAAACTCTGTCCCAAAAAATAAGAGTCCTTTTCTAGACTCCCTTCAGTTTTAGTTACCAACTGCCAGGAAAAGTCCTCACCTTCTCTTCCTCGCCTCAGTTTCCATCTTGTTAGTATCTTTCTAGCCTTAGACAAATGATCACCAGATTAGCTTTAGACTCAGAAGCTCGCTAGCCCTTTCCTTGCAGCTAATACGACGGTCATTTCCAGACAAATGTAAAGGAAACACCAACGCTGCTTCAAAGGTGATCCGATTCCTTTAAAATAAATGAATAAATAAAATAAAACACGGACACATCCTTTTTTTTTTTTAAGTGCTTGCATTTTCATAGAGATGAATTAGTTTTGGAATCTAAGCTGTTTGCCAAGTTGAAGCCACAGGTCGCGAAATAATTTTTAACTTCTGGAATCATACTGCCTACTGTTACTCTCAACAGAAACATAGGTTTTTTTTTTTTTTTTAAGGTGAATTTTTGCCTGTCTTTAAAAATCAATGTCAGCCTTTGTTACCTTTAAATACACTGAATTGAATCTACGAAAGAGAAACATCTCAGACCTTTACTGATACTACAGCGTTTGTTTTCTGGTGGCCAAAATACCAAAATGCTTATTGTACTTATGGATTTAAAAACTGCTCATAAATGCCTGTGTTATTACTCCTAATCTTGAAGGTGAATAATATTCTACGTGGTCAAATATTTGGACTCATTCAGGACGTATACATTTCAGTGTACTTGATTTTTTAATTTAACTGTTTTTCACAGCACACTAAGGGTAAAAAATGCACAATTTCTCTCTGTCTTCCTCTTCAAGTATTTCTGGATAAGGGATTTGAAAAACCAAAACTGTTTTTGTTTAATATAATATAAAATACAGAATTGATCTTTCCGGGGTCAGAGATGATTGTTTTTGCTAAATCCTTTTATACATTATTTTCTTAACAAACTAGTTAACGAGTATTTTTTAAACTTTGTAAGCAGATATGCTTTCACAGCATACCTTGTGTCTATGTAAAGATAAGTATTTAATTCTCACTGCTCATTTTTTTTTTTTTTTTTTTTTTTT
>NW_016107368.1:3027207-3037809 GCF_001604975.1 Cebus imitator | reverse complement strand
GGTTCAAGCGATTCTTCTGCCTCAGCCTCTCAAGTAGCTGGGTTTACAGGTGCACGCCATCATGCCCGGCTACTTTTTTTGCATTTTTAGTAGAGGTGGGGTATCACCATATTGGCAAGGCTGGTCTCGAACTCCTGACCTTGTGATCCGTCCGCCTTGGCCTCCTAAAGTGCTGGCATTACAGGCATGAGTCACCACACCTGGCCTAAGTGTAAGATTTCAATGGACAATTAGTATAACTGTGGATGGCATCTGATTTTGTTTTTAATTCTGTGGATTGTGTTTAAGCAATTCGGTAGTACGTTCCTGATTTTGAGATGCTGAGTGGTATTGCACAGCTGTCACTTTATCAAGTGTGTACAACAGTCCCATGAAGTTTGTAGAGCATACCCTTGCATAGCTTCAGGTGCTAGAATTAAAATTCATGTTATCTCACACACACACACACACACACACCCACACACACACACACACACAATCAGCCATGTGGACTCAAGATCCAGGTCCATCCCAGTGGATCCAGGCACCAGGTCAGCCCCTGTAGAACCAGGTGCCAAGCCTCCCCCCTTGCTGACATAGGCACCAGACAATCCCTCTCAAGGACTCCAGCAAGAAGTTCACCAGCAACTCCCCACTAAACCACCTATCTAGAATTTCTAGATAGACTGATAAACTGCTTTCCCTGCTAAAGCCAGCATGTAAAGACTGGAAGAGGTGACTACTTCAAATGCACAGACACTAATGCAAGGCCATTAGGATCATGAATAATCAGAGGAACATGACAGCACCAAAAGAACAAAATAAAGTACCAAGAAACTGACACAAAAGAGGTGGAGATCTATGAACTCCTGATGAAGAATTCAAAACAATCAACTTTTTAAAATTTATTTATTGTTTATTTTTAGAGACAGGGTCTCGCTATGTTGCCCAGGCTGGAGTGCAGTGGCTATTCACACTCTCGATCCCACTACTGATCAGCACGGGAGTTTTGACCTGCTCCATTTCCGACCCCTCCTTAGGCAACATGGTGTTCCCCCGCTCCCAGGAGGTCACCATATTGATGCCGAACTTAGTGCAGACACCCGATCGCATAGCGCACTACAGCCCAGAACTCCTGGGCTCGAGCGATCCTCCCACCTCAGCCTCCCCAGTTGCTGGGACTACAGGCATGGACCACTGCGCCTGGCCAAAATAATCATCTTAAGCTCAGTGAATTACAAGAGAACACAAATAGACAACTGAATGGAAGACAAAACATGAACAAAATGACAAATTCAACAAAGAGATAGAAACAGTTTTTTAAAAAGGACTAAAGAAGTGGACTTCTGAGTCACGGCGGAGCAGGCTATCAAATGGAGGTGGGAAAGTTTGGCCCACCGGAATGATCACCAAGACATACAAGGTAGAACTGGGCCCTGGGATTCTAGAGAAGAAAAAGAAGAAAGTGGTAAGAACCAGAGACTCAATACTCAGTTTTAAACAAAGATGATTACTTTGCTGATGTTTCTCCTTTAAGAGCCATATCCTCCACTAAGAGTGTGGTCCACGGGCAGGCATCTGAGATGCCTCTAGCAAAGAAAAAGAAGAAGAAAAAGAAAGTGTCAGCACCCTTTGTGAGGAGCATGTAGAACCTGAGACGACACTGCATGCCAGACGGACAGAGAAATCATGCAGCCCCAGGAAGCAGGCACTTGGCCCCTTGGAGTTCCTCAGTGGGGAGAAGAGAAAGAAGAAGTCACCCCTGGCCATGTCCCATGCCTCTGCAGTGGAAACCTCCCCAGACCTCAGACAGGGTGAGGAGGAAAGCAGAGTAGGCAAGAAGCTCAAAAAACAGAAAAGGAAAAAAAGGGGGCCCAGGACCCCACAGACTTTTCAGTCCAGGACCTTTGGTTCTGCAAAGCCAGGGATGCCACGGACACTTGCTCAGTGGGGAAGGAGGGTGAGGAACAGGCAGGCTAGGGTAGAAACAGAAACAGAAGAGCTCCAGGGAACACAGTGGGAAGGTGAAGAAGAAGAAAAAAATCCACCAGGAGGGAGATGCCCTCCCAGGCCACTCCGAGCCCTCCAGGTCCATGGAGATCAACCCTAGGAGGAAGTAGAAAGAAGCCAGTCAAAGCTGAGGCTCCAGAATACATCCTCATAGGAGATGGCCTGAAGGCCCCCCGTGAAGAAAAAGATGAAGTCCAAGAGGAAGATAGAGCAGCCAGTCATCCAGGAGCTGGCTCTGAAAAGGAAGAAGAGGAAAGAGAGTGGGGTAGCAGGAGACCCTTGGAAGGAGGAAACAGACACGGACTTAGAGGTGGTGTTGGAAAGAAAGGTAACACAAGGAGTCTCGTCTCCTCAATTTTTTAGAATGGTTTCAGTAGGAATGGCACCAGCTCTGCTTTGTGCATCTGGTAGAATTTGGCTGTGAATTCATCGGCGAGGCACCTGTAGACCAGCTGAGGTGAAAGGCCTTGTAAGAAGAGATCGATCGTGAATCAGGCAAAATGTAACCTTCTGAAACCAGGAAGTGGTTCGGAACCCCAGTTTGACCCATGGGATAATGCAGGTTTTGAGAACCAGGAACAGAAACTGAAATTTATCAGACTTATGGGTGGCTTCAAAAACCTTTCCCTGGTGGCTCACTCTTGTAATCCCAGCACTTTGGGAGGCTGAGGCAGGTGGATCAGGAGGTCAGGAGTTCAAGACCAGTCTGTCCATTTCTAAAAAAAAAAAGACAAAAACCTGTCCACTTCATTCAGCCGCCCACCTCCCCACCGCCAGCACGATTACATGGCTCTCACAAGAAGGCAGTTGACAGCCTGCAGCAGAACCTGCAGCGGGACTGTGACCAGGCCAAGAGCTGGAAGTACAGCCACAGAGCCGGCCTCTGCTTCTCCAAGCCCCCAGCTTCTCCACCACCCCCAACAAATTCTTTTATATTGACAGGAACACTTCCAAGTCAGTCAAGCTGGAAGACTAAACTCTAGAGTTTTGTCCCCCCCAAAACTGCCACAATCGCTTTGATTATCCCACGTATACTGGAGGTTACACATTTGTGTGTGTGTGTGTGTGTGTGTGAAAAATCAGATCTTGGTGATGACCTTGAGCAGTAGGATATAAACAACTCCCATAAGCTTAGTGTTCCAATAATGGAACACTAGGCATATATGGGTTATTCAGTTGTGCAGGTGAAAGCCACCTGACAGTTGGCTCACATTTAATAGCTGTGGAGGTTAAGGACAGGAACAATGATCTCGAGGGGCTTGAATGAACTGGGGTGGGGCAGCTCGTGTTTCTCAAATCTCCTGGTTTGTGTGTTAAACATTCCATCCCTGTTTGAGACATCAGTGTGTACAGATGACCTTAGTTGAGTGTTTAGCAGGTGCTAGGCACATGCTAGTGTTTTTGTAATATATTTAATCTTCATAATTATGAAATGGGTGCTACTATTATCCCCATCTTATAGATAAGGCAACTGAGGTTCAGGGATAAAGTAATAAAATAAATTACCTGGGGTTACCCAGCCACAAAAAGAAAACAACTAAAAAGAAATTCTGGAGCTAAAGAAAACAAGGACTGAACTGAAAGGCTTCATGGAGAGCTTCAACAGCAGATGTGACCAAGAAGGAAGAATCAGTGAGCTCAAAGGCAGGACATTTGAAATTATCCATTCAAAGGAGCAAAAATAAAAAAGAATGAATAATTCTGAAAAGGCTCAATAGGCTTATGAGATACCATTAAGTAAACCAATATACGCATTATGGAGGTGCTCCAAAAGGAGCAGAAAAGGTGAAAAGGAGAGAAAACTTGTTTACAAAAATAATGACAGAAAAATTCTGAGGCCAGGTGTAGTGGCTTATGCTTGTAATTCTGGCACTTTGGGAGGCTGAGGCGGGTGGGTTACTTGAGGTCAGGAGTTTGAGACCAGCCTGGTGAACGTGGTGAAACCCCATCTCTACCAAAAATACAGAAATTAGCTGGGGGTGGTGGTGCACACCAATAGTCCCAGGTACTTGGGAGACTGAGGCATGAGAATCACTTGAACTTGGGAGGTGGAGGTTGCAGTGAGCCAAGATTGTTCTACTGAACTCTAGCCTGGACAACAGAGTGAAACTCTGTCTCAAACAAAAACCAAAGCAAACTCCCAAAACCATAAAAATGTCCAAATCTGGAAAGGGAAAAATGAATATGAAGATCCATGAAGCCCAAATAACCCCAGACAGGGTTAAGATAAAGGGAACTTCATTGAGACACATTATAATAGAATTCTCAAAAATCAGAGATAAAAAGAATTTGAAAGCAGCAAGAGAGAAGGAACTCATCACATACAAGAGAACCTCCTTTGCAGTATCAGAGGCTCAGCAGAAACATTGCAGGCCAGGAGAAAGTGGGATGATGTATTCAAAGTGCCAAAAGAAAAAAACAGCAACTGTCCAGCAAGAATACTATAACAGCAAAGCTATCCTTCAGAAATATTAGAGACGCGGTTTCACCGTGTTAGCCAGGATGGTCTCGATCTCCTGACCTCATGATCTGTCTGTCTTGGCCTCCCAAAGTGCTGGGATTATAGGTGTGAGCCACTGCACCCAGCCCTGGTGATGATTTTTTGGATTTGACACCAAAAGCACACAGAGCAAAAGCAAAAATAAACAAGTGGAATTGCAACAGACTAAAGAGCTTCTGCCAAGCAAAGGAAGCAACCAACAAAATTAAAAGGCAACTTATGGATTGGGAGAAAATATTTGTAAGCCATACATCTGATAAGGGGCTGATGCCCAAAATATATAAACACCTCATATAACTCAACAGCAACAAATAATTTAAAAATGGGCAAATGACCTTAATAGACATTCCTCAAAAGAAGACATACAAAACAGGTGTATGAAAAGATGCTCATCATCAGTAATCATCAGGGAAATGCAAATTAAAACCACAGTGAGATATAATTGTGGTGATCATTTCAGCATATAGGTATATCAAAACATCATATCTTCACCTTAAATATACATAATTTTTAGTTGTCAGTGAGTCCTAAATAAAACTAGGGAAAATATGGGAAATAATAAGAGTTGGTGGAATGAGAAGTGGAATGAGAAGCATCAGAAATTCTCATATTTGGCTGATGGTGATAATATAGTAACCTACCTACCTTCCTTCCTTCCTTCCTTCCTTCCTTCCTCCCTCCCTCCCTCCCTCCTTCCCTCCTTTCTTTCTTTGGCTCGTTCATTTGTTTGCTTTTGTGGAGACAGGGTCTCACTCTGCCGCCCAGGCTGGAGTGCAGTGGCCCCATCACAGCTCACTGCAGCCTCGAACTCCCAGGCTCAAGTCCTCCCACCTTAGCCTCCTGAGTAGCTGGGACTACAAGCCCATGCCACCGTGCCAGGCTAATTTTTTTTGTAATTTTTTTTGTAGAGATAGGGTTTTGCCATGTTGCCCAGGCTGGTCTTGAACTCCTGGCCTCAAGTGATCCGCCTGCCTCGGCCTCCCAAAGTACTGGAATTACAGATGTAAGTCATTGCATCCAGCCATGATTTTAAGAAGGGTTTCTTTTCTCTAGCTTACTTAATTGTAAGAATACAGTATATAATACATGTAACATACAATATATGTGATAACAGGTTATGTTATCTGCAAGGCTTATGGTTAACAGTCGGCTGAGTTAGGTTTTTGGGGAGTCAAAAGTTATATGTGGACTTTTGACTGCTCAGGGGTTGGTGTCCCTAAGACCCCACATTGTTCAGAGGTCAACTGTCTATGGAATACTTCAATAAAATGTTTGCAAAACATCTCACTTTGACTGTTGTATGAAGAATGACCTGTAGGGGGAGCCAGTGGATACAGGAAGACGGGGTTGGAGGCTTTTGCAGATAAGAGACTCCGATAATCAAACACACGTAAATTGAAAATTTCTAAAAGTATAGGAATAAAATGTATAATTTCCAAACTCAGAAGAAAAAACTAGAATAAGAAAAAAAATCCGAATCAAGGCAAGAAAGGAGAGAAACAGAAATACAGAAGAGAAGAGGCAAGTAATTCCTCCAAAAAATTCAGAATGCATCAGGAATTGCAGTTAATGCAGATGGTCCAAATCTGTGCTACTCCATACCGTGATACACCGTGTCAATATCCAGATGTCACTATACGGTACCTGGAATGTAGCTCGGAACTGAAATGTGCTGTTGTGGCCGGGCATGGATGGAGGTTCACATCCGTAATCCCAGCATTTTGGGAAGCCAAGGCGGGTGGACCACTTGAGGTCAGGAGTTTGAGACCAGCCTGGTCAACATGGGGAAAACCCATCTCTACCAAAAAACACAAAAATTAGCCAGGCGTGGTGCCACATGCCTGCAGTCCCAGCTGCTTGGGAGGCAGAGGCAGGAGAATCGCTCGAACCCAGGAGGCGGCTCACTTGCAGGTGAGCTGTGATTGCACCACTGCACTCCAGCCTGGGTGACTGAGTGAGGCCCTGTCTTGAAAAAAGAAAAGAAAAGAAACAAATGAAGCAAAAATGGAGGCCTGGCATAGTGGCTTATGCCTGTAATTCCAGCACTTTGAGAGGCCAAATCAGGAGGCTTGCTTGAACCCAGGAGTTTGGGATCAGACATAGTGAGCAAGGTCTCAGCCCCTCAGGGATGAGGATCTAGGTAACCCCACCAGGTGAGCCACCTATATCAACAGAAGGGCCACCTGAAGATGAAGGGACTCTAGAAGGGCCAGTAGGAGAGGGAGATGGCGAACACTCACAGGCTCTGCTAGATTCAGCTTCTGCAGTGGAAACTGGTTCATCCCACTAATCGTCATTTTCTGGCTGGCATAGAGAGCAAGAATCCTAAGTAGCTGTCCTCAAATGCAGTGAGTCTCTTTATAAAACAAATGAATCCGGGCGGGATGCGGTGGTTCACGCCTGTAATCCCAGCACTTTGGGAGGCCAAGTTGGGAGGATCACCTGAGGTCAGGAGCTTGAGACCAGCCTGGCCAACATGGTGAAACTCCGTCTCTACTAAAAATACAAAAAATTAGCTGGGCGTGGTGGCAGGTGCATGTAATCCCAGCTACTCAGGAGGCTGAGGCAGAAGAATTGATTGAACCTGGGAGGTGGGCGTTGCAGTGAGCCGAGATCGTGCCACTGCATTCCAGCCTAGGTGACAGTGAGACTTCATCTCAAAACAAAAACAAACAAAAAAACCCAAATGAATCCGAGCGGCATAGGGTGAGCGATAGTGGATGCTGTGCTGCCCAGCCCCACCATTTTCCTATTGCTATGGTAATTAAGTACCACACACTTAGTGGCTTAAAACAGTACAAATTGGCTGGGCACAGTGGCTCACATCTGCAGTCCCAGCACTTTGGGAGGCCGAGGTGGGAGTGTAGTGAGAAGCCAGGAGTTCAAGACCATCCTGGGCAACATAGTGATACCCCATCTCTACAAAAAATAAAAATAAAAAAAGTAGCCAGGCATGGTGGTGCACGTCTTTAGTCCCAGCACTTTGAGAGGCCAAGGTGGGAGGATTGCTTGAGCCAGGACTTTAAGACAGGCCAGAGCAACATAGCAAGACTCCGACTCTACAAAACAATTTAAAAATTAGTTGGATGCAGTGGCATGCACCTGTAGTCCCAGCAACTTGGGAGGCTGAGGTGGGAGGATTGTTTGAGCCCAAGTGTTTGAGGCTGCAGTGAGCTGCGATCGTGTCACTGCACTCCAGCCTGGATGACAGCCTGTCTCTTAACAAAAACAACAACACAAGTCTATTATTATTGTTATTATTATTGTTATTATTATTATTTTTAAGACAGGGTTTCACTATGTTAGTCAGGCTGGTCTTGAACTCCCGACCTCAGGTGATCCACCCGCCTTGGCCTCCAAAGTGCTTAGATTACAGGCGTGAGCCACTACGCCCGGCCTTATTATTATTTTTTGAAACAGAGTTTCACTCTTGTTGCTGAGGCTGGAGTGCAATAGCACGATCTCGGCTCACTGCAACCTCTGCCTCCCGGGTTCAAGAGATTCTCCTGCCTCAGCCTCCCAAGTAGCTGGGATTACAGGCGCACACCAACACACCCGGCTAAATTTGTATTTTTAGTAGACTCGGGGTTTCTCCATATTGGTCAGGCTGGTCTTGAACTCCCAACTCAGGTGATCCGCCCAACTCAGCCTCCCAGAGTGCTGGGATTACAGACATGAGCCATCGCCACCGTGTCCAGCCACAGAAGTCTATTACCTTAAAGTTCCGGAGGCCAGAGTCCAAAGTCAGTTTCACCAGCCTTCTCCCTGTGATTTTTTTTAAATTTTATTTTTAGAGACAGTGTCTTTCTCTGTCACCCAGGCTGCTGGAGTGCAGTGGTATGATCATAGCTCGCTGCAGCCTCGAACCCCTGAGTTCAAGCAGTTCTCCCACCTCGGACTCCCAAAGTGCTGGGATTACATGAGCCACCATGCCCTTTGCCTTTATAGGATGGTCCCTTTTTCTGTGTCCATGTCCTAATCTCCTCTTTTTTTTTTTTTGGAGATGGAATTTCGCTCCTGTTGCCCAGGCTGGAGTGCAATGGCATGATCTCGGCTCACTGCAACCTCCACTTTCCAGTTTCAAGCAATTCTCCTGCTTCAGCCTCCCTAGTAGCTGGGATTACAGGCGCCCGCCACCACACACGGGTACTTTTTTGTATTTTTAGTAAAGATGGGGTTTCTGTGTTGGCCAGGCTGGTCTCGAACTCCTGACTTCAAGCAACAGACCCGCCTCGGCCTCCTAAAGTGCTAGGATTACAGGCGTGAGCCACCGCGCCCGATCCTCTCCTTCTTATGAGACCCTAGTCTTACTGGATTGGAGCTCATCTAAAGGGCCTCATGTTAAGTTAATTACCTTTTCAAAGATTGAGTCTTCAAATGCAGTCAAATTCTGAGGTGCTGGGGTGAGGACTCCAGTGTATACATTTCATGGGAACACAGGGCGGCCCAGAACACAGAGGAAAGTTCCTATACCATGCTTTTTAGGTAGAGCTCTAGAAACATGGAAAGTTCTCCAGAGGAGTTTTAGGGGAACCCAAAGATAGAAGGGGCTTGGACTGCTCCCCACAACAGAGACCAGAGAAGTGGCAGAGGTCCAAGAAAGGAAGTGACTCAGTAGTGGCTTTGGGTATATTGGAAGCCACAGACTGCCTCAAAGAGCTTCCTGTGCCTTCACTCATGAACAGCCTCATGAACAGGGTATGGAGCAGCAGAAAAGGCGCTGCCTTTCTTTTTCTCTTTTCAAATCTGGCAGCTTACGGCAACCCACATCTATCATTATCTCAGCATCCTCAGTCAGAAGTCCAGGTACAGGCTCATGTCTGTAATCCCAGCACTTTGGGAGGCCGAAGCAGGCAGATCACCTGAGGTCAGGAGTGCAAGACCAGCCTGGCCAACACAGTGAAACCCAGTCTCTACTAAAAGTATAAAAACTAGCCATGTATGTGGTGGGTGCCTGTAATCCCAGCTACTCGGGAGGCTGAGGCAGGAGAATCACTTGAACTTAGGAGGTGGAGTTTGCAGTGAGCAAAGATCACATCACTGCACTACAGCCTGGGCGACAAAATAAGGCCCTGTCTCAGAAAACAAACGAAAGGCCAGGTGATGTGGCTCAAGTCTATAATCTCAGCACTTTGGGAGGCCGAGGCGGGCAGATCACGAGGTCAAGAGAGCGAGACCATCTTGGCCAAGATGGTGAAACCCCGTCTCTACTAAAAATACAAAGATTAGCTGGGTGTGGTGGCGTATGCCTGTAGTCCTAGCTACTCAGGGGGCTGAGGCAGGAGAACTGCTTGAACCTGGGAGGTGGAAGTTTCAATGAGCCAAGACGCCATCTCAAACAAACAAAGTCCAGGTACAGTTTAATTGAGCACTCCGCAGAGGGCTTCGTAAGACTGCAATGGAGACGTGAGCTGCACTGCATTCCTTCCTGGAGTTTGGAGTCCTTTTCCAAGCTCCGCTGGCTGTTGTTGGCAGAATTCCGTTCCTGTGGTGCTGGGATTGAGGCTCTCAGCGTTTAGAGGCTTCCTGTAATTCTGTGCCACGTGACCCTTTCCGTGGGTAGTTCACAACTGGCAGTGTGATTCTTCAAGGTCATCAGGGAACCTCTCATTCCAGTCTGATAGTCCTATACAGTGTAACCTAATCAAAGGATCGACAGCCCATCACCCCTGACATCTTTTAAACTTTTGTTTTGGGTCAGATGCAGTGGCTCATGCCTGTAATCCCAGCACTTTGGAAGGCTCCAGTGGGTGGATCATGAAGTCAGGAGTTCAATATCAGCCTGGTCAAGATGGTGAAACCCCGTCTCCACTAAAAATACAAAAATTAGCTGGGTGCAGTGGTGGTCGCCTGTAATCCCAGGTACTCGGGAGGCTGAGGCAGACAATTGGCTTGAACCCAGGAGGTGGAGGTTGCAGTGAGTTGAGATTCCGCCACTGCACTCCAGCCTGGGCGACAGAGACTCCAACTCAAAAAAATAAAATAAAAAATAAATGAACTTGGACGGGCGCAATGGCTCAAGCCTGTAATCCCAGCACTTTGGGAGGCCGAGGCGGGTGGATCACGAGGTCAAGAGATCGAGACCATCCTGGTCAACATGGTGAAACCCCGTC
>NW_016107368.1:3023156-3026951 GCF_001604975.1 Cebus imitator | reverse complement strand
AAATAAATAAATAAATGAACTTAAAAAAACTTTTATTTTTTAATTGAGAAAGCACCTCATTCTGTTGGCCAGACTGGAGTGCAGTGGTGTGATCATAGCTCACTGCAGCCTCAAACTCCTGGGATCAAGCAATCCTCCCACCCCAGCCTCCTGAGTAGCTGGGACTACAGGCGTGTACCCCAACACCTGGCAATTTTTTAATTGTAGGCTGGGCATGGTGGCTCATGCCTGTTAACCCAGCACTTTGGGAGGCCGAGGTGATGGATCATCTGAGGTCAGGAGTTCAAGACCAGCCTGGCCAACATGGTGAAACCCTGTAACTACTGAAAATACACAAATTAGCTGGGTGTGGTGGCACACGCCTATAATCCCAGCTACCCGGGAGGCTGAGGCTTGAACCTGGGAGGTGCAGATTGCAATGAGCTGAGATGCTGGCACTGTACTCCAGCCTGGGCAACAGAGTGAGACTCTGTCTCAAAAAAATTCATTAATTAATTAATTTGCAGAGCCAGGGTCTTGCTATGTTGCTCACGCTGGTCTTGAACTCCTGAAATCAAGCGATCCTCCTGCTTCAGCTTCCTGAGTAGCTGGGACTACAGGCCTGTACCACTACACCCGGCTAATTTTTTTTCCCCTGGGACAGAGTCTTGCTCTGTCACCCAGGCTGGAGTGCAGTGGCACGATCTTTGCTCACTGCAGCCTCCCCCTCCTAGGGTCAAGTGATTCTCCTGCCTCAGCCTCCTAAGTAGCTGGAATTACAGGTACCCACCACCATACCTAGCTAATTTTTTTTATTAGAGACAGAGTTTCACCATGTTGGCCAGGCTGATCTCGAACTCCTGACCTTGTGATTCACCTGCCTCAGCCTCCCAAAGTGCTGGGATTACAGGCATAAACCACTGTGTCCGGCCAACTGGCTAATTTTTAAATTTTTTTTGTAGAGCCAGGGACTTGCTATGTGGCCCAGGCTGGTCTTGAACTCCTGAACCCAAGTTATCCTCCTGCCTTGGCTTCCTGAGTAGCTGGGACTACAGGCATGTGCCACCATGCCTAGCTAATCAAAAAAAAATTTTTTTTTTTTTGTAGAGTTGGCAGTCTCATTATGTTGCCCAGGCTGGTCTCCAATTCCTGGGCTCAAGCAATCCTCCTGCCTTGGCCTCCCAAAATGTGAGGATTACTGGTGCGAGCCACCACACACCCCGTCACCTTTGTGATCTTCTGCTGGTTGGAAGCAAGTCAGATTCTGCTGAGCTCGAGGAGAGGGGATTTATATACAGGCATGAATGCCGGGAGGCGGGAATTACTGGGAAGTCACCCTGGGGTCTGTACGCCACAAAGGCATCCCCCAGAAATGCAAGAAGAGGTATGGGTAGGAAGTAATACAGGGTGTATTAGTGCACAGGTGTCTGCTATGGGCTGGCCCACTGCGGACTTCGGGGTGACTGCGTAGACTACGCCTGGGAGTTGTCCCACCCTGGGGACAGGGAAACTGGGTATTTATCCACTAAATCCCATCCATCATTGGTTAAATGCTGCCCCCTGTGGTGGTAGTGGCAGAGGCTCTCTATTGCCTGTAACCGACACCATAATTCTTTTTTTTTTCTTTTTTTTTTTTTGAGATGGAGTTTTTTCTGCTCTTTTTGCCCAGGCTGAAGTGCAATGGCGACCTCTCGGCTCCCTTCAATCTCCGCCTCCCGGGTTGAAGTGATTCTCCTGCCTCAGCCTCTCGAGTAGCTGGGATTACAGGCATGCGCTACTATGCCTGGCTTTTTATTTTTATTTTTTGTATTTTTAATAGAGACGGGGTTTCACTATGTTGGTCAGGCTGGTCTCGAACTCCCTACCCCAGGTGATCTGCCTGCCTTGGCCTACCACAGTGCTGGGATTATAGGTGTGAGCCACCACACCTGGCCAACACCACAATTCTTTACCCCGGCATTTACAATCTCCCCTTGCCCTGCCTCAGTTTCTTCTGCGACCCCCCTGCCATGGTCACCCTCTATTGCAGCCTTAGACCAGTGATGGCCCTGAATTTCCTCCCCATTCACTGGGATCTTCCTGATCCTCATCCGGCCTTCCATGTCCTCAGACCACTGAGCTCTCTCCCTTTGCAGAAATCCTGAAGAACATTTTTTCTGGACCCCTCACTGGGTGTGGAGAACCCTAGAACAACTCATGTCGAGGCTGTTTTTTTGAGGATCCTCTGGGGTGAGTGGAGGAGTCACAGCGGCACAAGACGCTTTAGCTCTCTGTGGTCAGGGCTGGAGGAATGGAGCCCAGGAGTGGACACTAGGAATGGAGGAGAAGGGTTGTGGGTGAGATTGAGGAGAAGCCTTATGGAGGAAGTCTGAGCTGATCTTTTGTCTCCCTACCTCACAACGTCCCTTCCAACTTTGATGCTGGAGCCTGCTGCTCCATCTCCAATCAGAATCCTCTCTCTTCATGAATCACCCACTTCCTAACAAGGTACTGCGAATCCACTCTTTTAATCACATCAGTCCTCTGCTGAAAGACCTCCAATGTTTGATATGTATACACGCACACACACACACACACACACGCACACACACACACTATTGGTTCCATTTCTCTGAAGAACCCTGATTAATACAAATTTTGGTACCAAGAGTTATTCTAGACTGCGTGTGATGGCTCATGCCAGAAATCTCAGCATTCCGGGAGGTTGAGGCAGGAGGATTGCTGGAGGCTAGGAATTCAAACCAGCCTAGGCAATGTAACGAGATCTCATCTCTAAAAATTTTTTTTAAATTAGCCGGGTGTGGCAGTGTGCATCTGTAGTTCTAGCTGCTTGGAAGGCCGAGATGGGAAAATCCATTGAGCCAAGGAGTTCGGGGCGGCAGTGAGCTATGATCACGCTGTGGCACTTCAGCAGAAGTAAGTAACGGAAAGAGACCCCAGCTCAAAAAAACTAAAAGTGGTTCCAGAGAAAGAATGAGCTTTCTGAATTGCTTCTCGGGCTTCTGAAATTGGCTCTCTAATCTGATTAAACTGAAAGGGGCCGATGACTCTACGGTGGTAGAAGAGCATTGGTGTTCCACGGCATGATCTGGCAATAGAGATATGCACGTATCACCACTGTATACTCCTAATTATCTATCTGTAAGAAGCAAGGATCTTGTCACTGTGTATTTGATACTTTGCAGAAGTTGTGAAATAGAATGAACAATCCCTTGAGCGGGGGTGGGGGGGTGGGGGGGGTGGAGGTTGCAGTGAGCTGAGATGATGCCACTGTACTCCAGCCTGGGCAACAGAGCAAGACGCCATCTCAAACAAACAAAGTCCAGGTACAGTTTAATTGAGCACTCCGCAGAGGGCTTCGTAAGACTGCAATGGAGACGTGAGCTGCACTGCATTCCTTCCTGGAGTTTGGAGTCCTTTTCCAAGCTCCGCTGGCTGTTGTTGGCAGAATTCCGTTCCTGTGGTGCTGGGATTGAGGCTCTCAGCGTTTAGAGGCTTCCTGTAATTCTGTGCCACGTGACCCTTTCCGTGGGTAGTTCACAACTGGCAGTGTGATTCTTCAAGGTCATCAGGGAACCTCTCATTCCAGTCTGATAGTCCTATACAGTGTAACCTAATCAAAGGATCGACAGCCCATCACCCCTGACATCTTTTAAACTTTTGTTTTGGGTCAGATGCAGTGGCTCATGCCTGTAATCCCAGCACTTTGGAAGGCTCCAGTGGGTGGATCATGAAGTCAGGAGTTCAATATCAGCCTGGTCAAGATGGTGAAACCCCGTCTCCACTAAAAATACAAAAATTAGCTGGGTGCAGTGG
>NW_016107368.1:3009034-3022936 GCF_001604975.1 Cebus imitator | reverse complement strand
TTTCACCATGTTGACCAGGATGGTCTCGATCTCTTGACCTTGTGATCCACCTGCCTCGGCCTCCCAAAGTGCTGGGATTACAGGCTTGAGCCACCGCGCCCGGCCTCCTCATTGCTTTTTGACTTCTACCACCTTTTGGTCTTGGCAAGAGATGAAGAGAGGGGGAGGATTTCCTGCCCAGAGGGGTGTGGGTAGGTGAGGACGGTGGACTTCGGGTCCTCAGGAAGAGTCGATGGCCGCGGGTTGGGGGGCGGTGAGGCCGCTCTCTGAAAAGACGCCGGAGCCCAGGAGGCGAAAAGCGGAAATGAAGCAGATAAACTTCTCGGAAGTCAAGAGTAGGTTAGTGGCCTGGTGGTGCAGCCCTCCGCCCCTAAACTTTGTGGAAAGTCAGACTTGGGTCTAAGGTCTCTCGTCGCACCGGCTTCTGTCTTTCGGGGGTTTTCCTTGTTCTCCTTCCACCTTTCCCTCCCCTCCCTGTCTTCCCTCTCCCTCCTCTCTTTTCCTTCCACCTCCTTTCCCCTCCCCGCTCCTCTGGCTCTCCCGCCTTCTTTCCCTCTCCAGCCTCCTCCCTTCCTCGGTCTCCTTTGTTCATCCGCCCTTCCCTCTCTTTCCATCCCCCTCCTTACCTTCCTCTCCTTCTTCCTCGCTCTCCTGCTCCTCCAGGCTGAGGGACCGCTCTCAGAATGATTTTTGGAGGCTAAACTTAGCAAAAGGTTCCATCCCCAGGCGGAACTTGGCAGCTACTGGTGACTTTTATCAATGCACAGTCCCCACACCTTGGTTTCCTCATCAAAGCCACAGAAACAGAAGACCATGATGAGAGTGAAGGAAACTCCACCGGGGGCTGGAGCCAGACACTGGGGGCTGTCCTACCTCCCACCAGCCCAGCAAGGGCAGGGAGGAGGGAAACGGCCCTGAATCCGCTGCGTAACCTAGGCAGAGGGAAAGGACATCTCTGCCTCTCTCGGGTCACAGTTCTGCATCTCAAATGTGCAGACAGTAACAGCTCCTGCCTGAAGCCAAAGTATGTATATAAATGTGTAACTCACACAAGATGCCTAGGACTTGAATAGGCTGGGCGTGATGGCTCACGCCTATAATCCCAGCACTTTGGGAGGCCAAGGGGGTTGGATCACCTGAGGTTGAGAGTTCAAAACCAGCCTGGCCAACATGGTGAAACCCCGTCTTGACTAAGAAAAAAAAATTAGCTGGGTGTGGTGACGGGCGCCTATAATCCCAGCTACTCGGGAGGCTGAGGCAGGAAAATCACTTGAACCCGGGAGGTGGAGGTTGCAGTCAGCCAAGATCGCAACACTGCACTCCAGCCTGGCTTACAGAGTGAGACTCAGTCTCAAAAAAAGAAAATTCGTTTATGTTTCATACATACCTTGTACACATAGACTGAAGGTAATTTCATCCAATGGTTTTAATAATTTTGCGCATGACACAAAGTTGGTGTACATTGAACCGTTTGAAAGCAAAGGTCACTGTCTCAGCCACCCATGTGGACAATCTGTGGTTGTTCAGCATCACCATTGTTCCTTTTATTTATTAGTTATATTTATTTAATTTTTATTTGAGATGGAGTCTTGCTCTGTTGCCTAGGCTGGAGTGCAGTAGCGCTATCTCAGCTCACTGCAACCTCCATCCTCTGGGTTCAAGCAATTCACCTGCCTCAGTCTCCTGAGTAGCTGCGATTATAGGCACCTGACACTGTGCCCAGCTACTTTTGTATCTTAGTAGAGATGAGGTTTCACCACGTTGGCCACGCTGGTCTCGAACTCCTGACCTCAAGTGATCAACCCACCTCAGCTGGAATCCCAAAGAGCTGGGATGACAGGTGTGAGTCACCACCTCCGGCCCGCTTCGCCATCTTTCCAGACTCTGAATGTACATACTACTAACCAGCAGTCATTTTCCTCCACCTACTCACACAGAAGGACTTAACTGTAAAAATGAGATACCTATCTGGCCTGTGAGAAAAACATTTATAGCAGCTGATGGGACTTTCCCTTGGGGATGCTGAGTAAACTTTGTGGTGCGTGCCTGTATTTCCGCTGCAACCTGTGACAAGTGTTGAGTTGTGGAATTTCCCACTTTTGGCATCATATTGGTGCTCAAAATGTTTCAGATTTTGGATACTTTTTTTTTTTTGAGATGGAGTCTTGCTCTGTCACCCAGGCTGGAGTGCAGTGGTGCTATCTCGGCTCACTGCAACCTCTGCCTCCCGGGTTCAAGCGATTCTTCCGCCTCAGCCTCCTGAGTAGCTGGGATTACAGATGCCCGCCACCACAGTCAGCTAATATTTTGTATTTTTAGTTGAGACAGAGTTTCACCATGTTGGCCAGGCTGGTCTCGAACTCCTGACCTCAGGTTATCTGCCCACTTTCACCTCCCAAAGTGCTGGGATTACAGGCATGAGCCACCACGCCCAGCCTAGATTTTGGAGCATTTTGAATTTGGGATGGCCAATCTGTACTGTTGTTCCCCTCTAAGCATTTTACCAATGAGGAAACTGAGGCAGTGAGAGGCGATGGACCTTGCTTGAGGTCACAGAGCTAGTGATTGGCAGAGTGGATTCAGAACCCAGGCTCATCTGATTGCAAAGCCTGTTTTCCTTCACCCCTGTACTGTGCAACAGTGACAAGAATCCTACTGGCAATAGCAATAAAAATCCACAAGTTTTGACTTGTCATTAATGACAACAACAAAACAATAATAACAATGCGTTCACCTGTGAGGTCCAAACCCACATCCTAGAATCCTGGGAACGAAGGATTCCCTCCAGCCACACTGTGGCAATGCTCATTTGCATAGACTATCTAATTTGTATGCATATAATTATCTGCCCCCCCACCCCCCCTCCCCCGCAAGCCCCCTGTTTTTTATGCTCCCAACTGGCTTGGTGGGCTGTCACTGTCTCCTGGGTGTGTCTAATAAGGGTGTCTTGTGGGATGTAGCCTCCGCTTCCTCAGGAATTGGGGATTGGACAGGAAGGCAGATCCAGGCACGAAGTCTCTGGTTGCCCCCCCATTTCCTCCATGGACTTGGGCCAACTGAGTTCAGGTTCCTCATCTGTAACATGACCTCCATCCATGGGTCATTACCTCCATCCCCCAGCCTCTAGGAGCCACCATCTGTTGCTGATGGTTGCCCCCCATCCGACTCTTCCCCTTCCCTGTGAGGCTCTTTGGGCCTGACACTTCCACCCCATCCTTCTTCAAATTTCTTCCCCTAAGAACTAGACAGATCCAGGTACAGTGATTTGCCATTTATTTCAAAGACCAGTGGTCATGAGGCCCAGGGTTATAAACAAAGTCTGGTCCTCACCCCAAGATGTGTTAGTCTGGGCTGGGGAGGATCCTCAGGCTGTGTGTATATGTGTGCAGTGTTGTGTGTTTGTCATTGTGATGTGTGTGTGTGTGTGTGTGTGCAATGTTGTGTGTTTGCCATTGTGATGTTTTGTAATGTGTGTTTGTCATTGTGATGTGTGTGTGTAATGTGTGTTTGCCATTGTGATGTCATGTGTGTGTGTATGCGTGTGTTACCAGGTCTGACTATAACTTGGCATGTCTGTGTCTGACATAACGAGTATTAATTACCAAGTGTGATGGTGACACCTCTGGGGGTGGCTGTGTGGCTGGGCTATAGTCTGAGTTTTGTGTGGTTGTGTTATAACATGCACACAGCGCTGCGGCTGTCTGTGATGCTGTCTGTGACTTCCACGTGATGGTGCGGTTGTGCATGAATCTGGCCCTTTGCGTGTGTGAGTCTATAATTGTGAAAGAGTGGCTATTTCACAGCCGTGTGACAGATTTCGTGGGATGCCATAGGTGTGACGGTATAGTCATTCTTTCTTTCTTCCTTTCCATCAGCTTTGTGCCAGGCCCCGGACTGCATGCCGAGGACAGAGCTGTGGTGTCCCAGTGAGATGTCTATGATTGGCAGTGATGAAATCAGCCATGCCGGTAGCATTTACACCATGGAAATTGGCAAACATTACAACGCTATTCCTCTTGCAGGACAGCTGGTTGTTAAACATTTATGAGTATATTGCTGTTCCCATGCCTCTGAGTGTAACTCTTTGTGACCAGGCTGAGGTGTGGCCACAAATCTGTGGGTGGGATCTGAGTATGTGACTCTGACTGTAGGTGGGGTGAGGCTGGGCTGAGTCCTGATGACCAGTCTTCCGCCCACCCTGTCCGTGCTCATGAGAGTGGGGAAGTGGAGACCGTTTTCCACCCACAGCCAAGTCTCTGGAATCCCAAGTCCTATTTTCTTCTGAATCAAAAGCATAAATACCCACCCCTCACCCCTTCTTCCTGAATATCAGGCAAATCAACTTTACCCAACGTTTGGGGGCCCACAGACCCCAGGTCTCTGGGTCTTTGACTTAGTATTGTCCGTGGCAGGGTCTGCAGTCTGCACGGGTGTTCTGAAGGTGCCTCCTGGGTCCTCAGCTCTAGAGATGTCTGAGTTTTTGGTCCCTGGCAGTGCCCACTGAGCTTTCCGCCTTTGAGTTTTGGGGTGTCCTCCAAGACCTGAGTTTTCTTTTTTTTCTTTTTTTAAGACAAAGTCTCTATCTGTTGCCCAGGTTGGAGTGCACTGATGAAATCTTGGCTCACTGCAGCCTCCACCTCCCAGGTTCAAGCAAAATTCTCCTGCTTCAGCCTCCCGAGTAGCTGGGATTACAGGCAGCACAACCATGTTCGGCTAAGTTTTGTATTTTTAGTAGAGATGGGGTTTCGCCATCTTGGCCAGACTGGTCTCGAACTCCAGACCTCAGGTGATCCTGAATGCTGGGATTACAGGCATCGGCCACCATGCCCGGCCTCTGCTTCCTGAGTTTTCTGTCTCCTGAGGCACCCTCTTAGGCCTCCCCCTGTCAGACCCCTGTCCAAGGCACGATGCTCCTTCCTTCACACCATGAAGGCCCCGAAGTAAGACCGGGTGCCATCACGGAGTCGGACCAGGCGCTCATCCAGCACACGGACGACCACCTCCTCCCCAGCCTCCAGGTGTATCACACCACCCAGGAAGCTGCTGTCCCACCAGACGCGGGAGCTGCTGGTCGCCTGTCCGCAGGGTGACTGCTGGCTGACTAGCAGCTCCAGCTCCTCGGGATAGCGGGGCGTGCGCTTGTAGAGGCCGTGGGTGATGGTGCTGGCCAGGCCCCGTGGACAGCCTACACCGCCCAGCTGCACCTTGGAGTAGATATAGTAGTAGCCAGCCTTGGTGGCCACCAGGGCTCCATTGCGGTAGCTGAGGCCCCTCAGGAAAGCCAGGCCCAGCTGGGTCTCCCATAGCAACGGACCCCCACTGCCTGTCAAGCTGGAGTTGGCCCCTGGTGGGAGAGAGAGAGAGACAAAGGCAGCTGCTGGTCAGCACGTCTTACTTTTTTTTTTTTTTAAGATGAAGTCTCACTCTGTTGCCCAGGCTGGAGTGCAGTGGTGTGATCACGGCTCACTGCAACCTCCACCTCCCGGGTTCAAGCAATTCTCCTGCCTCTGCCTCCCGAGTAGCTGGGACTACAGGCATGTGCCACCACACCCAGCTAATTTTTGTAGTTTTAGTAAAGACAGGGTTTCATCATGTTGGCCAGGATGGTCTTGATCTCTTGACCTTGTGATCCACCTGCCTTGGCCTCCCAAAGTGCTGGGATTACAGGAGTGAGCCAGTGTGCCTGGCCTCATGTGTCTTACTCTTGCTGTGTAACTCCAAGCCAGTCACCACTAGTCTATGTGTGTGTGTGTTTGTGTTTGTAGAGGTGGGGTCTTGCAATGTTGCCCAGGCTGGTCTCAGATTCCTGGGCTCAGCCGATCCTCTTGCTTCAGGCTCCCAAGTGCAGGGATCACAGGCATGAGCCACCCTGCCTGGTCTGTTTGTATGTATTAATTCACTTTATCCCTGCTTTGCACATGAGGGAAACTGAGGCACGGGGAAGCAAATTAACTCACTTAGTCTACATCTCAACTCTTTGCATCCCCCTTTTGCAGGTGGGGAAAGTGAGGCATGGAACCATGAAGTGACTTGTCAAAAGTGTCAAAACTTAGCTGGGTGTGGTGGCTAACCCCTATAATGCCAGCACTTTGGGAGGCCAAGGCGGGAAGATCCCTTGAGCCCAGGAGTTGGAGATGAGGCAACATAGGGAGACCCCGTCTCTACAAAAAACAAAAAACTTAGCAGGGCATGGTGGCAGGCACCTATAGTCCCAGCTGCTGGGGAAGCTGAGGTGGGAAGATTGCTTACACCTGGCAAATTGAGGGTGTAGTGAGCCATGATAGCGCCACACCAGCCTGAGTGACAGAGTGAGACCCTGTCTCAAAAAAAAAAAAAAAAGAAAGAAAGAAAAAGAAAAAAAGGTTAAAATATGCAAGTTTGCAAAACCAAGAAACCAAGGCAGCATCTCGTACGCTCTGTGTGCCTCAGTTTCCCTTTCTGTAGAATAGACATATTAATAGCACCTGCTTAGAATGTAATAAATTAATACTTAGAAAGCAGATCACAGCACATAACGTGGCATAAGCAGTATATGAGGGTTCAGTAAATAGATAAAACTAGGCCAGGTGTGGTAGCTCACGTCTGTAATCCCAGCACTTTGGAAGGCCAAGGCGGGTGGATCGCCTGAGGTCAGGAGTTCGAAACCAGCCTGGCCAACATGGCAAAACCCTGTCTCTACTAAAAATACAAAAATTAGCTGGGTGTGGTGGTGCATGCCCATAGTCCCAGCTACTTGGGAGGCTTAGGCAGGAGAAATCGCTTGAACCCGGGAATCGGAGATTGCAGTGAGCCGAGACCATGCCACTTCACTCTGGCCTGTGCAACAGAGTGAGACTCTGTCTCAAAAAATAAATAAAAATAATGAATAATAAATAAATAAACTAGAAATACATATCACTTGCAGCCTGTGTTCTGAGCAACCCTGTGAGTAAATAAGGAATGAATACATGAATGCACTGATAGCATTCATTCATTCGTGCATGGTGTTTATCTGGTCTTCCTGGGACACGCTGACCCCTGCCCCATGCTAGGATCCAGGGTCCCCCTCACCTGTAAGATGTGCGGCTGGGTTGACCTGGTGAGACCTTCGTTCTGGGGAAAGAGAGCCAGAGGTAAGAGACAAAGACACCGGAAGTCAAAGCCAGTCTCCTAAAGGGTCATCACATCTACCTCCTGGAGTCAACCCCACCCCTTCCGGAGTAACCCACACTTCTGCTTCTCAAGCTTGGGGGAGGGGCACCTGTGAGGATTTGGTCAGTTGTGCAAATCACATTGGGCAATTGACTGAGGGGTGGGGTAGCGTGGGAATCATCTCACCTTCTTTCCGGGGACCAAAACCCTGACTCACCTTGTATCAGCTGCTCCCAGGAGCCTGCACCTCCGTCCTGAAAATGCAGAAGGAGCCCGAAGTGAGAACTGGCAGTGGGGCCACACCCTTGCATAGCCACGCGGCTATGAGACACGAGGACCATAGCCACCAACACACCCTCAGACACGTACACAGGGCCACATGCACTCACTTGCACACACACACACCCTGCCCAGCAGCCTCATAACCACTTGGTGCCTCGGTTTCCCTCTATGTAAATGGGGTTACGAACAGTGTCTGCTTGGCATTTAATGAATTAATATATGTAAAACATTATTACAGTACTTGGCACATAGTATGCGCTAGAGAAGGGTTTAATAGGCCAGGCATGGTGGCTCACACCTGTAATCCCAGCACTTTAGGAGGCCAAGGCGGGAAGATTACCTGAAGTCAGGAGTTTGAGACCAGCCTGGCCAACATGGTAAAACCCTGTTTCTGCTAAAAGTACAAAAATTAGCTGGGTGTGTTGGTGCATGCCTGTAATCCCAGCTGCTCTGGAGGCTGAGGCAGGAGAATCGCTTGAACCTGGGAGGCGGAGGTTGCAGTGAGCTGAGATTGTGCCATTTTGCTCCAGTCTGGGTGACAGAGTGATACTCTGTCTCAAAAAAATAAATAAATAAAAAGAGAGAAGGGTTTAGTAAATAAGTAACATTGTCCAGCGTGGTGGCTTACATCTGTAATCCCAGCATTCTGGGAGGCCAAAGTGGGAGGATCGCTTGAGGCCAGGAGTTCAAGACCGGCCTGGGCAATACAGCAAGACCTGGTCTCTAAAAAAATTTTAAAAATTAGCCGGGCATGCTGCGGTGTGCCTGTAGTCCCAGCTACTCATGAGGCTGGGGCAGGAGGCTTGCTTGAGCCCAGGAGCTCGAGGCTGCACTGAGCTATGATCATGCCACTGCACTCCAGCCCAGACAGCACAGTGAGACCCTGTCTCTAAGATAAATAAATATGTAATTAAATGAATAAGTAATATTTAAAATACATGGATGAGGCCAGGTGTGGTGGCTCACACCTGTAATCCCAGGACTTTGGGAAGCTGAGGCAGGTGGATCACTTGAGGTCAGGAGTTCAAGACCAACCTGGCCAACATGGTGAAACCCCATCTCTACTAAAAATACACAATTAGCCTGGCCGCAGTGTCAGATGCCTGTAATCCCAGCTACCACTCAGGAGGCTGAGGCAGGAGAATCGCTCGAACCTGGGAGATGGGGTTATAGTGAGCCAAGATTGCACCACTGCACTGCAGCCTGGGTGATGGGAGAGAAATCTTGTCTAAAAAAAAAATAAGCAGACAAGGGATATGGCGGGACACCACCCTTAGAATATAGCACCGGACACAGGGCACAGACCTCAACATCGACATGATACTGAAAAGACACACGTGGCTTCAGATACATGGACACGTGGTTTGTGGTTTAGGATCCATGTGCGTCTATAGACACAGAGACCCAGAGACAGAGACTCACAACACAAATACACCAGCTGTAGATGGGTGGGTGTGTGGACGTGTGGGTACATGCACATACGTCCACATGGGTATGTGGACACGAATGTGTGGCCACTGGATCCAGATCCGGGACACAAAAAGGGCCAAACCTGTATGGATATGGTATTGGGCACACGCAGACCCACAGGCAAGGCACACAGACAGGCGGACACATCCACGGCCAACTGGAAGCAGCTTGAGAGATTCCCACAGATGGAGGCTGGGCGCAGTGGCTCACACCTGTAATCCCAGCACTTTGGGAGGCCGAGGCGGGTGGATCACAAGTTCAGAGTTCAAGACCAGCCTGGTCAAGATGGTGAAAATACAAAAAAATACAAAAAAATTAGCCGGTTGTGATGGTGCTCGCCTGTCATCTCAGCTCGGGAGGCTGAGGCAGAGAATCGCTGGAACCCGAGAGGCAGAGGTTGCGGTGAGCCGAGATCACGCCACTGCACTCTAGCCTGGGCGACAGAGTGAGACTCCATCTCAAAAGAGAGAGAGAGAGAGAGAGAGAGAGAGAGAGAGAGATTCTCACAGATGGAAATGGTTAGAGAATTAATGACAGTCGCAGCAACAGGAATAAGTACAGAAAAATGCATGTGTGTGTGCAGAGGGGTGTGCCTAGTGATGTTGGGGTGTCAGTTCCGACAGGTAGAGCAGGCACCATCTGGCACCCCACGCCATAGCATACTTCTTCATGCTCTAGGAAGAGACTGCCCTTATTCTGTAGATGAGAAAGCTGAGGTTTGGAGAGGTGAATTCACTTGTCCGGGGATAACAGCAGCAATCGGTCAAGCCAGCTGTTCTCAGCCTGTGCCCTGTCCTGCGCAGGCACACACACACACACACACACACACACACACACACACACACAGACACGCAGTGACCCACAGTGACACAGGAGACCCTCCCTGCCCTGCCTCCACCGACCGTCAGCCCCCAGGCTCCACTCACAGGCAGGCGGGTGACCATCTCTCCCAGACGCCAGTGCAGCTGCAGCAGGAACCAGCCTTGGACGGCCAGCCCAGCCCCCATCAGCGACACCAAGACACCCAGACCCACCAGGGCTGGCCTGCATGAAAGTCTTCGGCGGGTTTGTCCCAGTCTTGTGAACGGGATGTCCGTCTGTCCGTCCACCACAAACACCGAGGGCCGCACCACACTCTCCTCCATGCCCAAGGTGCCCAGAGCGGGGCTGGCACGTCTGGGTCCTTCAACCTCAGAGGAAACCAGAATTGCTCAACACTCCTGGGCTGTGCACGCTGAGGACAGGCACCCAGGGGCCGCTTTTAGAGCTGGGGATCAGCCCCACCCCTTTCCCCACTCACCCTCTTCTTCTTCCTGTCCCCCCGCCCCCGGCCGCCCCGGGCCTCTGCCCTGTCTCACTGTCACTCACACAGACTCTCACACTTTCCAGAGCCTTCTGAAAATGTGACTCAGGTGGGAAGTGCAGTGGGGAGCTCCCAGCTTTCCCTTCTTGGACACATCACTTGGGGCCACGAAATATTTACTGAGGACTTCCCGTGTGTGCCACACACTGCTCTAGGTGTGGGGGATGCAGCAGTGAACGAGTGACAAGGGCCCCTGCTCCAATGGTGGGCCTCTTCTGGTGGGGTCGGAGAGGCGAGAAACCTCATAAACAAGAAAATAATATGTTGTGGGTTTTTTTTCTTTTTTTTTGAGATAGAGCCTCACTTTGTCACCCAGACTGGAGTGCAGTGACATGATCTCAGCTCACTACAACCTCCACCCCCTGGGTTCAAGTGATTCTCCTGCCTCAGCCTCCCAAGTAGCTGGGACTACAGATGCCCCCAATCACATCCGGCTCCTTTTTGTATTTTTAGTAGAAATGGAGTTTCATCATGTTGGTCAGGCTGGTCTTGACCTCCTGACCTCAAGTGATCTGCCTGCCTCAGCCTCCCAAAGTGCTGGGATTACAGACGTGAGCTGCCACACCCGGCTTTCTGTTGTGGTTTGATGTGAAAAGTGCAGTGAAAAGTGCGAAAGCAGAATGAAGGCGTGGATGTGTGCTCTGTGTGTGCGTGTGTCTGTGTGTGTGCCTGAGTCAGCATGCACGTGTGAGGTGTGTGCATGTGGGTTTGTGTGTTCAGTTGTGTGCATGCAAGTTTGTATTGTGCACACATGTGTGCAGGTGCATGCCTGTGTATGCATACATGTGCTGGCGTGTACATGTGCGTGGATCTGCAGGCAGGTGCATGCATACGTGTGTGGTGCATCTGTGTGCGTGTGGTTTGTGTACATACATGCACGTGCACATGTGTGCATGTATGTACATGCATTGTACGTGCAAATGGGCGTGCATGTGTGTGCTGTGTGCATGTGTGTGCATGTGTGTATCTGTGCACTGGCGTGTGTGTGCGTGCATGCGCAGGTGTGTGCATATGTGTGGAGAGGTCCATGTATGATAAATAAGTGAGGTCCGGGTGGGTTAGGTTGGCAGAGATGAGTGGTGACCACCAAAGCCATTTTCTCTCTCTGCTCCAGTGACCCAGATCCCAGAGAGCGTGCATGCATTCATGTGTGGATTTTAAACATTGGAACTCATAGTCCAGTGTTAGAACAACTGTTCACCCAGTAAACCAAGCCTAAGACCTGGGAGTCCCTCCCTCTGTCTTGTCCCCACATTCTACTCTGCAGCAAGTCCTGTTCACTCAAGCTCCAAGCCAGATCTCAAATCCCACGGCCGGTTTCCATCCCTGCTGCTATCACCCTAGCTCAGTGCTGTGAATTGAATGTTCATGTCCGCCCCTCCCCCCGCCAACCTCCAATGTATATGTTGAAGCCCTGATCCCCAATGTGATGGTGCTAGGTGATGGGGCCTCTGGGAGGTAACCAGGTCATGGCGTCGGAGACCCGTGATGGGATCTGCACCAAAATAGGAAGAGACAGGAGATGTTCACTCTCTCCTTCATGTGAAGATGCAGCAAGAAGGTGGCTGTCTGGAAACCAGGAAGAGAGCCCTCACCAGAACCTTACCCTGCTCTTGGACTTCCAGCCTCTAGAACTATGATACATAAACGCTTGTCATTCACGCCATGCAGTCAATGGTATCTTGTTACAGCGCCCCAAGCTGACTGAGACACTAAGGTACCCTCATGTCTCGCTTTAACTGTTGCAGTAGCTTCCTCATTAGGTGCCTAGATGTCCTGCTTCACCTGTGGCTGCTTTAAAATTCATGTTTTACCCTCTAGCTAGCACAAGCTCACTTACTTACTTGTTTGGATTTTGTTTTCTTGGGGTAAAAGTCACATACCAAAACTATTTAAAAATTAGTAACTCAGTCGGGCGCGGTGGCTCATGCCTGTAATCCCAGTATTTTGGGAGGCCGAGGTGGGCGGATCACCTCAGGTTGGGAGTTCGAGACCAGCCTGACCGACATGGAGAAACCCAGTCTCTACTAAAAATACAAAAATTATCTGGGTATGGTGGCGCATGCCTGTAATCCCAGCTACTCGGGAGCCTGAGGCAGGAGAATCGCTTGAACTTGGGAGGTGGAGGTTGCAGTGAGCCGAGATCATGCCATTGCACTCCAGCCTGGGCAACAAGAGCAAAACTCTGTCTCAACAAAATAAAATAAAATAAAATAGTAACTCAGCTGGGCGTGATGGCTCATTCCTGTAATTCCAGTGTGTGGTGGTGGCCACCTACTTGCTGGAGTCTCCTCTGTTGACAACTGCTGTGCACTGAGTGGGGGAATCTCCTGCTGAATTGCTGGGTGAATTGCAGAGATGGGAGCTAGGCTCTCTGGAGAGAAAAATTCTCTGGGATATGAGTCACTGGAGCAGAGACGGAAACTGACTTTGGTGGTCACCTGTCATCACTGCTAACCCGACTTTCCTGGCCCTCCAGGCCACACGCCTCAGATGGGTCACTCTTTATCCAGAGAATGTCTCCAGTGACTGGGAGCAAAGCCTGCCCGCCATCCCAGATGGCCCATCCTAAGCAAACAGGATATTGCAGGCTGGAAATTTCCTCTTTCGTTTGTTTGCTTGTTTGATTGATTGAGACAGGGTCTTGCTCTGCTGCCCAGGCTGGAGTGTAGTGATACAATCACAGCTCATTGCAGCCTTCACCTCCTGAGCTCAAGCCATCCACCTCGGCCTCCTAAGTAGCTGGGACCACAGGCATTCACCATTATATCTGGCTAATTAAAAAACAAAGTTTGTATATTAGATACTGGGTCCCTCATCCTCCCACCTTGGCCTCCCAAAGTTCTGGGATTTCAGGTATGAGCCACTGTGCCTGGATCCCTCCCTTCCTCCCTCCCTTTCTTTCTTTCTTGTCACCCAAGCTGGAGCACAGTGGTATCATCTTGCCTCACTGCAACCTCTGCCTCCTGGGTTCCAGAAATTTTCCTGCCCCAGCCTCCTGAGTAGCTGGATTACAGGCATGCACCACCATGCCCAGCTAATTTTTGTATTTTTAGTAGAGACGGGGTTTCACCATGTTGGCCAGGCTAGACTCAAACTCCTGACCTCAGGTGATCTGCCCTCCTCGGCCTCCCAAAGTGCTGGAATTATAGATTTGAGCCACTGCGCCTGGCTTCTGTATTGTTTCATAAGTCTTGGCAATATCCTTGATTTTACCTCTTGACTCTGAAAGCTAAAAACACTTCTCTGGCCCTTTATAGATAAAGCTTGCTGCCAGCTTGCCCCTGAGCTCAGGCTAAGACATCAAATGACCTTCACTAGGGCCTCTGGGCTTGGGCCCCTGTGCTTTTGCTCACTCTGCCGTGGCAGACGTCTTGGGTCTTTCTTTGCACTTCCTCTTCCTGCTGGTGGGAACCATCTTCTCCAGATCTCCAAAGCCAGTTCCCCCTGGTCATCTGCATCTTGACTCAAAAAACTTCTCCTCACAGGAGCCCTCCCTGTATTGATCAGGTGTCTCCCAAGAGACAGAATCAATAGAAGACAGACAGATAGAGATAGAAGTAGAGACCTATAGGCTGGACGTGGTGGCTCACGCCTGTAGTCCCAATACTTCGGGAGGCTGAGGCATGTGGATCACCTGAGGTCGGGAGTTCGAG
>NW_016107368.1:3004321-3008639 GCF_001604975.1 Cebus imitator | reverse complement strand
TTGAACCTGGAAGGAGGAGGCTGCAGTGAGCCGAGATCACACCATTGCATTCCCACCTGGGCAACGAGAGCAAAACTCTGTCTCAAAAAAAAAACAAAACAAAACTACAGAAACAGACATAGATACAGAAAGCTAGAGAGAGACAGGAGACAGAGATACAAAGATGGAGAGAGAGAAACAGAGAAGAATAGCATCAGAGAGATCGCAACACATTTAATTCAAGGAATTAGCTCACACGATCATGGCTGGCAAGTCTGAAATCCACAGGACAAGCCAGTTACGCTGGAGGCTCAGGTAAGAGGTGATACTGCGGTCTTAAAGGCTGGAAACTCAGGCAGAATTTCTGGGTCACCACCTTAAGGCAGAATTCCTTCTGCAGGAAACTTTGGTGTTTACTCCTCAGACCTTCTGCTGATCAGATGCGGCCCACTCACATTACCAAGGCTCATCTCCTGTACTGAAAGTCAGCTGTGGTTGTTGATGTGAATCCCATCTGAAAAATATCTTTCTAGCCAGGTGTTGTGGATCACACCTGTAATCCCCGCACTTAGGGAGGCAGAGTGGGGAGGATTGTCTGAGCCCAGGAGTTTGAGACCTGCCTGGGCAATATAGTGAGACCCTGTGGGAAGTAGAAAAGGTCCTTTTTTAAGTTTCCTTTCTTGCTAAAGAAATAAGCGTGCTAATAATTTTGTTAAGCCCTGTCCTATGTAGCTATTAGACATGCCATGCTTACAGGCACTTAGTACATTCTATGTCCTTGTACTTTAACCAAGATGTCTGTGCTGGATGTGCTCACAGGCATGTCCCAGCTCTCCATTGCTTTTACCTGTTTAGAAAAGTTTTAATTATTAGCCAATCGGGTTTTAGTTTAGATTGTGAGGTCTAGCTTCAGCCAATGGGGATCAGACACAGCAGTAAGGACAACCCCAGGTGCATAAGGGATAAATTTGTCTGCTTTTCCTTTGTTCATTGTACTCTCGTGGCATGATGGCTAGGGAGGGTACACTTCCTGCAGTCCAGGAAGTAAAAATTGTGTTGCTGAAAGATCTTTTGTTTCAGTGCTAATTTTTCTTTGTGGCACCGAGCATCTATTTCCAACAGACCCCATTCTCAACAAAAAGGAAAGAAAAAAATGACAAAAAATAAAGAAATATAACATACATTTCTAGCAACATTTAGACTAGTGTTTTACAGACAACTGGTCACCTCGACTAGCTATGTTATCCCATACATTAGCCCTCATGCCACTCAAGCTAAGTGATCTTCTTAACTGCTGGACCTACTGCGTGGGTGAACGTTCTTTTCTGGACATCCTCACTGTCCAAAATCCATTCCACAATGCCTTCCTTTCTGGGGGACAGTGGGGAGGATGGAGTCTTGCTCTGTGGCCAGTCTGGAGTGCAGTGGTGCCATCTCAGCTCACTGAAACCTTTGCCTCCTGGGTCCAAGTGATTCCCCTGCCTCAGCTTCCCAAGTAGCTGGGATTACAGGTGCCTGCCACCATGCCCAGCTAATTTTTTGTATTTTTGGTAGAGACGAGGTTTTGCCATGTTGGCCAGTCTGGTCTCGAACTCCTGACCTCAAGTGATCCACCCGCCTCAGCCTCCCAAAGTGCTGAGCTTACAGGCATGAGCCACCGCACCTGGCCCCATACTGTCTTCAAGTGTTCTTTCCTGCTCCCCCTTTTAGAATGTAAGAATTATAAGACCCTATCTGCACCATTCACAGCCTCAGGTGATACGTTTTAGCTCAAAATAAAAGCAAACACAAAACTCTCATATGTTGAAGAAATGAATCAAATGGATCCCAGACAGAAGAAAGGAGGAGTGAAGTCTGGGCGCAGTGGCTCATGCCTGTAATCCCAGCACTTTGGGAGGCAGGGGCAAGTGGATCACTTGAGGTCAGGAGTTTGAGATCAGCCCCTGTCCAACATGGTAAAACCCTGTCTCTACTAAAAATACAAAAAATTTAACTGGGCATGGTGGCACACGCCTGTAATCTCAGCTACTTGGGAGGCTGAGGCAGGAGAATTGCTTGAACCTGGGAGGCGGAGGTTGCAGTGAGCCGAGATCACACCACTGCATGCTAGCCTGGGGGACAGAACAAGTCTCTGTCTCAAAAACAAACAACAACAACAACAAAACAAAGAAAAAAGAAAAAAAAAAAGAATGGAGGGATGAATAAGAAAAGAAATGAGAAGAAGGATGTGAAGTAGAGTGGCGGGCTTGGCAGATGTCGGCTGGGTTACCCAGTACCCAGTGAGTTATGAGGCTTTGGCATTTGGGAGCTGGATGGAGCAGGGTGGGTGTGCATCCATTTCCCCCGTACCCTTGGAGTTGGTGGGCGGAGGGGGGTCTTAGGGAAAAGAGGCTGTGCAGGGGTGACTTTCAGGCTCAGTGGGGGTTTTGTGATGACTTGGTGCAGAGCTGGGAGGCTGCATCCCACCCTCCATACACACACCCTCCCAGTCTCCAAGGGACAAGAGGTGCAGCAAGAGGAGGTGCTTGGGGCTCCAGTTCCCCTCAGCAAATGTGTCCCCACTCCCCACACCCAAGGCTGCGGCTCCCCACACAGTGCTGGTGATGCTGTGACCACAAAGCCCCACACTCCCTCCCTGCCTGCTGACTCACGTCTTCCCTTCCCTGGAGCTCCAGCCGGAAATGCTGCCCTGGTGGCCAGCCCCCACCCCCGCCACTGTCCCCTCTCGTGTACAGTTACCAGACACAGCTCAACCTGATGCATTGACTCCTCGCTCAGGCCCATCTAGACACGGGGTCTGGGAGAGTGAGGTGAGGCTGGAGGAGGGAGGTGGGATGCGAAGGGGGACAGGTGGGGATGCAGGTGGGAGGGCAGAGCAGGACTGCGGGTTGATGGTGTTGGTGAAGCTACAGGGATAGATGCAGAAGGAGGGGCAGGTAACGAATTTTTGCAAAATCATAACTGAGGAAATTATGACGGTGAAAGAAATCAGACCTAATTGACTCCATCTTGCTTCTAACCTTTTTTTTTTTTTCAAATTATTATTATTTTTTGAGACAAAGTCTCGCTCTGTCACCCAGACTGGAGTGCAGTGGCACGATCTTGGCTCCCTCCAACATCCGCCTCCTGGGTTCAAGCCATTCTCCTGCCTCAGCCTCCCGAGTAGCTGGGACTACAGGAGCCCACCAACACGCCCGGCTAATTTTTGTATTTTTTTAGTAGAGATGGGATTTCACCATATTGGTCAGGCTGGTCTCAAACTCCTGACCTTGTGATCCACCTGCCTTGGCCTCCCAAAGTGTTGGGATTACAGGCATGAGCCACTGCATCCGGCCCACCAAACTATCTTTAAAAACTCTGATCCCCAAATGCTTGGGAAGACTGATTTGAGTAATAATAAAACTCTGGCCTCCCGCACAGCCAGCTCTGCGTGAATTGCCCTTTCTCCCTTGCAATCCCCCTGTTTGATAAATCGGCTCTGTCTCGGCTGTGGACAAAGCGAACCCACTGGGTGGTTACGGTAAGAAGACAGATAAATCTACAGGTGAGAATGTAGGTGAGAATGCTGGCAAGAACACAAGAAAATATCTAGAAAAGCATGCAGGTAAAGATGCAGGTGAAGACTCAGATGAGGACGCAGAGAAAATACAGTCACTGAAGAGGATGCAGTTGCGAAGAAATAGGTGAGAATATAGGTAAGAATGTTGTTAAGGTAAAGATACAGGTAGGCTTACAGATAGAGATGTAGGTGTTGGGGCCAGGTGAGGAAGCCAAAACCAGAAACAAAAAAACCCTGGCTGGGCACGATGGCTCACGCCTGTAATCCTAGCACTTTTGGAGGCCAAGGTGGGAGGATCACCTGAGATCAGGAGTTCGAGACCAGGCTGGCTGACATGGTGAAACACCGTCTCTAATAAAAATACAAAAATTAGCCAGGCGTGGTGACACGTGACTGTAATCTCAGGTACTCGGGAGGCTGAGGCAGGAAAATCAATTGAACTCAGGTGGCAGAGGTTGCAATGAGCCAAGATTATGCCATTGCATTCCAGCCTGGGCGACAAGAACGAAACTTCGCCTGAAAAAAACCCACAAAAACAAAACAACAAGGCCGGGCGCGGTGGCTCAAGCCTGTAATCCCAGCACTTTGGGAGGCCGAGGCGGGCCTCACGAGGCCACGTGGATCACGAGGTCAAGAGATCGAGACCATCCTGGTCAACACGGTGAAACCCCGTCTCTACTAAAAATACAAAAAATTAGCTGGGCATGGTGACGCGTGCCTGTAATCCCAGCTACTCAGGAGGCTGGGGCAGGAGAATTGCCTGAACCCGGGAGGCGGAGG
>NW_016107368.1:2985310-3004185 GCF_001604975.1 Cebus imitator | reverse complement strand
GTGGATAGAGCTGAGGGTGCAGATGAGCGAACCGGTAAAGATTCAGATGAAAATATCGGTAAGATTAGGAGCAGGGAGAACATTAGGAAAAAAATGAGTGAATGCATTCTGGGCTTATACCTAGGTGATGGGGGGACTGGGTGTGGTGGCTCACACCTGTAAGCCAACCACTTTGAGAGGCCAAGGTGGGCAGATCAGTTGAGATCAGGAGTTCGAGACTAGCCTGGCCAACATGGTGAAATCCGTTCTCTACTAAATATACAAAAATTAGCTGGGCAAGGTGGCAGGCAACTGTAATCCCAGTTACTTAGTAGGCTGAGGCAGGAGAATCACTTGAACCCAGGAGGCGGAGGTTGCAGTGAGCCAAGATCACGGCACTGCACTCCAGCCTGGGCGACAGAGCGAGACTCCATTCCCACCCCACCAAAAAAAGAAGACAGTGTGGAATGGATTTTGAAAAAAAAGAAAGGAAAAGAAAATATTGGTAAAATTAACAGGTGAGGATACAGGTAAGCAAAGAGGTGAGAACTCAGGCGAAGGGGCTGTGAGCTACCGGTGAGTGTACAGGTGAGTATGCAGGCGAAATGGAGGTGAGATGCAGGTTCACTTCATGCTACGTGCAGGACAGGCAGGTCCATGCTTCTTGGATAAAGAAGTCAGCACACTCGCAGGTGAACGCCAGGAGAGAATGCAGTGGGAACAGGTGAGGTTTCAAGTAGGATGGAGCTGAGCTGCAGGTGGATTGCAGCCTCTTGCTCTCTGGCAAAGAATTCCAGACGCGTGAAATATAACAAGCTTTATTGGGAGTGGGGGAATGGGGTGTGGTCAGTTGGGGCACCCATAGACAACCATGTTCTCCGTGAAGGAGCCCAGTTCCTGGCATTGTTTCTGGTTCTCTTCGTCTTGGCATTCGTCGTCCTCCGGCCAGGGCTCCACCCAAGTGTCCTTCCCGATGATATAGCTGAGGCTGGAGGGGAGGAATAGCAGGTCAGGAAGGGGCGTGGTGTGGGCGGGGCATAGGGCGGGGGCAAATGGTGTGGGCGTGGCATGGGCGTGGTGGTTGCGCCTGCGTGCGCAGGACAGCACTCACTTGGGTTTCTCTCCCCAGAAGTCGGAGGAGAGGCCCCACATGAGGTAGAGTTTCCCTTTCTCCAGGTTCAGGGCTTCTCTGCACTTGATGGGGCTGATGAATGTGCGCTGCTGTCCAACCTGCACCTCATCCGTGCCTGGAGTGGTGGGCAGAGGGAAGAAGCTGAGCCATGGGGAGGAAGTCAGGGAGCCCCCCCACCCCCGGGCAGCGTGCTGAGGCTGACCTGACTTGATGATCTGCTCAATGGCCATGATGTACTCGTCAAAGTCATTGGACAGCTGGATCTTGACGAGTCGTGTCTTGTACACTGTGGGGGACAGGTGGACAGTGTGGGTCGTGGGCTAGGTTGACCATGAGGGGCACCCTGGTTTGCAAGTGCACCGGGGCATGTGGCTCTCTCCCCCAAGCAGAAAGTTGGAGAATCACAGCCAGTCACACTATGGCACACCCCTCATTACACACACAAGGCCTCATGCACACAGGCCCAGCCACCTATAATGTGTAGTAATGTACTATGTATACGAGGCAATGACAGCTACTCATATGCACACAACACTACAGCCTCATGGCCATGAGCATAACCAGCCACAATCACAGCACACAAAGCCACAACCACTGCGGTCATACACGCAACTTCAGGTGTCCACAACCACAGCCTCACATAACCATGGCCACACACAACTACAACCTCACAGCCACACTGCACACAACCACACTCACCTTTTCTCACATACGCATACTCCTAGTCACGGTTCCCCACACAGTCACGGCCCCTCACAACACATGCACACACACACACCACAGTCATCCACAGCCACAGCCTGAAGCCACACCATGACAACCATACCTACTACCCACCATACAGGTAGACACACACAGCCACACGAGTGACCCCCACCCCCCCACTCACCATAGTCCACTCCTGGCTCGCAGGCCTTGTCCAGCCTTTCCTCCTGGGTGACCTTGTCTCCTGACTTTTGCATGAAGCAATTCTCTGTAGGGTGGGGGCGGAGACAGGGTCTAAGTCCCACTCCTCATCTGGGCCTACTGCCCATGGGTGTGGCCAGCTCTGGGAGCCTACCCCTCTTGGTATCTCCCCTGGATATGGCCCCTGGGGGGGGGTCCCTGGCCATGGGATGGACGACCTAGGGAAGTGTGGCTTGCTCAGGTGCATCTGTTCCTGGCTCCAGGGAACTCACCCTCAGCACAGCGGCACAGTTCATCCCGGCAGAGCTTGTTCAGCTTTCCATCCTCCTTTTCTGGGTGGTAGAACCGTGTACAGCTTTCCTCTGCAGGCGGACGTGACGCGGAGGAGATCAGGGGATAAGGGCCTCCCTCCCAAGACCACGCCTGGGAGGTCCAGATCCCCAGTTCTCAGTCTACAGATCTGGAGATGCCAGGTCTTCAAACCCTCAGCTCCCTTGGACCCCCAGACCCCCTCTACTTTCTGATCTTTGGGATTCTCAGACCCAGCTCACAGACACCTGGGACCCTCAGACCCCAAATTCATACATTCCTGGGACACTCAGATCTCCCACCGTCATATCCCTGGAATCTTTAGACCCTTATTTTCAGACTGCCTCCCCAACTCACATATACCCAGGTCCCTGAGACTCCTGGATCCATCAGACCCCCAACTCTCAGATCCCTAGAACCAACTCATAGATCCTTGTGACCCTCAGACCCCTGGGACCTTCAGACAATGAATCCTGAAATCCCTGGACTCCTTAGAACTTCATTCTCAGATCCCCTCAGAACCTCAGAACCTCAACTCATAGATCCTTGGGACCTTCAAACTCGTGGGACCTTCAGACTACTAATCCTCAAATTCCTGGACTCCTTAGAGCTTCATTCTCAGATCCCCACAACTCATATATACCTGGGACTCTCCAGCCCCTGGAACCATTAGACCCCAGGCCCTAGGTTGGCTGCTCACCCAGGTTGTAATAGGCGTAAACCTTGACCGCACCAGGCTGGATAAGTTCTATGTTAAAATACTGGTGAACTTTGAAAGACAGACAGTCTTCCTCGGAGTGTGAGACCTGAGGGGGAAGGAGGAGTTTGGTCAGTGGGGTGATGTAGGAGGGATTAGGTCCTGCGAGCTGGGGCAGTGATGGAGAAATTGAATGAGTCGAGGAGGAAGTGGTGAAGATAAATGAGCAATTCACCAAATCCATTTACTTTTCTTCCTAGGCTCACAGCTAGACTACATTTCTCAGCTCCTCTTCCAATTAGGTGTGGCCAGGTGGCTGAACTCTGGCCAATGAATTGCTATCTATGACCATAAAAACAACCCATGCACAATCTTCTTTTCATCTATAGTGAACAAATCCTACGGAGAACTACAAAAGATCCTAAGGATTGCAGAGCCCCAGGATGGAAGGTGCTTCGATCCCTGAGTGACTACATGGAGCATAGGGACTCCTCCTTACCTCCCATGCCAACTGGACTTTACATGAGTGAGAAATACAAGTCTGTTGTGTTAAGATCCCATATTCTTAGGGGTTTTGTTTTAGTAGCTAGTGTTACTTAAACTGACTAAAATGGGATTGAGGGGCCCTGTGGGTATCAGGAGTTAGCAGGGAGGATAGGGGATAGGAGAATGGGAAGAAATAGAGAAGGGAGAGGGGAAAGCCCCAATCCTGGTAGAGATAAAAGAGTAAGAGAATACCAGATGGATAGAAAATAACAGAAGAGAGGGCAGGTGTGGTGGCTCATGCCTGGAATCCCAGCCCTTTAGGAGGCTGAGGCAGGAGGATTGCTTGAGGCCAGTAGTTTGAGACCAACTTGAGCAACATATCAAGACCCCCATCTCTACAAAAAATAAAACAATCAGCTGGATACTTACACAGAATATTTATGAAGAAACAAGAACAAAAATTTAGCTGGGGCCAGGCACCGGGGACTCATGCCTGTAATCCCAGTACTTCAAGAGGCTGAGGTGGGAGGATCACTTGAGCTTGGGAGTTTAAAACCAGCCTGGGCATTATAGTGGGTCCCCATAGCTACAAACTTTTCTTTTTTTTTAATTCACTGGGCATGGTTGCATGCACCTGTAACTCCAGCTACTCAGGAGGCAGAGGTGAGAGGATTATGTAGCCTGGGAGATCAAGGCTGCAGTGAAGAAAAAAAAAAAAAAGGCTGGGTAAAAAAGCATAATATTTATGAAAAAATAAACAAACAAAAAATTAGCTGGGTGCAGTGTTGTAGGCCTGTAGTCCCAGCTACTCAGGAGGCTGAGGCAGGAGGATCCCTTGAGCCAGAAATTTGACTTTGCAGTGAGCTAGTATCAAGACACTGCTCTCCAGCCTGGGTGATACAGCGAGACCCTGTCTCTTGAAAGAAAGAAAACAACAGAAGAGAGAAATAGATGCACAGAAAGAAACAACGCTCAGGATTGGGCTAAGGAACAAGGCGAGAGCTTTCTCTCTACAAAGCACTTAAAAAAAATCCAAAGGGGCTCTTTTTCAATGGTTTAACATGCTGATAAGAAGCTGAAGGAGCCAAATGGTCAGAAGATGAGATGCTTATAGAAGATACTGGGTTGACCCCCCTTATTTTACAAGCTCCTTCCCCTATCACCCAGCAGCACAGACCCTGTCTCCTCTAGCCTAGGGCTAGCCTGACCCAGAGACAAAAGCTGAAGAGAAAAATGACCAGCCAGATAGAGGTCAAGGTGCCCATGGAAGCCTCCCAGGGGAGGATGATGCAGCCTTACCTTTTCCAGGTAGATGATGAGGGTGTTCCTATCGGAGAAGGCTTTGTCCAGCTCATACTTGGAGATGTATCTGTCAACGCCACTGGCCAGCTGGGGAAAGGTAAAGACTGTGAAAAATCCTTCCTGGACCCTTCTCTGCCTGCAGCCTCTTCCAGACAGACCCCAGGCTCCTTTCCACTTATCCCAGCTTCTGAGCCCTTCATACCTTCTTGAGGTCTTCTGTGTCTGGAGCGAAGCCAGTCATCATGGATATGTCCAGTATAGACATAGTGGCATCCTGGTCTCCCAGGTACCTGGATAGTGCAGAAAGAAGGATATTGGGTCCCAAGGTGGGGTCAGCCCCAAGGGTCTGGTCAGGCACTGAGACTTGCAATTCCCACATAGCAGCACAGAGGGGCGTTACATTTTTTAGGAAACATTTCCCCAAAGGAAATAAAAGACATGGTAGTGTAACAGTCAAGGTGATTGATTAAGAGCTCAGACTCTGGACCCAACTGCATGGATTCAAATTCCAGCTCTAAATAACATTGGTTGCATTATTTGACCCCCTCCATGCATCAGTTCTAGAAAACAAAGGCAAGAATACAGACAACCCGCACTTGGCATGAATCAGTTAAATCACACTAGTACCCCAGTGACATGGTTCCCATTTCGGCATCTTGGTATATTGATCATGAGTAGCTGCATGAGGTATAGACTTTGCTGCTAACTCTTCAGTCTAGAAATCACTACATAAATAACAGATGAACATCATAATTGAGGGCCAGTTACTGTCACTCCCTTTGAAGTCCATCAGTGATTGGTCACTGAGCTTCTGCTATTCAATTTATGCACAGACAGCAAAGTGTGTAGTTATGTTGCCTCCCTGTCTCCAGGGGGCAAACTCCCATGAGATTTTACAACAATGTATCACCAAAAGAGGGAACTGGCCAACAAAGATACAAATGCAGTAAAGAAATGAAAAGCGATAATGCCAGAAGGGAACTTCAAAGAGGGCATGAATGGAGTTACAGAAGACTAGCAGACCTTGGGGATGTTGATAAGTGGCTGGAGGAACTCAGTGAAGGCAAATGTATTAGCACAAATGAGGAAGGTCCTGCGGACAAAAAGGATGAAGATGTCCGAGAAGAAGGGACATTATAGAATAAAAAGTCACTTTAAAGGAACTCTTGGAGGAATTTCATGATACCGAAAGCTCAAAGGATAACATATTGGAAGCTGATCCAAACTTAGAAAGGGGCAAGACAACGTATTAAGGCATAGAAAAGATATTTACTCCCATGTTGTGAATTACACAAAGAGAAGAAGGCAAGCATTTTTTTAATGCCTTTTTTTCTGAAGCACTGTCCATAAGTGTTTTACAAAGGAAAAACAAAAACAAAAACATCTTGCATCTCAATGTTCTAGTGTTTTAAATTACAGTGTGGTCAAATACTCATCTTACTATATCTTTCATTTCCCTTCATCTTTATAACTAGCAGTATGAGAATTTAAAATGTTGTAATAGAAACATTTAGGCTAGGCATGTGGCTCATGCCTGTAATCCCAAAACTTTGTGAGGCCAAGGTAGAGGATTGCTCAAGGCCAGGAGTTCGAGACCAGCCTGGGCAACACAGTGGCCCCTACGTCTAGAAGGAATAAAAAATAAAAATTAGCTAGGTGTTATGGCACACTCCTGTAGTCCCAGCTACTTCAGTGGCTGAGGCGAGAGGATCGCTTGAGCCAGGGAGTTTGAGGTTGCAGTGAGCTATGATTATGCCACTGCACACCAGCCTGTCTGGCAGAGCAAGACCCTATCTCTCTTAAAAGAAAAAAAGAAACATTTAAAGGTCATGGAATGATTGTGTACTTTTCTCCACTGATCGCTAAGATCACCTGGACAGTCTCAACGTCCATGGTCATTGCCGTGGTCTCACCCTGACATGCAAAGCAAGGACGGTCTGTGTTCTCTACCTCATGGTGGATACTTAGAACAGTACCAGATACACAGTGTACTTGGAAATTATTGAATATCATGGATAGTCTTCGCAAGAAGTCTTGCTAGAGATAGAGGGATGGCCAAGATGAACCCCAGGCATCTAGCTTCTTACCTGGTACAGATATTAAGGACCATACTGTTCTTGGCATCCTGAGGCCTCTTTTCTAGAAACACAGAAGAGAGAAAGATGGGAGAGGGTATACCTGGGTGTTGATTCCGGAGGGGCGAAGACATTAGAAGAGGGGTAGGAGGAAGGTGGCAGATAAGGCCTCGATTCCTTTTACCTGTTTCCGGCGCTGGTGTTATGGTGACCCTGAGGTCGAATTTATTACAGGTGAGTTGACCTTTGACCTTAGCATGGTACATTGTCACCACCTGGTAAGATGGGAGAGGAGACAAAATGTCAGCCCACAGGACTAGGACTGCTGAAGACAAGAAGAGAGGGTCCCGCTGGGACAGAGGGGCATGAGCCGGGCCAGTGTGGGTTTCTGTTTTCCTGTTCCTTACCGACAAGGTACCTTGGCCTTTTCCTTCAGCTGTGACAGTGAAACCCTCATTTTCCTTGGTCTGCAGAGTGAGGAGAGATAAGACAGCATGTTGGTAATTAAGCCTTCTGCTGCCTGTGATGGTCACCTGCCCTCCCTCTTGCTTCGCAGTAAACCCTGGCTGGTGGAGAGGGTGACAGCAAGAGTGAGGAGGGCTTGGCTGGGTGACTGTACCTCTTCTGATCGCAGGAGGCTGGCTGATTCCCAATGGATACGGTGAGTGATCTTGGAGCTGCGGCTTGGCAGTTGGAGGGACACATCCAGGTTCAGTTCCTTGTGGTCAGGGACGTCCTTTTGGTATTGGGCCAAGGCTTGGAACACCATGAAGGTGGCCTAGAACCCACGAGAGAGAAGGATGGTGAGCTGGGAACTTTGGAAAGTGGCTAGAATCCAATGGGGGATAAAGGGGTTCAATTCAGAGCTGGGACATCAAATCGTGACCCAGAACCCACTAGAGAGTTCAGGAGTAATACTGGAGTTCATCGGACACTGAGAACATGTTCTAGAACCCTCTGTCGGACAGAAATTTACACCAGGACTTGCAGATGCTGAGAACATGTCTAGAATCCACCAGAAAGTCTAGATATAAGATTAAGGGTCTAGTGACCCTGAGGATGTGGTCTAGATCCATCCAGAGGAGAGAGTCTTACACCAGGACTTGGAGACACTGAGAATATGTCTAGAACCCACTTATAAAAAAAAACAGAATAAAACTGTAGCCAGAGGACACTGAGCATATAGTCTAGAACCCAAAAGTGATACTGTAACGCTGAGAACACAATTGACAGACCACTAGAAAGAAAGGTCAGCTGGAGCCCGATGATGCTGAAGCCTCAAGCTACTGAAATCATGGTCTAGAAGAGGGTTTGGATAATGCCCTAGGGTAACTGAGAACATTGTATGGAGCCCGCCAGTGACAGTGTGACATTGAGAGCCTGGGAGAACTGGGAACCTGGTCTAGAACCCACCAGCGAGGCAGGGTAAGATGGTGAGCCTATTGGAACTGGGAACATGGTCTAGAATCCACCAGGTGGAGAGAGAGGCTTAGACCTCAACCTGGGCCCTAAGAACATAATCTAGACACCTGGGGCAAGAATAAGGCTCAACACACAGCTTGGAGTATCTAGATCGTATTCTAGAATCTATAGATGGGTTTGCAACTAAGAAAAACTGATTCTCCACTCCACTCCCATCACACTGGCTTGTGGGAAAGAAGAATTGCCTCCGTGGGCCTCAGTGTCTTCTCTAGGAGGCCCCTGGAAGCCACAGGAGGCAGATATGCATGTTCCTGAGGTGGGGGGACCACTTGCCTGGGTAGAGCCATAGCCACCACCGTAGTATCTCTGCTCATTGAGCCAACGCACGACGGGAGGCACAGAGTCAAAGTCTTTTAGATGCAGGAGGGCCAAGAGGGCATAGGATGTGGCCTCCACATTGTAGAGCTGCTGACCAGGCTCCTCCCAGCGGTTCTTATCTGCAAAGAGGATACCCCAACCCAGTGCCAACTGCTCTGTCCAGCCTGGGGATGGCTCAGACAAAGCTCAGAAAAAGACGCATGCTACACGTCTTGGTGTCCAGGTGTCCCGGCTGACGTTTGAGGCTCTCAGTTCATTGGCTCCTGCCTTGCCCTCGTTTCATCCACTCTCACTTCTCCCTTTGAAATGGATGCTTAACACGCATTTGCTGAATGAATCATGTGACAAACCTTCTTGTGTGGTTGACGGTGAGCACCTGGTAAACCTTACAGCCACGCATCCCTGCTCAGCTCAGGGTCATGTGTCCCAGCTTAAGAGCCTAGGACTGTCCATCCATTGGCTTAGGGTCATCCATCCCAGCTCAGCTAAAAGCCATGCATCCCAGCTCAGTATTTCCTGCCCTAAACTCCAGCCTTCGCCCCTCCAGGCCATCCCTCACCTTTGGCCGTGCTCAGAAATTTGTTGAGAAGAGGCCCCTTCAGTTTGTCCAATTGGGCCAGGGCATAGCCAGCGATGGCCACCGTGTAGGATCTCTGTAGGTTCATGTAGTTGGCTTCAAGGAAGTTTCCTGCGTCAGTGATGCTGCCTGGCAGGCTCTGTGAGAAAGAGGATCAGATTCTCTGGTCACATGGGCATTGCTGTCTCATTAGTAAGGCTCATACAAGCAGCACTTCCTGAGCATCAGGGACTTCTGCCCTTGGGATATATCTGTCTTAGATTTGTCCATTTTTTAGGATTTCCCAGACATTTTAGGCATGAGCTGCCTTGTCGCTGAATACCTATTATGTATCTGGAGAAGTCCACATACCCCGTGGTGTGCTGGTAAATGTTTAACAACCAGCTCTCCAGTGGGAGGGTTGAGGGATCCTTGGTTTATAACGATTGACAATTGCTGTGGTGTAAATGCTCCCACTGGGGCCAATTTCATGCTGTTGATGTGACGTTGCTGGACAAAGTGTGGGGAGAGATTCTCCAAATTGCTACTCATAAACTAGAATGGATCAGATTCAGTGCGCCACCGTGGCTGTGCTGTGTCAGGTGCGGTAGGGTAGGGTGGGAAGGTGGAGGGTACTTACGTTGACAAGCTCCTCGCAAATATCTTTAGCCTCCTGCAGCGAGATGAGAACGAAGGCCGTGAGGGCCATGTCTTTCTCCTGAGTGTTCCGGAAGCCACCCTGGAATGGGGAGCAGAAGGAAGCAAGGCTGGGGTCACAGGTGTGTCCATACATACCAGTCATCCCTCCTGCAGAATCAGGGGTACTGGGCAGGGCTGAGGCTCTTTTCGTGTCACCCTGCGCCCAGGTAGGTCAAGCTTCTTAGTATTAATTCATGCAATCATTTCTTCCTTCCGCAAATGTCAATGGAGGGCCTCTGTGCTGGCACCATGGGTACAATGGTTGACCTGTTGTAAAACCAGACATGGGCTCTAGCCCTCACGGAGCTCTTGTCTAGTAGGGAAGATGGATATGGTCCACCCAGCTCAAGAGATACTTGTTTTTGTTTGTTTGTTTGTTTGTTTTTGAGACAGAGTTTCACTCTTGTTGCCCAGGCTGGAGTGCAGTGGCACAATCTCGGCTCCCTGCAACCTCCGCCTCCTGGGTTCAAGCAATTCTCCTGCCTCAGCCTCCTGAGTAGCTGAGATTATGGGCATGTGCCACCATGCCTGGCTAATTTTTGTATTTAATAGAGATGGGGTTTCCCATGTTGGTTAGGCCGGTCTCGAACTCCTGACCTCAGGTGATCCACCCGCCTCAGCCTCTCAGTGCTGGGATTAGAGGCGTGAGCCACCACACCCAGCCAAGAGATATATACCTATAAGTGGATGAGTTCTGTGCAGGGGAGGAGTACACAGCAGTGACAATGAACTGTGGGAGTGTGACCCAGTTTGGGAGGTCAGGAAAAGTGTCCCCGAGGGAGTCAACTCTCACAGAGGGCAGGGATTAGCATACTAGGTGGCATAAACAGCATGTGCAAAGGCCCTGTGGCACAATAGAGCAAGGCTCCTATCGATGGATGGAGCCTGGAAAGAGAAGAAAGGCTGGAAGTCTGGAAGCCTGAAAGTCAGACTGAAGCAGTGATTCTCCATCTCAAGCACACATTATCATCACCTAAGGGAATGGGGGTACTTTAAAAAACTCAGATTCCTAGGCAGGGTGTGGTGGCCCACGCCTGTAATCCCAGCACTTTGGGAGGCTGAGACGGGTGGATCACCTGAGGTCAGGAGTTTGACAGCAGCCTGGTCAACATGGTGAAACCCCGTCCCTACTAAAAATACAAAAATTAGCTGGGTGTGGTGGTGGGCGTCTGTAATCCCAGCTACTTGGGAGCTTGAGGCAGGAGAATTGCTTGAACCCAGGAGGTGGAGGTTGCAGTAAGCTGAGATTGTGCCATTGCACTCCAGCCTGGGTAACGAGCAAAGCTCCATCTCAAAACACACAGACACACACACACACCCCTCAGGCAGGGTGTCACACCTGTAATCCCAGCACTTTCGAAGGCCTTGGTGGGTGGATCACCTGAGGTCAGGAGTTTGAGACCAGCCTGACCAACATGAAGAAACCCCATCTACAAAAACACAAAATTAGCCGGGAGTGGTGGTGCAAGCCTGTAATCTCAGCTACTAGGGAGGCTGAGGCAGGAGAATCGCATGAACTAGGGAGGCAGAGGTTGCAGTGAGCTGAGATCATACAACTGCACTCCAGCCTGGGTAACAGAGTGAGACTCCATCTCAAAAAAAAAAAAAAAAAAAAAAAAAAAAAAAAAAAAAAAAAAAAAACCAAAAAAAAAAAAAAAAAAAAAAAAAAAAGAAAACCCTCAGATTCCTGGGTCCTGCCCACAGATTCAGTGAGTCTGGGGTCCAGTCTCAGTATATGTTTTGTTTTTGAGATAGGGTCTCACTCTGTTGCCAGCCTGAAGTGCAGTGGCACCATTATGGCTCACTGCAGCCTCGACCTCCTGGGCTCAAACCATCCTCCTGCCTTGGCCTCCCAAACTGCTGGAATGACAGGCATGGACCATGGAGCCTAGGCACAGAATGTGCATTTCTAGTAAGTTCATGGGTGCTGCTGCTGCTGCTGCTGCTGGTCTGAGAGTCACACTTTGAGAACCACTGCTGGAAGGAATTTTGTGTTTATGAGCCATAGGGGAGCCACGGGACTTTCTAAGGACTGATCCAATTGGATTTGAAAAAATCACCCCAGCTGCTATGTGGTGAGTGTCTGAGAGCCAATCAGAGTGGGAGGCCACCAGGATGATGGCCAGGAGGTGGCTTCTACAGGGTCTCCTAATAAGGAGGGGAGGGGGAAGTATTGCTTGGTCCAGGGGCTGGTCATGAGGAGGGAGAGAAGGGGATGATTCTTGCAACATCATGGGAGAATGTGGGTATTGATGGATTGAATGTGAGAAGGGGACTCCCAGGCAGGACCCCTGCACTTAGTTTAATGAAATTCACCCCCCTTTTTTTTTGAGACAGAGTCTTGCTCTGTTGCCCAGGCTGGAGTGCAGTGGCATGATCTTGGCTCGCTGCAACCTCTGCCTCCCGAGTTCAAGAGATTCTTCTGCCTCAGCCTCCCAAGCAGCTGTGACTACAGGCCTGTGCCACCACGCCCGGCTAATTTTGTACTTTTAGTAGAGACACGGTTTCACCATGTTAGCCAGGCTGGTCTCGAACTCCCGACCTCGTGATCCGCTCACCTCAGCCTCCCAAAGTGCTGGGATTACAGGCCTCAGCCACCACGCCCGGTCATAATGAAATTCTTCATAATTTCTGAACGAGAGGCTGTGTATCTTCATTTTGCACTGGGCTCCACGGGTGTCTGGGTTTTGCAATGCTGGAGTGACACCTCTGGCTCATTTATCTCTCTGTCCCCGCCCCCACCCCAATCTCTGTAAAGGGAATTGGGCAGTGGGCACATGGAAATGGGGGTCTCTCTTGTGTTCATCCTATGAGGCTCATTTCCATTTTGCCCTACATCCCAGTGTCTTACAATCATTTCTTGGTGTATCACGGGCCCATCCTCCTGGAAGACCCCGTCAGGCTTCTGTTTCTCCAGGATCAGCCATTTAACAGCCCCGCAGAGGACTTGGGAGTCGATGGCAATGAGGTTGACGGCCAGAGAGAAGACCTTGACCACGTAGGCGGTCAGCCTGGGGGTTGGCACAGAGCGTGAGCCAATCGGCTCTGAGATACAAAGACTGCCATGCCAACCAGCCAATGAGCAGGGGGGAGGGACCAGGGCCTGGCCCAGTTTGCCCGGTTTGCTGTCCCAGGTTCCAGGACCCAGCTGTTGCACGCTGTCCGTGCTTAAGGATATCTGCTTAATGATCACCGGCCACTCAGCCAGCGAATGCCTGGACTCTGCGGGCGGAAGCGTCTAGGGCTGTTTGAGCAAGGCTGGCCTAGGGGACTACCCCTGGCCGGGGTCTGGGTCCGGCTGGGGTGTGAGATTAGGGGGTATGCATGGCCTAAGCTGGCTGAGCTGGCTGTTGGGACTCACCAGGTGCTGGGTGGCCGGTCCAGGAAGGCCGCATAGGCAGAGCTGGGTTGTTTGAAGGCCAGCTGCTGTGTGTACCCTGCATGGAAGAGAGAGTGACCCCAAAACAGCGGGGCTGAGCAGAGGGGGCACACCGGGAAGGCAGGGGTGGCGTGCAGAAAGGAGACAGGGGCTCAGGGTCGGGAGGGATTCTGGGAGGAGGGCAGCTTAAAGAGGGAAGGACTCAAAGAGGTTGGGGGATCAGAGCGAGGATGGGGAGGAGTTCGCAGAGGACTGGGATTCAGAGAAGGGAGGGATCTTGAGGGTGGGGGGCTTTCAGGGAGGGAAGGGAACTCAGAGAGGGGGTAGAGTCTCAGAGAAGAGGCATGGCCTAGAGAGGAGGTGGGGCCTCAGATAAGAGTGGCTGGGAGAAGAGGTGGGGTCTCACAGGAGGGTGTGGCCTTGAGAAGAGGAGGGGCCTCAGCAAATAAGCGTTGCCCTAAGAGGCGGGGTCTCATGAGTCGGCCCTGGGAGGAGGCAGGGCCTCAGACGGCATGGCCTTGAGAAAAGGTGGGCCTCGGGAGGTGGGTGTGGCCTTGAGAAAAGGCAGGGACTCATGAGCTTGGCCTGGGAGGAGGCACGGCCTTAAAGGGCGTGGCCTTGAGAAGACGTAGGCCTCAGGGGATGGGCGTCGCCTTGAAAGAGGAGAGGTCTAAAGAAGCATAGCCCGGGAGGAGGCCGGGCCTCAGAGGGCGTGGCCTTGAAAAGAGGTGGGGCCTCAAATGAGGGGAATGGCTGGGAGAGGAGGCGGGGCCTCAGGGGAGGGCGTGGTCTTGAGACAAAGTGTGGTCTTAGGGGAGGGGGGCGCTTGGAAAGGGGTCCCTGGGGTCTCCATGAGGGTCAGGGCGCCCACCCTTCTTGATGAGCTCCACGGCCTCCTGCCGCTTCTCCAGGCCGAACTTCTCCCATTGCTCCGTTTGATCCAGGTAATGCACCGCGATGACCGTGGGTGTCATGCCAATCATGTTCTGTTCCCCGCAGCCCGAGGGGGTCACGATGAGGTGCTTCAACCGGTCCCCGTCGATGGCATCCTCTGTCATCTGGGCCACCGGGGTCCCTGCAGCGGGTGAGGAGAGGACGTCACTCAAGCCGGGTGACCCACCTTGGGGTGGGGTGAAAAGGGTTCCAGCCTCCTATCCAGCCAGGGCCAAGGAGTCGGGGACAGGCGAGGGCTGGGAAAATGTGACTGCCGGGAGGGGAGGATGCACGGCTGAGTGGCTGTTGGGGGTCTGCACTGTAGGGAGGGGGACGTGCTTCATAAGGGTACCCTGGTCCCTGGGTCTCGTTTCACCAGCAGTAAAATAATTCCAGTAACGATATTCAGGAATACTCATACTGTGCTTAAGGTTACTTCCCATACTGTTCTAAGAGAACATCACAGAGTATCTCATTTCATCGTCACACCAGGCCAGGTGCGGTGGCTCACACCTGTAATTCCAGCACTTTCGGAGGCTGAGGTGGGTGGATCACCTGAGGTTAGGAGTTCGAGACCAGCCTGACCAATATGGTGGAATGCATCTCTACTAAAAATACAAAAGTTAGCCAGGCGTGGTGGCTGGTGCCTGTAGTCCCAGCTACTCAGGAGGCTGAGACATGAGAATGGCTTGAATCTGGGAGGCAGAAGTTGCAGTGAGCTGAGATCAAACCACTGTACTCCAGCCTGGGCGACAGAGCAAGACTCCGTTTCAAAAAAAAAAAAAGTCACACCAACCCTTGGAGGTAGATACTATTATTCTTCCAACTATCAAAGATGAAAAAAACAAGGCTTGTCCCAGAGCCTTATATCTTTCTCCAGCCTACCCTACTGGGGCAAGAAGTGAGCTCCAGAATTTCTGGTCTTGTGCTATATTGCTTGGCTTTTTGTTTTTTGTTTTGTTTTGTTTTGTTTTTGTTTTTGAGAAGGAGTCTCGCTCTGTTGCCCAGGCTGGAGGCTGGAGTGCAGTGTTGTGATCTCGGCTCACTGCAGCCTCCACCTCCCAGGTTCAAGTGATTCTCCTGCCTCAGCCTCCTGAGTAGCGGGGATTACAGGCATATGCCATCACGCCCAGCTAATTTTTGTACTTTTAGTAGAGACAGGGTTTCACCATGCTGGCCAGGGTGACCTCAAACTCCTGACCTTAGGTATCTGCCTTTCTTGGCCTCCCAAAGTGCTGGGATTACAGGCTATTGCTTCTCATTTAAGCTGAATTCCCGTCTAAGAAGCATAGAAGTTCTAGAAGAAATTAACCTGATGTATCAGCAAAAGCTCTTTGCTGAACTAAATACTATCTGGAGGCTTCTATAAAACTGATCATAGCAAAGAATGTCTGTATGGTTGAAAAAAAATTTTAAAGCCGGGCACAGTGGCTCACACCTGTAATCCCAGCACTCTGGGAGGCCAAGGCGGGCAGATCACTTGAGGTCAGGACTTAGAGACCAGCCTGGTCTACATGGTGAAACTCCATCTCTACTAAAAATACAAAAAATTAGCTGGGGGTGCCGGTGTGTGCCTGTAATCCCAGCTACTAGGGAGGCTGAGGCAGGAGACCCGCTTGAACCCAGGAGGCAGAGGTCACGGTGAGCCGAGATGGCGCCATTGCACTCCAGCCTGGGTGACAGGGCTCCGTATAAAATAATAAAAAAAATTTAAAGAGAGAAATCGGATCACGGAGGAGCTGTCCTAGCTGAAGGGGAAGAGAAAGGTGCGGGTTAAGCACCTCCAGAATGAGACGGAATTCGGCTCCCTCCATGCCTTCCTGGACCCCATGGGGTCGGGGCCAAAGGCATCTCACCTTGCAGGAGAATTCTGGTCTCAGACTCTGTGTCCGGGACTTGGTCGCTGAGATCTGCAGGTGGGACGTCCTCTTTCTGTACTCCTTCTGCTGCGTGAGTGAGACACACCGATGGCGCTAGTTCCCTCCCACCCTACCCTACCTCACCAAACCCAGGTCATTTCCCCGCCGAACCCCGCCAGCCCCGCAGCCCCTACCCCTGCAGCCGACTCACCATTGCCCAGGTGTTCTGGATCCAGCGTTCGAACAGCCACAGTTTTGTTCATCCTGATTCCTTCCGGCTACTCAGTGTTGGAGGTAGGAGGGAGTCGTTGGATGGATAAAAGGACAGACAGACACACAGATGGTCAGCAGGGCACTGTCCTTAGAATTACCCTAGCATAGGTGTCAAAGCTTCTGAACCCGGCCCCTTCCCGCAGCTGTGTGATTAGGTGGCAGTTACTTAACCTCTCTGTGCCTCAGCTTCCCTCCTTATAAGAAGCCAATACAAACATCTGCCTATTGTGTTGTGGTGTGAATTTATCAGAAAACTATAAATTAATAATGAAATAATATAACCTTTTGAATTCTTTGTTTTTGAGACAGGGTCTCAATACAATAAAATACAAAAATTAGCTGGGCGTGGTGGTGAATGTCAGTAATCCCAGCTACTCCGAAGGCTGAGGCATGAAAATCGATTGAACCCTGGAGAGGGAGGTTGCAGTGAGCTGAGATCATGCCACTGCACTATAGCCTGGGTGACAGAGTGAGACTCTGTCTCAAAAATATAAATAACTAAAATAAAATTTTAAAATTGAGTATAAAAAATATTATTGGGGTCGGGCACAGCGGCTCATGCCTGTAACACCAACACTTTGGGAGGCTGAGGCAGATGGATCACCTGAGATCAGGAGTTCGAGACCAGCCTGACCACCATGGTGAAAACCCATCTCTACTAAATACAAAAAAGTTTGGGCGTGGTGATGGGCGCCTACAGTCCCAGCTACTCGGGAGGCTGAGGCAGGAGAATTGCTTGAATCCAGGAGGCAGAGGTTGCAGTGAGAGGACATCGTGCCATTGCACTCCAGCCTGGGAGACAGGGTGAGACTCCATCTCAAAAAACAAAAAACAAAATAAAAAAAAAAAACACCATATTATTGATTGGTGATGGTTGATGAGCTTCTCGGCACCCCCTAAAATTCTATGTCTGGGGTTATCTCACTCACTTTACCCCAATCCTGGCTCCACTTCTGAAATTCTGGGACTTCCAAATTTCCTAAGCCAGACACTATGATTCTCAGTGTCTCAGAGCCTGGATCTCCAACCTGAGTCAATAGTATGAAGACCAGGAGCCCTCTCTGAAGGACAAGGGTTTGTGGGTTCCCAGAGCACTCACCACGACCTTCAGGGACTTCTTGACACCGTCACTGATGAAAAAATGGTAGACGGCAGCCTTGACTTCTACTTCCTGCAGGCCAGTCTTTAGGGGCACGATGACATAGGGAATGGACATCGAGGACTTGTGGGGGACGGTGACAGTCTGCTGGTGACGCCTCTTGGCAGTGGCCAGGCTGCAGAAGGCTGGGTTGTGGAGCAGCTCCACCCTCACCTGCCAGGGAGAGAAAGTATCAGGGCAAGCGTGTGTGCAGCAGGCTGCTTACCGGCTTGCAGTCTCCATGAAGCGTCTGCCACCCTGGGACCCACCTTGAGATCTTCCTTCTCCCGGTAATTGTAGAGAACGGCTCGGATTTCCACCTGCTCGTTTCGAACGACAGAGTAGGGTAGCCGCAGGTCGATGAAGAAGTCCTGCATGACCGTCACCTCGAAGGGGTCTGCCACACAGATCCCTGCCGGGCAGAGACAGAACATGGAGTGTTGGAAACAGATGGAAATAGAGGCTCGGTACCACAAAGAAAAATCAGCACCGAGACAAAGGATCTTCGAGCCACGCAATTTTTACTTCCTGGGCTGCAGGAAGGGTACTCTCGATAGCCATTTTCCAATGAGAGTACAACGAATAAAGGAACACACACAAATTGATCCCTCGCGCATTTGGGGTCGTCCTTACTGCTGTGTCTGATCCCCATTGGCTGGAGCCAGACCTCACAATCTAAACTAAAAACCTGATTGGCTAACAACTTAAAACTTTTCTACACAGGTGAAAGCAATGGAGAGCTGGGCCATGCCTGTGAGCACGTCCAGCACAGACATCTTGGTTAAAGTACAAGGACACAGAATGTACTACATGCCTGTAAGCATGTCTAACAGCTGCATAGGATAGGACTTAACAAAGAACTACTAGCACACTTATTTTTTTAAGAAGAGAGGAAAAATTCCTTTTAAAATTTAATTTTAAAAGGAACTTTGCTACTTCCCACAGGGAGGGTCAAGGTCGGGGAGGGTGGACAGAGTGGACAAGCTCAGGCTCCTGGGTCTCAGCTCTTATGACTCACTGCGGGAGCTCTCCCTAACTCAGCCTATCTTTGCGGAAACCTGTGAACTAAACGCTGTCAATGATGATAAGTGACAGATGATAGGGGTGGCTGGGGTTACCATCATTTAATGTTTTCCATTCTGTTTGTAGTTTGACTCAGATATCTATGTGTAGGGAGGAAGGGACATCTCCAAAATATATCTGCAACTCTGAAATGGTAGCCCCAAGCTGTGAGTGAGTGCTGAGCACTCAAAATGGGGTTAGCTCGAGTGAGAAGCTGGATCTGTATTTTTATTTGTTGTACTTGTATTTAAATGTATTTAATTTAATTCAGACTTAATTTTTTTTTTTTT
>NW_016107368.1:2978092-2984223 GCF_001604975.1 Cebus imitator | reverse complement strand
GGTCTTGAACTCCTGACCTCAAATGATTTGCCCGCCTCAGCCTCTCAAAGTGCTGGGATTACAGGCATGAGCCACTGTACCCGGCCTGAGAATCTACCTTTTCAGCTGTATATTTCAAGAAATCTAAAATACAGATCAAACTATTTCCAGTGAAAACCTAGCATCCTGGGCTGGGCATGGTGGCTCACTCCTATAATACCAGCACTTTGAGAGGGTGAGGAAGGCAGATCGCTTGAGGCCAGGAGTTTGAGACCAGCCTGGCCACCATGGCGAAACCCCATCTCTACTAAAAAAAAGAAAACCTAGTATCCTGTTTACGCCACTGCACTCCAGCCTAGGTGACAGAGCGAGACCCTGTCTCAAAAAAAAAAAGAAAAAGAAATCTAGTATCCTAAATGAGATGTACTGAATTGTAAAATACATGCGAGATTTTGAAGACTTAGTGCAAATAAGATATATCATCAGTAATTTTGATATACTCGTAGATTATTATCAAATATGAAAGGAGTATAGTCACATTATTATTAGAGCGATGTGCTTTTGCAACGTTTTACTAAATGTTGAAATGATACTATTTTGGGTATATTTGGATTAAATAGAATGTTTTGCAATAAGTTATAATGTGGTATAATGATAAATATGTAACCAATAATAAATGATGTAATTTATATCATATATCTAATAAAATATACATTATATATTAATATGTTAATAAATGATATATTAGTAGCAAAATATACATTATAACAAAATTACATTGTAATACATTATGATTTATTATAGTTCATTAAATTATATTGTAATCAAATTTATTATAAATAATATACATTATATATGTTATATGTAATGTAATATATATAATATATATTATATATTACATTATAATTAACAATTATAAACATTATAATAAATATGTATAAATTATAATTAAATTTATTATAAATTATAGTTTGGGTATAAATAGAATATTTACACTTAATGTTGTGAATTTTCTTTTTGGCAGAAAAGTGATTTATTTAGGTCGAGAAAGAGAAAAAGGAGAAGAGAGAAAGCTTCCGTGAAGAGTGTGGAAGGGGACCCCAGAGGGGTCTGACCACCAATGTGTCAACCATGTGTTTCCTCCTCCTGCTTCCTCTTGTATCTTTTCTTTTTTTGTTGTTTCTGTTTGTTTCTTGAGACAGAGTATTGCTCTGTCACCCAGGCTGGACTGCAGTGGCGTGATCTCAGCTCACTGCAACCTCCGCCTCCCAGGTTCAAGTGATCCTCCTGCCTCAGCCTGCCAAGTAGCTGGGATTACAGGCACCTGCCAACACGTCCAGCTTACTTTTGTCTTTTTACTAGAGATGGGGTTTCACCATGTTGGTCAGGCTGGTCTCAAACTCTGACATGGCAGGTGGATTCCTGTCCTTATCCATTGGTCCAAACCCACAGAATGTACAACAGTCTCGGGTGAAACTTGGAACTTAGGGTGAAAGTCATGTGTCCCTGGAGGTTTGCTGACTGCAACCAAGGCATTGCTCAACCGGGGGTGCTGGCAGAAGGGGAGGCTATCAATGTGTGGGGACTGGGGGTATGTGGGAACCTTCTGTACTCTCCCCTTAATTATTCTATGACCTGAAAAAACTCTAAACAAATAAAGCACATTTAAAGAAAATCACTGCTGTGGCTCATGCCTGTAATCCCAACACTTTGGGAGGCCGAGGCAGGCGGATCACTTGAGATCAGGAGTTCAAGACCAGTCTGGCCAACATGGTGAAACCTCATCTCTACTAAAAATAGAAAAATTAGCTGGGTGTGGTGGCGGGTGACTGTAATTCCAGCTACTGGGGAGGCTGAGGCAGGAGCATCACTTGAACCCAGGAGGTGGAGGTTGCAGTGAGCTGAGATTGTGCCATTGTACTCCAGCCTGGGTGACAGAGCAAGACTGTCTTAAAAGAAAAGGAAGGAAGGAAGAAAGAAAGAAAGGGAGGGAAAGAAACAGAGAGAGAGAAAGAAAAATAAAGAAAGAAGGAAAGAGAAAAAGAAAAGAAAGAAAGGGAGGGAGGGAAAGAAAGAAAGAGAGAAAGAAAAAGAATGAAAGAAAGAAAAGAAAGAGGAAGACAGAAAGTAAAAGAAAAAAGGGAAAGAAAGAAAGGGAAGGAGGGAAAGAAAGAAAGAGAGAAAAGAAAGAGAAAGAAGGAAAGAAAGAAGAAAGAAAGAAGCACCAATTGAGCTCCCCCCACCCCAGGGGAGCTCCCTGGGAAAAGACGTCCCGGACATGCTGCCCACTGATAGCACTGCCCACTGTCAGTCAGCGAAAAGGACGACAGCTACATTGGCTACACGTGGCCCTGTGGTTGGGGTCCTCCAGCCCTGAAGGGAACTCATCAGGTGTTAAGCCAGAGATAACCCTGCCAGGGATTTTACCCGATGACGAGCATGTGCACTGCTCCAAAAACTCACCCTAGAGTTGTCTTTTGCTCATTATGATAGTAAAAAACAGCCGGGCGCGGTGGCTCAAGCCTGTAATCCCAGCACTTTGGGAGGCCGAGGTGGGTGGATCACGAGGTCAAGAGATCGAGACCATCCTGGTCAACACGGTGAAACCCCGTCTCTACTAAAACTACAAAAAATTAGCTGGGCATGGTGGCGTGTGCCTGTAGTCCCAGCTGCTCAGGAGGCTGAGGCAGGAGAATTGCTTGAACCCAGGAGGCGGAGGTTGCGGTGAGCCGAGATCGCGCCATTGCACTCCAGCCTGGGTAACAAGAGCGAAACTCCGTCTCCAAAAAAAAAAAAAAAAAAAAAAAAAAAATAGTAAAAAACACACTCCTGGGTGGAGATTTTAGATGCTAACGAGACATGCCACGTGCATGCTAGCACATATAGTCACAGAGCATGCGCGCCCAAAGAGGCCTCCCGAAACATGCTTGCAAGTGACATCCCCTCACGCCCTTTCATGAAAAATCATGTAAGAGTCTCATAAAAACAGTCCACCAGCAGTATCTGCTGCTGGCTCATTCTCTTGGGAAGCTAGGTCTGTGTGTCATCTTTCAGAGCATACTTTTGCTATTTATTTATTTAGAGACCAGGTTTCGCTCTTGTCACCCAGGCTGGGGTTCAGTGGCATGATCTTGGCTCACTGTAACCTCCACCTCCCGGGTTCAAGCGATTCTCCTGCCTCAGCCTCTGGAGTAGCTGGGATTACATGCGCCTGCCACCTCACCCAGCTAATTGTTTTGTATTTTTAGTAGAGATGGGGTTTCACCATGTTGGCCAGGCTGGTCTTGAACTCCTGACCTGAAGTGATCCACCCACCTTGGCCTCCCAAATTGATAGGATTACAGACGTGAGCCACTCAGCCCGGCCCTGTCTCTTTAAATAAGCACTGCTACTACAATTTTTCCAGCGGAACCAGCCCGAGCTGTTCCTTCCTTCCATCAACTCTGCCACTTAACCCTGCTCTGTGTCTCTTGGCTGAATTCTGTCTTCCAAGTTAGACAAGAACTGAGGATTCCCGCAGTTCCTGGTAACAACACCTCTGTGGGAACCAGGGCAGAGAATCAAGTGCCAAGAAACAGAGGGTTGGTTGAGTTTGAACAAAATGAGATGACACTCAGATACCCTGGGGTCCCTGCCTCCCTGGGACTAGCCGCCATCCTCTCTCACCTTTCTTGTCCGACAAGCTCACGGCCAGAATCTCCCAAGTGGTGATGGAGTCTTTCAAAAATATATTCATGAGCTTCGTTGAGATTCTGGATGGAGAAGAGGTTGGGGCATCAGGAGGTGACATCTAGCAGGGTGATAGAAGGGGCGGGCTGGTGCAGAGGGACCCTGAGGGACAGGCTGGAAGGGTCTGGGGGTGCCTCCACGTGGGTAACCCAACTCCTGACTTTTCTAGTTTGGGCTGTGGGGTTGCACCGTGATTCCAGAGAAAACAAGAGATGGCAGGTGCATGCCAATTAAACGGTCTGGTCCTGGGGGGGCGCGCATCGCGGCTACCCTGGCCTTACCCATTTTTTGGTGGCTCTTTCAAGTCTTCAATCTTCCACAGCCAGCTCTCTGGGAACTCGCTTCGGGAAACAATGTGCTCTTCCGGGATGATGTCCTCATCCAGGTCACCTGCAGGGGGTTTGGATCTGCATTTAGAACAGATCAGGCCAGCCAGACTGTGGCTCATGCCTGAAATCCCAGCACTTTGGGAGGCCGAAGTGGGCAGATCACCTGAGGTCAGGAGTTTGAGACCAGCCTGGCCAACATGGTGCAACTCCATCTCTACTAAAAATACAAAAATCTGGCCAGGTGAGGTGGCTCACACCTGTAATCCCAGCACTTTCGGAGGCCAAGGCGGGCGGATCACCTGGGCTGGGAGTTCGACGCCAGCCTGGCCAACATGGAGAAACCCTGTCTCTACTAAAAATACAAAAATTAGCCGGGTGTGGTGGCACATGCCTGTAATCCCAGGTACTCGGGAGGCTGAGGCAGGAGAATCACTTGAACCTGGGAGGCTGAGGTTGCAGTGAGCTGAGATTGTGCCACCGCACTCCAGTCTGTGTGACAGATCGACACTCCATCTCAAAAAAACAAAACAAAAATCCCAGCTACTCAGGAGGCTGAGGCAGAAGAATCGCTTGAACCCCGGAGGCAGAGGTTGCAGCGAGCCGAGGTTGCACTCCAGCCTGCGTGACAGAGCAAGACACTGTCTCCAAAAAAAAAAAGTTTTTTTGTCTCATTGCATTGCCCAAGTTGGTCTTGAATTCCCTATCTCAAGCAATCCTGCTGCCTCAGCCTCCCAAAGTGCTGGGATCACAGGCGTGAGCCACTGTGCCCAGCCCAAAGTGGGTGGAATTCCTAAAGAGATACCTAAATATACTCATACTCTGAAATAATCAATCCAAGTGCCTTGGGATAGTAACATTTGGCCATTTTTTTTTTCTGACCCCCAGTGGACTAAAGGAATTACCCAATGCTGAGGAAAAATAAAACTCACCCCCATGTGGATGTAAACCATATTTCAGTAGACCAGACTTTTGTCTAATTTTCCCAATGCCCCTCACACCATTTCCTCTTTGTGAAGGAGATCATTCTGAATTTGCTTGAATTGTCTTTTTTTTTTCTTTTCTCTCTCTCTCTCTCTCTTTTTTTTTTTTTTTTTGGCACAGGTTCTTGCTCTGTCTCCCAGGCCGGAGTGCAGAGATATCTTGGCTCACTGAAGCCTCCGTCTCCTGGGCTCAATCTTCCCACCTCAGCCTCCCACGTAGCTGGGACTACAGGTGTGCACCACCACACCTGGCTAATTATTTTATTTTATTTTATTTTTGTAGATACGGGGTTTTACCATGTTGCCCAGTCTGGTCTCGAACTCCTGGACTCAAGCAATCTGCCCTCCTCGGCCTCTTAAAGGGCAGGGATTAAGGGTATAAGCCACCTTGCCCATCCAGTTTTCTTTCTCTCTTCCGTTCTTTTCCTTCCTTCCTCCTTCCTTCCTTCCTCTTTCCTTCCTTCCCTCCCTTCTTCCCTTCCCTCTTTCCTTTTTTTTTGTTTTGTTTTTGAGACACAGTCTTGCTCTGTTGCCCAGGCTGGAGTGCAGTGGCACAATCTCAGCTCACTGCAACCTCCACCTACCAGGTTCGAGTGATTCTCCCACCTCAGCCTCCCGAGTAGCTGGGATTACAGGCACCTGCCACCTCGCCTAGCTAATTTTTGTATTTTTAGTAGAGATGGGGTTTCACCATGTTGACCAGGCTGGTCTCAAACTCCTGGCCTCAAGTGATCTGCCTGCCTTGGCCTCCCAAAGTGCTGGGATTACAGGCGTGAGCCACTGTGCCCAGTCAATTTTCTCTTATTATAAGATAAATTTTTCTTTGCTTCACTTAAGAAGTGAAGACATGAGATCCTCCCCATTCAGACAGGGGCCTTCTCCTTCAGACAGAGGTCTCCTCCTTCTTCAGACAGGGACCTTCTCCTTCCTCAGACAGAAGCCTCCTCCCCCTCAGACAGGGACCTCCTCCTTCCTCAAACACAGGTCTCCTCCCTCCTCAGACAGGGATATTCTCCTTCCTCAGACAGAATCCTCCTCCCTCCTCAGACAGGGACATCTTCCTCCCTCAGACAGAATCCTCCTCTCTCAGACAGAATCCTCCTCCCTCCTCAGA
>NW_016107368.1:2975215-2977942 GCF_001604975.1 Cebus imitator | reverse complement strand
TCCTCTCTCAGATAGAATCCTCCTCCCTCCTCAGACAGGGACATCCTCCTCTCTCAGACAGAATCCTCCTCCCTCCTCAGACAGGGACATCCTCCCTGCTCAGACCGGGACCTACTCCTCCCCCATCAGACAGGGACCTTCTCCAGTCCCGCCCCCGTCCCCCCCTGCCCCAAGACAAGGCCTCCTCCCTCCTCAGACAGGAGCCTCAGGCCGCTCCCTGCCCGTGCCCCCAGCCCGTGGGACCTACTCCTGGCCAGGCCCAGGTGGCTGGCGCGCTCGTACTGTCGCCGCAGCTCGGTGATGTAGTTGCAGCAGTCCAGGAAGGCCTTGACGCACGCCTCGCCCAGGGTGATGAAGCGGGTTCGGCGCTGGCACGAGAACCTCATGGGGTTCTCCCGCATGCCGTCCTCACAGCACTTGCGCAGCTGCTTGGAGTACTGGCCGGCTGTGGGAGCACATCCCCGGGCCAGACCCTCAGCGGGGCAGTGGGCGGGGGGCCGCGGGATGGACCCTAGCGAGGACTTCCACTCCCTCCCCCATCCCCCACCCATGCCGGCCCTCCCCTCCTCCCTCTCTGGCTCCTGCACGGCCAGGCTGGGGTCTCCTGGGGTGGGGCTCAGGGGCAGGGTAGGGTGGGAAGGGCCCCCCACCTTTGTCCATCCTCTTCTCCATGAGCTGCACAGACCGGCGTCGGCGGGCGGCTGGCTTTGGGCACTGAAGTTCTGCGGGGCAGGTGGACCGAGAAGACAACGAATGAGGCACCTACTAAGGGTCCTCCCCTCACCCCTCACCATCGTGTGAGGTGGGGGTGCTCCTGCTCCCATTTGATGGGTGAGCAAACTGAGGCTCAGAGAGAAGGGATTTGCTAGGTGGTGGCGGAGGTGGGGCTTGAACCCAGAGCCCCGGATTCCAGAGCTCTGCTCCCAGCATCTGGGAGGTGGAGGTGCTGGCTGTCCCTGCACTGGCTCGGGGGGCGTCCTCACCTGACCTCTGGGAGGTCTGCTGGCCAGTGCTGCTCTTGAACGCCAGCCCTGCATCCAGGAAGACACCGTCGTAGTCCTTCCCGCTGCCCGGGGTGCAGCCGATGTCTGCCTTCTCCACCACATCCCAGATCTTCGGGAGGTGGGGGGCACCGGGGTGGGAGAACACAGGGTGGCCAGGCCAGCAGTTGGGATCACCCAGATGGACCTGCGCATCCCTTCCCGAATGACCCCACCTCGTCTCACCCTCATCTCTCCCATTCCTGCCCCTGCATGACTTTTCTTTTTTTTCAGATGGAGTTTTGCTCTTGTTGCCGAGGCAGGAGTACAATAGCACAACCTCAGCTCACTGTAACCTCCGCCTCCTAGGTTCAAGCAATTCTCTTGTCTCAGTTGTCCGAATAGCTGGGATTATAGGCACCCGCCACCACACCCAGCTAATTTTTGTGTTTTTAGTAGAGATGGGATTTCACCATGTTGGCCAGGCTGGTCTCGAACTCCTAACCTCAAGTGATCCGCTGCCTCGGCCTCCCAAAGTGCTGGGACCACAGATGTGAGCCAGCATGCCTGGCCTTTTTCTTTTCTTTCTTTCTTTCCCTTCCTTCTCCCTCTCTCCTTCCCTCCTCCCCTCCTCCCCTCTTCCCTCCTCCCCTCCTCCCCTCTTCCCTCCTCCCCTCCTCCCCTCTTCCCTTTCTCCCTTCCTTCTCTTCCTTCTCCCTCTCTCGCTCCCTCCTTTCCTCCCTCCCTTCCTTCTTCCCTCCTTTCCTCTTTCTCTCCTTTCCTTTTCTTCTTCTCTGTTTTATTTTTCTCTCTCTTTCTTCTTTTTTCCCGACTTTCTTTCTTTTCTTTTTTTTTTTTAGATGGGATCTCCCACTGTTGCCCAGGCTGAAGTGCAATCATATAGCTCACAGCAGCCTCAACCTCCTGGGCTCAAGCAATCCTCACACCTTAGCCTCCCGAATAGCTGGGACTACAGCCATGCACCATCATGCCCAGTGATTTTTAAATTTTTATGTAGAGATGGAGTCTTGCCATGTTGCCCAGGCTGGTCTGGAACTCCTGCCCTCAAGTGATCCTCCCACCTTGACCTCCCAAAGTGATGGGGTTTCAGGCGTGAGCCACCACCCCTGCCTCCCTTCCTAATCTTATCTCCATCCCCCTTCTGATTGCCTCTGAATCCCCATCCTCACTCCCGATCCCAGGCCAACCCCACCTCCATCCTCCTCACACCCCCAAAACCACCCCACTGGATGACCCTCGGTGTGCTGCCCCCGGCCTCCAGAGCCGAAGTTGAAATTTCCAATTCTCGACCGGGTGCAGTCACTTACACCTGTAATCCCAGCATTTTGGGAGGCCTAGGCGGGCGAATTATGAGGTCAAGAGATCAAGACCATCTGGCCAAATGGTGAAACCCCGTTTCTACTAAACATACAAAGAAAAGCAGCTGGGCATGGTGGTGGGCACCTGTAGTCCCAGCTATTCAGGAGGTTGAGGCAGGGGAATCACTTGAACCCAGGTGGTAGAGGTTGCAGCAAGTCAAGATCATGCCACTGCACTCCAGCCTAGGTGACAGAGGGAGACTCTGTCTCAAAATAAAATAAAATAAAATAAAAAATAAAGTGTCCAGTTCTCATGACCATCTGCAATTTGAACCCTTGTCCAACCTCATTCCCATCTTCAGCTTCAACCGTCTCTGTGTCTGGTCTGCTCTGACCTCTGCTTTCAGCCCTCCCCCCACCCCCACTGC
>NW_016107368.1:2971024-2974688 GCF_001604975.1 Cebus imitator | reverse complement strand
CCCCTACCCCTATTGCACTCCCCCCACCCCTGTGCCTCTGCCTCCTCTCAGCAGCCTTGGGACCCCCCTCCTTACTTTACTCTGCGTCAGTTTGTTCTTCTTATTCAGCACGAACACGCCCTTGTCCACAGCCACCAGTCCCACCCGGGCCCCATGGTCACCCTCTATCTTCAGGGTCATCTGCTGCCCAGGTGAAAGCTGCCGGTCTTCAGACTCGCCGCTTTTTACCACCAGCTGTGGGGTAGGTGGAGACACGGGAAGAAGTCAGCCCTGGGACGGAGGAGTGCCAGGCATGGAGGGGGTGCTGGGCTGAGTGGAAAGAGAGAAAGGGTCGGGGGAGAGGTTGCAGGAGAGAAAGTGAGAGAGAGAGAAAGCGGGGGAGAGAGAGAGAGAGAAAGGGAGAGAGAAGGGAGAGCAGGGGGGAAGAGAGGGAGGAAAAGGGGGAGAGAAAGAGGGAAAGAGAGAGGAGGAGAGACAAAGGGAGAGAGAAAAAAGAGGAAAGGAAGGAGGGAGAGAGAGAGGGAGAGAGGGAAAGAGAAAGAGAGAGGGGAAAAAGGAGGGAGAAGGAGAAAGAGAGAGAGGGAAAGAGATAAAAAGAGAGACAGAGGGAGAAAAAGGGAGAGAAGAGGAGAGAGAAAAGGAGAAAGAGCGGGGAGAGGGAGGGAGCAGACCCGGGCGCTTACCGAGCCCACACAGGAGTCCTTGATGTCCACCCACACGGAGTCAGCCACCACCTCCCTCTGGCCGCTGGCGCCGATCAGCGTGTAGTAGGCCACCAGGCGGAAGGACGGGATGAAGTCGGTGGTGATGGACAGCGGCAGCACCACCAGGTCCTGGCCAGACTCTCGCGCCTGGCGCCCCACCTTCAATAGCTTGCCCTTGTTCATGATCTGGGGGGACAGGCTGGCCTCAGGCTCGGGAGGGTGTGCGGGGAGGGGTCTGGGATGGGGAAAGGGGTCCTGGGGCTTCAGAAGAAGCGAGGAGGAGGAGAAGGAGGAGGAGGAGGGGGGCAGGGGCAGAGGTTTCCAGGTGGCCACGGACCAGGTAGGTGTAGTAGCGGATCTTGGCCTCCTGGGCGCGGTCAATCCGCAGGAGGAATTGGACGTTGAGGGTCTCCCCCGGCCTGAGCTCCGTGCGTGACACTGACAGGTGCAGGTAGTTGTTGGAATTGCCCATGGTTTTGTAGGGCTCTGCCTGCATGGTCCTGGTGGCCTGCTCTGCCTCCGAGAGCCCCTGCTTCTGGGTGCGCACCTGGGTGGGGAGACAGGGAGGCATGCTGGTCCCTCCCAAGGATGCCCACACCTGAATCCCCGAGACCTGGGAACTGGTGGCCTTTCTTGGTGAAAAGGACACTTTGCAGGTAAGAGGAAGTTAGGGACCTGGAGGTGGAATCATTATGCTGGATCCTGTGGAGCTAATGTCATCATAAGTGTCTTTACTAAGTGGGGGCAGGGGAGAGAGGGAAGGACAGAGAGACAAAGAGGGAGAGAGCGAGGGAGAGGGAGGAGAAGAGGAGGAGGAGGGCGATAGAGGAAGAGGAGGAAGAGGATGAGGAGGAGAAAGGAAGCAGAGAAGAGAGAATGAGAAAGAAGAAGACTGGGGAGAGAAAGGGAGAGAGTCACTGGAAGACACTATGCTGACTTTAAAGACGGACAAAGGGCCATGAGCCAGGCCTCTAGGGTGGCCTCTAGACGCTGGAAAAAGCAAGGGAACGAACTTCGTCCCGGAGCCAGGACTGCTGACCTCTGACTGTAGACCCATGAGTGTGTGTGGCTTTAGATCACTAGGCTGTGGCCATCCGTCATGGCAGCCACTGGAAATTCATACGCATGCTGAGCACAGCAAGGGGTAAGCGGGGTGCCCAGCCCAGGAGCTGCAGAGGGACACCGAGGCCATCGGCGACCTCTGCAGCTGCCTTGAGACTTGCCTCCCTCCCAGTGAGGGGCAACAGGGCCACGTCCACAGAAGCCAGGAGAAAGGAGACCACCTCACAACAAGGGGCCTGTCCCCGACACTGCACAGCCCTCCTGTGAGATTCAGGCTCCTCCCACCGTGGGAGTGGAAAGGCTGTGCACGGATGGGGTGTCTCTCCGTGTCAGCGGAAGGCGCAGGGCGTGTAAGCGGGAGAGCCCTGTTTCCTCCAACTGTGTGCCCCTCTATGCAGATGAGAATGTCTCTATGCAAATGCCAGGACCCCCCTGTGCAAATGCCGGGACCCCACTGTGCAAACGCCAGGACCCCACTGTGCAAACGCCAGGACCCCCACGCTGTCTTCCCAGTGGTGGGGTTCTGAGGCTGAGCCCAGACGCACCGTGATGCTGAGGGGCTTCTGGCTGGGGTGTGTGTTGATGCTGAGTTTCGCCACACCGTCTGCCTGGGTTAGAGACTGCACGTTTTCCTCTCCCTGGACTGCCACGGGGACTCGGTAGGCTGGAGAGCCATCGGGGTTTGTCACGAACACCTATGATGTGGGGTGCAGGCAGGGGAGGTTCAGGCAGGCTCAGGGGTGTGGTTGGTGTACCAGAAGGGAGGAGTGGGACCCCTTCCTGCCCTGGGTCTCACCATGAGGTCAAAGGGCATTCCTGGTTTGAAGTACTTGGGTGTCTTGGTGAAGTGGATCTGGTAGGGGGAGGTCACGATGGGGATCCCACTGCGTTCTGCCTGCACCATGTCACTGCCTGAGAGGACCAGCTGTGAGTGTAGGCTCCTGGGCCACCCCTCAGAACTAGGCCTCCTCCCTCAGACTGGACCCCACCTTCAGACTAAGCCTCTTCCCTTAGAGTGGAGTCCACTTTCATACTGATCCTGTGCTCCTCATCAGATTAGGCCCCAACTTTATGCTGGCCCTGCCTCTTCTATCAGACTGGACCCACCTTTATACTGGCCCTGTCTTTCTCATCAGACTGGACACAGACTTCATACCGGGCCTCCCCATCAGCTCAGACCCCACCTTTATACTGGCCCTGCCTCCCCCGTCACACTGGACCAATCTTTATTCTGCCCCTGCCTCCCTCATCAGACTGGACACAGCCTTCATGTTCGGCCTCCCCTTTCAGACTGGGCTTACCCCATCAGACTGGACCCCACTTTCACTCTGAGCCTCCCTCCTTAAACTAGGCTTTCTCTTCCAACCGGGCCTCCCCTCTCAGACTGGCCCATTTGGTGGTCCTTAGTTTGGCCTTCAGACCAGGCCTCACCTGAGTGCAGGATGACAGTGACGGACACGTACAAAGACTTCCCCACCAGGTCCTCGGCTCGGGCGTTCTGCACCCCATCCAGCAGTACCTGCCTTTCCAGCAAGGCATCCCCTGAGCCATCCTCAATCTGGGAGGGAAGAAGAGAGCTTAGAGAGGGGAGGGGACTCAGAGGAGGCGGGGAATCGGGGGAGGGACCTAGCAGCCTCTGTAGATGGTACCGGAATGCGCCTGAGGGATTCAGGCAGGGAAATCCTCTGCTCGTTGTCCTGGACCCCGAAGATGACAAAGGCAGTTCCCTGCACTTTCTTCCCATAGAGGAACCTACAGGGCAGACCAAGTGGGCTTCAGCTTGGCCCCTCCTGGAGAACGGGATCTCCCCCAGCTTCTCCTGCCTGTGCTGAAGACTGGGGCCCCGGCCTACTGCTGGCCCCTCACCTGGCCCCACCACCAGCCCCCCACCTGGCCCC
>NW_016107368.1:2923789-2970256 GCF_001604975.1 Cebus imitator | reverse complement strand
CCCCAGCCCCCCCACCTGGTCCCTCACTTGGTTCTTACCTGGCCCCAACCCCTCACTTAGTCCCATCCCCCAGACCCCCACCTGGGCTTCACCTGGTCCCTCATATGGCCCTTACCTGGCGGCACCCCCAGCCCCTCACCTGGCGGTGATGGTGACCTCCAAGCCCTTCTGGTTATAGATGTAGTAGAATTTCTCTGCAGGCTCCACTATGACCTCGAAACTGGGCAGCACTGGGGGAGAGACGGCGGCGTCAGTGGGGCCGGCGCTAGGCCTGGTGTCCTGGGCGCTGCCACCCCCTGGCCCCTCCACTTACCATACTCCTTCACCTCAAACTCAGCCGAGAAGACTTGCTGTGGTGAATTTTCATAGAAGGCTTTAATCTTCCACTGGCCCATGCTGTCAAGAGGGAGGATGAGTAGTCTGCTCCAGCCTTGGAGCCCCCCAGGCCCAGCCCAGCTCCCTCTCCTGAAACAGGGGAGCCCTGAGCCCCCTTCTCAAGAGCGCGACATACTTGACGAGTTCTGGAATGTCCCAAGACAAGGGCAAGATGCCAAACTGGTTTTGAGAAGACAGGGAGTCCTGCTTGACGGGGATGCCTTCCGGGTTCTGCAGGAGGAAAGAGGGAAGGATACGGGAGAAAGTCCCTTCAGAGGCTGGGCTTAGCCTCTCAGCTCTCCCTGACCTCTCTGCATCCGGACAGTCTCTGTGCACAGTGTCTACTGTGGTTAAGAACAGGGACCTGCACAGGCATGGTGGCTCAGGCCTGTACCCCAGCACTTTGGGAAGCTGAGGCGGGTGGGTCACCTGAGGTCAGGATCGAGACCACCCTGGCCAACATGGTGAAACCCCGTCCCTACTAAAAATACAAAAATTAGTTGGGCATGGTGGCAGGCATCTGTTAATCCCAGCTACTTGGGAGGCTGAGGCTGGAGAATTACTGGAACCTGGGAGGCAGAGGTTGCAGTGAGTTGAGATTGTGCCACTGCATGCCAGCCTGGGTGACAGAGCGAGACACTGTCAAAAATATAAATAAACAAACAAATCTGAGGCTTGCTCTGTCACCCAGGCTGGAGTGCAGTGGCGAAATCTTGGCTCACCACAACCTCTGTCTCTGTGGTTCAAGCGATTCTTCTGCCTCAGTCTTCCAAATAGCTAGGACTACAGGCACGCGCCACCACACCTGGCTAATTTTTGTATTTTTAGTAGAGATGGGGTTTCACCATACTGACCATGTTGGTCTCGAACTCCTGACCTCCTAATCTGCCCACTTCAGCCTCCCAAAGTGCTGGGATTAGAGGCGTGAGCCACCACGCCCAGCCCAGTAAATTTATTAAGCCCAACTATATACCAGCATTGGGCTGAGTTCAGGTGACAAAACTCTGAACAAATATAAAAATTCCTTCCTGGGTGGAATTTAGGTTCAATAGAGGGCAAGGTGAGGGGAAAAGCAATTATCAAATGAATAAATCTCACTTGCAGGACATGGCAGGAAGGAGGAGTGTGTGTGTGTGTGTGTGTGTGTGTGTGTGTGTGTGAGAGATCAGGGTGGGTATATGCAACTTTATAGGTTACTCGGAGACTTCATTGTAAAATGGAGACATTGATGGCATTTGAGCAAATACTTAGAGGAGGAGAGAGGATGAGCTGTGTGGATAGTTGGAAGAAGAGGGTTTTCTGAGAAGAGGGCACAGCCCGTGCCAAGGTCCCAAGGCATGACTGCACCTGGGGTGTTGGAGGAACATCGAGGAGGCCCGTGTGGCTGGAGCAGAGTGACTGAAGGGGAGAGAGGGAGGAAGGGACGGCAGGGAGGGGATGGGGCAGTTCACGCAGAGCCTTGTGGACTGCAGAGAGGACTTGGGCTTTGACCCATATTAAGGCGGGCGCCATGGAGGGCTGTAGGCAGAGGAGGTGCTCACAGGCGTCCTCTGGCTGCGGGGTCGGTAAAATAGATGACATAGAATTATCTGTCCTGATCCCAATATTCAGATGAAGAAACTGAGGCTCAGGGAGGCGAAGTGACCAGCGGTTTATCTGAAAGCAGAATCCACGGACACCTGCACTGCTCCCTGGGGTCTCCCTGGATCTCCTTCTTGTCTCCTGGCTTGTGTGTTTGTGTGTGTATGTGTCCTATAGTTTATTGTGTGATTGTGTGTTGTGTGTGTTATGTGTTTGTGTGTGTTATGTGATTGTGTTGAGAGTGTGCCATGTGTTTTGTGTGTGTTGTGTGGTTATGTATATTGTGCTGTGTGGTTGTTACGTGTTGTGTATGTTGTGTGTATTGTGTGGTTGTGTGTTTGTGTGTTGTGTGTGTTCTGTTGTGTGTTTGTGTGTGTTGTATGCTGTGTGTGTTGTGTGTGTTGTGTGGTTATATACATTGCATTGTGTGTACCGTGTTGTGTGTGTACTGTGTTGTTGTGTATTGGGTGTTGTACTGTGTGTTGTGTGTTGCGTTGTATGTGTTGTGTGCTGTGTGTGTTGTGTGTGTGCATTGTGTGGGTGCACATGTGTCTACATATCTCTTTGCTCTGTGTCTGTGTGTGTGTGTGTGTTGTGTGCTGTGTGTGTGCATTGTGTGGGTGCACATGTGTTTACACATCTCTTTGCTCTGTGTGTGTGTGTTGTGTGCTGTGTGTGTGTGTGTTGTGTGCTGTGTGTGTGCACTGTGTGGGTGCACGTGTCTACATATATCTTTGCCTCTGTGTGTGTTGTGTGCTGTATGTGTGTTGTGTGTGTCACACGTGTGTCTGCACATCTCTTTGCCTCTGTCTCTGCCACTGCACCTCTCTGGTGCGTCTTTCTCTGTCTTTCTCCATCTCTTTGCCTGTCCTGAGCCTACGCCCTTGCTGCCCCTGGGGCCCCCCCTGGCTGGTACCTCAATGTTGACCACGACCGTCCGGCCCACGGGTAGCAGCTTGTGGTTGACGGTGTAGATCCGACAGAGAACTGGAAGGCAGTGGAACAGACAGGAAGGCCTGGTGAGACCCCGACCCGCCCACGCCGGTGCCCCGGCCTCTCCAGCTGCCCCCGGCCTCACCTGTGGAGCCGGGGGTGTAGATGGTCTTGTCCGTCTGGATGAAGAGGTACCCACTCTGAAGGCTGACTAGCACCACCTTCTCCACCACGTTGGCCCCGAAGGACGCCTGGACGGTCACGAACTTGTTTTGCCCCTTCTTGTCTGGCTTGAGCTCCTTGTTGGCGGGAATCTAGGCGTGGGCAGGGCATCGTCAGGGGTCTGTTCCAAGGCCCCGTGACCACAGTCCAGCTTCAGGATCTTGGGCTGGGTCCCTCCTTGCCTGCCCCAGTTTTGGAGGGGGGGGGCATGTGAAGGAGGTGCGAGGGAAGTTGGGGGGGATCCGGGAGGGGACTCAGAAGGGAGGGCTCACAAGGAAGAGAGAGCTTATAGGAGGAGGGGTTCAGAAGGGGCGGGGACTCAGGAAAGGGGAGGGGCTGAGGTGGAAAGGTCTCAGAAAGGGGAGGGACTCGGGTGAGGAAACTTAGGGGTGGAGACTGCGAGGGGAGGGATTCAGAGGAGGAGACTTAGAGGGGGAAGAGCTTAGAAAAGGAAGAGATTCAGTGGGAGGGACTTAGAAGGGGAGGAGACTCCGAAGGGGTGGGGTCTCAAAGAAGGGAGGGGTTTAGAAAGGGGAGGAGACTCCGAAGGGGCGGGGTCTCAGAGAAGGGAGGGGCTTAGAAGGGGAGGAGACTCAGGGAGGGGCGGGGTCTCAGAGAAGGGAGGGGCTTAGAAGGGGAGAAGACTCAGAGAGGGGTGGGGTCTCAGAGAAGGGAGGGGCTTAGAAGGGGAGGAGACTCCGAAGGGGTGGGGTCTTAGAGAAGGGAGGGGCTTAGAAGGGGAGGAGACTCAGAGAGGGTGGTGTCTCAGAGAAAAGCAGGCTTAGAAAGGAGTCTCATAAGGGGTGGAGACTCAGGGAAGGGCAGGGCTTAGAAGGGAAGAAGACAGAAGGGGAGAGGCCCAGAAGGAGGGGGAGTGGGTGTGGCTGTGGGTGCCAGCTGGGTCTGCTCCAGTCTGCACCCACCCTGATGGTGACGCTGCCTATGTGGCTGGTGGCAGGGGTCAGCACGGTCTTCTCATTGGACAGCACTAGTTTTTTGCCTGGGAAGTCGTGGACAGTGACAGTGACCGGAACATCCCCATTCACGTCGTGGGCCTCCAGCACCACGGTCTCCTCGCTCTCCAGCCGCAGAATGTTGGGGGTGATGATAGAGTACCTGTCGGAGTGGGGCACGGGAGTGGCGCTGTCATTCCAGGGAGACTCCAGTTCTCACCGGAGTCAGCGCCTGGCAGGCTGTGTGCCCCAGACCCTGGTCCTGGAGAGGATCCAGTGACTGCCGGCCCGCTCGCCCATCCCAATATCCAGGTCCAAATTCTTCTCTGGGCACTGCCACCGTCTCAACCACATGGGCAGGACAGCAATCACCGTGACTCCCGCTCTCAGCCAGCTGGGCCTGGCCTTTGAAAGCCTGGGCAATGAGGGGGCATGCACCCCACCAACCCCTGAATCTCCAAGCCTCCAGACTTCCGGACCCACAATTGCCTAAACCCACACAGGCCCCAAACCCTAAACCTCTGCATCTCTAAACACTCCAAATATGTAAACACCCCCAAATATGCAAACACCCCCAGACACCCTAAACTCTACATACCCAAACCCACATTCACCAAAACCTCTAAAGCTCAAATCCTAGAGCACTGCAAACCTAAGCCAAAACTTCCAGCACCCCAGTCCTATAAATACAACCAGTTCCAAACTCCCCAACCCTACAGGAGCCCAGGGTAGCCAAACTCTAAACCTACACCCAAGCTGCAGACTCCCAAACCTTGTGAAGTCCAAGCCTCGGAGTCTCCCTCACCCAACCACACAACCACTAAACACCCATACACCCTAAACCAACAGATGGCCTCAATTCTAGAAACATCTCAACCCCCAGTTCCACAATACCTGGATTCCACAAACACCCAACCCATAAACACCCGAAATCACAGGCAGCCCAAATTTATATAAACCTGCTAACCCCTGAATCCACAAACACCCAAATGCACCCTGAATTCTACAGGGACCTGGACCCCCAGATGCCTGCTTCCATACTTGAAGCAGTAACCACTCACATGGGACTCCCCAGAGCCAGGGGGAGGTGGGTTAGTAGCAGGAGCAGGAGGCCGGGACCTGAGACAGGCCCCATAGTGCTGGGACAGTGCAGGGACAGAGGGACAGAGGGACAGAGGGAGAGGAAGGGGAGGAGTGAGCAGCGCCAGCTGGAGCTGGCTCTTTATCCGGCCCCTGCCTTTCCCCCACTCAGCCCCTCCTTCTCCCTGTGGCCTCTCCCCTTTCTGGGGCTGCCCCAGATTTCTCAATACCATTTCCTAAGATTTTCAGTCCCTGGGGCCAACATGCCCGTGGGGTGTGTAACCTGAGGGCATGCTCCCCAGCAGCATGAACGTTGTTACACCCTGCCCTGGACTCTCCCAGGGTCAGGGCCAGCTGGTGAACACAAAGCTTTCTCTGTTGCACCCACTTTGTAGTGGAAGAGCACTAAAGTCTGGAGAACCCCCCACTGCAGATGTCTTGGGCCTCATCCCCAGTTCACTTTTGGCCATGCATTTATCAATCAAACCATTCCTAGGAATTTCTCTGTAGGCTGGGAGCCAGAGCCTTACTTCCAGAGGCTTCCATGCTGAGGGAGGGGAAGTAGGATGGGGGAGGGACGGAGTGCAGCACAGAAGTTCCCAGTCTCATGAAATGTTTTCTAGCTCATGTGCAGTGCAGGAGAAAAAAAAAAAAAAAAAAAAAAAAAAAGTGTTTTCCGCAGTGAAATAGAATGCTGCTTCTTGGAGGGTCAGGGAAAACCTCCTGCAGTAGGGTCCCGCTTCAGATGGGCTTTGAGGTATATGTAGGAGTTCACTATCCAGTTGAGCTCATTTTCCAGGGAAGCTCCCCTCACTTACCCTTGTGGGATGCCTGAGTGACTTTGGTGGTGAAAAAAGCCATCACTGAGAAAAGTCCTCATTTCCAGCTTTTGTACCTGTCTTATGTCAGCATCCTGTTAGGACATTATTAAATTGTATTGTGTGTGTGTGTGTCTGTGTGCATAATATATTCATATGGATCAGCATCTAAAAGGTATGACTGTGTATAGAGGGGAAGGTAGTTTTCCTCCCACCCCTTTTGACGGCATATTCTTTTTGCTTTTTCCTTTTTAACATCTTTTTCTCACTCTGTCACTCAGGCCAAAGTGCAGTGGTGCGATCACAGCTCACTGCAGCCTCAACCTCTTGGACTCAAGTGATCCTCCTGCCTCAACCTCCCTAGTAGCTGGGACTCCAGGTGCCTGCCACCACCATGCCCAGATAATTTTTTTATTTTTGTGGAGATGGAGTCGCAAGACGTTGCCCAGTCCGGTCTTGAACTCCTGGGCTCAAGTGATCCTCCTATAGAAGCCTCGCAAAGCGCTGGTGCAAACCACTGTGCCCTGAGCATGGCACATTCGACACTGTTCTTCCCAGTCTCTTCAGTTAAATCTTGGGTTTTTTTTGCTTTTTATTTTTTTAATGAACAATATACCTCAGAGATTGTTCCACCTCAGTGCACAAAGAACTTCCTCATTCTTACAGGTTACAGACCTCTTCTTATATTGTGAGAAAGCAACCAGCCTCCTTTTTTTTTTGTGGGGGGGGGGGCGATTATCTGGTTGCTTTTTTTCATTTGACAGTCTTGCTCTGTCGCCCAGGCTGGAGTGCAGCACCCTCTCAGCTCACTGCACTCTCCGCCTGCCGAGTTCTAGCGATTCTCCTGCCTCAGCCTCTCAAAGAGCTGGGATCACAGGTGTGCGCCACCACGCCCAGCTTTTTTTTTTTTCTTTTTGTATATTTAGTAGAGACGGGGTTTTGCCATGTTGGCCAGGCTGGTCTCAAACTCCTGACCTCAGGTGATCCGCCCACCGCCGCCTCCCAGAGTGCTGGGATTATAGGTGGGAGCCACCACACCTGACCGCCCGCTGTCATTTTAACTGGCATCCTCTGATGGCCAGTAGCATTGCTGTCCGGGGATAGGAGGTGGATGGTAAAGGGAGGAGAATGGTACATGGGTGGGGTCCCCTTACCACTGGAGAGGTGGTGTCTGAAACTCCATGGAAGGAGTTAATGGGGAGTTTTCTCTGATTTCCTGTAAACCACGTTCTTTCCTGTGCCAGGGCGAGGGGGAGGAATGGAGCGTGAGAACAGACCTGGCGTCCGTCTGCACTGATTGCAACACACTCTTTGGAAGAGGAGGAGGAAGGAGAATGCAAACACCTGCTTGCTCTCCAGAATTAGGGTTCAGCTTTTGAGACTGCAACCCCTGGCCAGGTGCAATCGCTCACGCTTGCAATCCCAGCACTTTGGGAGGCTGAGGCGGGCACATCACCTGAGGTCAGGAGTTTAAGACCAGCCCGGCCAACGTGGTGAAACCTCATTTCTACTAAAAATACAAAAATTAGCCAGCCGTGATGGCAGGCATCTGTAATCCCATCTACTCAGGAGGCTGAGGCAGGAGAATCGCTTGAACCTGGGAGGTAGAGGTTGCAGTGGGCCGAGATCGTGCCATTGCCCTCCAGCCTGGGTGACAAGAGTGAGACTCTGTCTCAAAAAAAATTAGCTGGGCATGGTGGCATGTGCCTGTAATCCCAGCTACTCAGGAGGCTGAGGCAGGAGAATTACTTGAAGCTGGGAAGGGTCTGGCCCTACTGTGACCTCCAAGAAGTGACCAGAGGGGAGTGGCAAGATGAGATGTGAGAGGGTCGAAGGCTGGAGTGGATCATAGCCTGCTAGGAGGGAGGGAGGCGAGCTGGGGAATTCTTTAGAAGCTCATGACTTTTGTCTGGGAGATGTGCATTTGTGTCGAGGTTTGGGAGGGGGAAGGTACACAAAGATGAGCCAGCAGGGGAGGGAAAGAAGGAGATCTGGGTGTGTAGAGGGTACTTTCCATTTGCAGGTCCACCCAGCCCAGCATTCCAGAAAGCAAGGGAGGGAGAGAGGGAGAGTACGGCCACGTGGGCTGACCATTCATGGGTTATCTGGGAGCTACGTATACTGAAAAAATATTTGTTATTTATCTGAAATTCAAATGTAACCGAGCGTCCTGAATTCTGTTGGGCAACCCTAGCTGGGGTGCAAGGCGAAAATGTCGCCCAGGCTGGAGTGCAGCACTTCCGGGAAGCCAAGGTGAGAGCATCGTTTGAGCCCTGGAGTTCAAGACCAGCCTGAGAAATACAGTGCAACTTTGTCTCTACAATTAAAAAAAAAAAAAATTAGCAGAGCATGGTGGCAGGCCTGTAGTCCCAGTTCCTTGGGAGGCTGAGGCAGGAGGAGTTAGAGGCTGCAGTGAGCTCTGACCACACCATTGTCCCAGCCCGGATGATGGAGCAAGACTCTGTCTCTAAAAAAAAAAATAAAATAAAGGAAAGGGTGGGGTGTGGTGGCTCACACCTCTAATCCCAGCACTTTGGGAGGCTGAGGCTGGTGGATCACGAGGTCAGGAGACCAAGACCATCCTGGCTAACATGGTGAAACCCCATCTCTACTAAACATACAAAAAATTAGCCGGGCGTGGTGGCACGCAACTGTAGTCCCAGCTACTCGGGAGGCTGAAGCGGGAGAATCGCTTGAGCCCAGGAGGTGTAGGTTGCAGTGAGCCGAGATCGCACCGCTGCACTCCAGCCTGGGCGACAGAACGAGACTGTCTCTAAATAAATAAATAAAAAGACAAAGAAAAAAGAAAGAAAATGAGAGGAAGGAAGCGGGAATGATCGTTGGGTGGGGACCCAAATAGCCCTGCTTCACACCTGCCTGGGTTTACTTACAACCCGCTACACCCCATCCCTTCCCCGCGACAGAGGGAGCAGCTGGGAAGCCCCTTATCCCACCGTCTAATTCCGGGTTGAGGTGCCTGCTTTCCTAGAATTTTTCTCCAGGACCCAGAGCCAGGCCCTCCCCTCTGCCACCCCATTACTGATTAATCCAAGTTAACCTTGACCTGGCTGAACCAATCTAACTGCCTGCTGATAATGGCTCTTTCCCTCCTCTCCCTCTCGTACACTCTGCAGAAAGAAGCGGGGCCCTGGGTACTCCCACTCTGGGAAAATGGAGAGCACTGGGTTTTGATTCCAGCTCTGCGGGGCCCCTAGGCAGGTCTGACCCCTCCTCCAAATCAGTTCCTAATTTGTCAACTGGAGATCACAGCCTAGAGCCTCCTTTCTAGTCTTGTAGTGAAAGTCCCGAGTAGCACCAAGGGCTGCTTAGCCCGGCGCCCCGCACATACTGAGGGCTCAGTACACTTGAACTGCATTTTTTCTTTTTTGAGAAAGAGTCTCGCTGTTGTTGCCCCCGGGCTGGAGTGCAATGGCGCGATCCCGGCTCACTGCGACCTCCGCCCCCCGGGTTCCAGCGATTCTCCTCCTTCACCCTCCCAAGTATCTGGGACTACAGGTACACACCATCACCCCCAGCTAATTTTTTTTTTTTTTTGAGACGGAGTTTCGCTCTTGTTGCCCAGGCTGGAGTGCAATGGTGCGATCTTGGCTCACCGCAACCTCCCCCTCCTGGGTTCAGGCAATTCTTCTGCCTCAGCCTCCTGAGTAGCTGGGGTTACAAGCACGCGCCACCATGCCCAGCTAATTTTTTGTATTTTTAGTAGAGACGGGGTTTCACCATGTTGACCAGGATGGTCTCAATCTCTTGACTTCGTGATCCACCCACCTCAGCCTGCCAAAGTGCTGGGATTACAGGGGTGAGCCACCGCGCCGGCACCCGGGTAATTTTTGTATTTTTAGTAGACGGGGTTTCACCATGTTAGCCAGGCTGGTCTCAAACTCTTGATGAACTGCCTTTTTACTTTTGCTAACACCCGCGTCTTCTCCCCTAGCCTTGCTTGGGTGAGGGCCCTACCAGGCCTCCAAGCTAGGCTCCTCCCTTCCTCTCATTCCCTGAATTCACCTGCTGGCCAAGCCCCTGCCCGGAATCTCCCAGCTCCTCCTCCCTCTCCACCACTGTGATCTCTGTCCTGACCTCTGCCCCAGCCTCCTCACCAGCCTGTTTACTCCGCAGCAGCTGGGGACTATTTTTATTTTATTCTTTTAAAAGCAGGGTCTGGCCCTGTCGCCCAGGCTGGAGTGCAGTGGTGTGATCACAGCCCACTGTGGCCTCAAACTCCTGTGCTCAGGTGATCCTTCTGCCTCAGCCTCCCAAGCAGCTGGGATTACAGGTGCACATCACCATGCCTGGCTTGGGGGCTCCTTTTCTAAAACCCACCTTTGGGCCGGGTGCGGTGACTCACAGCTATAATCCTGGCACTTTGGGGGGCCGAGACAGGTGGCTCACTTGTGGCCGGGCGTTCAAGACTAGCCTGGCCAACACGGTGAAACCCTGTACCTACTAAAAATACAAAATTAGCCAGGCGTGGTGGTGGGCGCCTGTAATCCCAGCTACTTGGGAGGCTGAGGCAGGAGAATCACTTGAACCTGGGAGGCGGAGGTTGCGATGAGCTGAGATCGTGCTATTGCACGCCAGCCTGGGTGACAGAGCGAGACTGTCTAAACAACAACAAAAACCCCACCTTTGTATTCCTTTGACAATCATCATGTATAATACACGAATGGGCACTCATGTTCACAAACGCCTATGAGATGCTAGCGGTGGCATCTTATCTATTTCATGTACTTTAACCCTTGTTTACGCCACATGCCATAGGTAGTATCATTGCCCCACTTTACAGATGAAGAAACAGAGGCTTCTGCCGTTTGTCCAAGATCCTGCAGCGGATAAGTGCCGGCATCTGAACTCAGGCAGCTGGGCTCTCTAGAGCATGTGCTCTTAAACTGCATGAGTTCTTAACTGCTGCAGCAACAGATTACTGTACATTTGGTGGGTTAAAACAACACGTTTATTCTCTGACAGTTCTGGAGGTCAGAAGTGTAAAATGAAGGTGTCAACAGGACTGCGTTCCTTTCTGGAGGAAACAGGTGAATCCGTTTCCTTGCCTTGTTCATCGTCTAGGAGCCACCTGCATTCCATGGCTCGTGGCCCGTTCCTCGGAATCACTGCAGCCTCTGCCTTTGTCACTGCGTCTCCTTCTCTAACTCTGACCCTCCCACCTCCCTCTTATAAAGACCCCTGTGACAATATTGGGCGTGCCCAGATAATCCAAGATAATCCCCCAATTTTAAGAAACTTAATCCCACTCACAAAGTCCCTTTTGCCACATGACAGAATACATCCACAAGGCCTTGGGATTCGGATGTGCGCATCTTTCTTTCTTTTTTGTTTTTTGAGACAGGGTCTCGCTCTGTCACCCAGGCTGGAGTACAGTGGTGTGATCATGGTTTGCTACAACCTCTGCCTCCCGGGTTTAAGCAATTATCCTGCCTGAGCCTCCCGAGTAGCTGGGATTACAGGTGCTCACCACCACGCCCAGCTAATTCTTGTATTTTTTAGTAGAGATGGGGTTTCTCTATGTTGGCCAGGCTGGTCTCGAACTCCTGAGAAGTGATCCACCTGCCTCAGCTTCCCAAAGTGCTGGGATTACAGGTATGAGCCACAGCGCCAAGCTGGATGTGCACATCTTTTGAGGGGACCATGACTCAGCCGACTGCAGCATGCACATGGAGTCAAACATCTCTCTCTGGCCGTGCTCCTCCCGTTTTACATTCCTCCACGGCTCCCGTGGACCCCTGCATGAAGCCCCATGTGCCTGCCTACCTTTAGGACTCTGCCAGCTTCTCTCGCCTTCCTCCTGCCCCCCCTCCAGCCTTGCAGGCCATCCCAGGCTTCCCCACCTTGTTCATGTAACTTCCCCAGGCGGCAATGCCCCCCACTTCCTTCTTCGTCTGACCAGGCTATGTATTCATCTGGGCTCCAGCTATATTTGTTTCTGCTTACAGGAAGACTTTGCCCCAGCCCTGTTCCTTGCCGCTGTACTGTGCTTGTGGCCTTCAGCAAGCAAGGCATGGCTGAGCTCCAAAAGGCATTGTGGGTGCCTTTTGTAGTTGAAGGGCGGGTGGGCGGGAGGTGGAGACCCACCTTGGGAGCCTGCCCTTACGCATGTGCACAAGTGGATCTTGAATTCTGCAGTTGCCCCTCGAGATTCAGGGCTGGTCCCCTAGATGTCCGGCTGAGGCTGTAAAGCTGGGTGCTGTGTCAAGCCACTGATACCTGCTATAGTATGTGAGATACTCAACAAACTTAGGAGGCCCCATGTTATGTGCAAGGAAACGGTTGGTAAGCCAGTGATCAAGGGTCACACAGCAAATGCCAACAGGCTGAGGTTTCCTCCCAGAGAGTCTAGCTACAGAGCAGCAATGAGCAGTCAGTGTCTGGCTTTGAGCCCTGAGTCTCCCACTCACTCATTAGCTGTGTGACCTCAAAAAGGTTTCTTGGGGCTGGGCACGGTGGCTCACGTCTGTAATCCCAGCACTGTGGGAGGGCCAAGGCGGGCAGATTGCCTGAGGTTGGGAGTTTGAGACCAGCCTGACCAACATGGAGAAACCCCGTCTCTACTAAAAATACAAAATTAGCCAGGCATGGTGACATATGCCTGTAATTCCAGCTACTCAGGAGGCTGAGGCAGGTGAATTGCTTGAACCCAGGAGGCAGAGGTTTCAGCGAGCAGAGATCGAGCCATTGCACTCTAGCCTGGGCAACGGGAGTGAAACGCCATCTCAAACAACAACAAAAAGGGCTTTATACCCTGCTGCTCATAGGCTTTTTAACAAATTAAAATCCATGGAAGCTTTAATATACAGTGTGGCGTAGCAATCATTCTGCATTTTCTTGTATTACTATTTTTTCTTTTCTTGAGATGGGGTCTCACTATGTTGCCCAGGCTGGTCTTTAACTCCTGGGCTCGAGTGATACTCCTGCATCAGCCTCCCGAGCAGCTGCAGTTACTCCATGCACTTGTCACCATGCCCGATTAGCTTCTGTTATTACTGTTTTTGAGACGGAGTCTTGCTCTGTTGTCCAGGCTAGAGTGCAATGGTGCAATCTTTGCTCACTGCAACCTCTGCCTTTCTGGCCCAAGTGATTCTCCCATTTCAGCCTCCTGAGTAGCTGGGATTATAGTTGCCCGCCACCACACCAGACTAATTTTTGTATTCTTAGTAGAGTTGGGGTTTCACCATGTTAGCCAGGTTGGTCTTGAACTCCCAGCCTCAAGGGATTCGTTTGCCTCAGCCTCCCAAAGTGCTTGGATTACAGGTACCCACCACTGCACCCAGCCTATTCTTTCTTTTCCTCTGTAGCCCGAGCCACCTGGGGGGTCTTCAAATCCCCATTCTCCCCTCGCCCCCAGCATTCATGCACGCGGTTCCCTCATCTGGGCATGAACTCTTCCGCCATGTTTCTGCTGACTTTTCCTGATCCCCAAGGCTGGGTCAGGGCCCTGTGCTGACCCTGTCAGAGGGACGATGGCTCAGTGATGGTGCTGCCAGGTGACCTGTCCCTCTGCCTGACCCCCACCGTGGACACTGGGAGCCCCTCGAGGGCTGGGACCAGGTGGGTCTTGGTCACTGCTCTGACCCCAGCGCCTGGCATTGGGCCCTGCATGCAGTGGTTGCTCAATGGATATTTACTGAATGTGCAAAGCCGTGAACCCTGTGCCCGCTCCCGCTCCACCACACACAGCAAAAACAGGTTTCTACATTTTACAATTTTACACGATCTCTGTGTAGACCTCAATCCCCAAAAAGGCAAGACACCAGCGTAGCAAAACGGATTGGTCATTATTGTACATATAGCTGGAAGGGAGTGGTGGTCCCGGGGTGAGGACAGGGCTGCCCAATACTTTCGGGGAGGAAGGGGCTCTTCTTCCAACTGGGCTTGTTGGGGAACTGGGTTCCCGGGGAGCTGGGCGCCTGGTCCACATGGACCCCCTCCACCTCCCCACATACGCTGTGGAAGAGGGTCAGGAGTGAGAAGCGCTGGGGGAGGAGGACCCTTTGGTCTGAGATGTGGAGTGATCACAACAGTTCCCGCCCGCTGGCTGTTTTGTTGACTTTGGAGAGGCCTTCCTGGAACCCAGAGTCCGTCATTCTAGGGGCAGACAGCAAGGAGGTCGTCCATTGCCAGCGCCAAAGAGCACCAGGCCCCACCCACTCTACACAGAACCACTCAGGCCCCGCCCCCCCAGCAGCTCTGGCCTCGCCCACTCTACCCCAGACCCATTCCGCCCCCGCCCACCCCACCCCACCCCACCCCACAGCAGCCCAGGCCCCATGCATTCTACTCCAATAACCTAAGCCCCACCCCCCATTCCCAGAGTAGCCCTGGCCCCGCCCATTCCACCTCCCAGCAGCCCAGACCCCACCCATTCTACACCAACCACTTAGGCCCCGCCCACCCCACCCCCAGGGCCAGCCTAGCAGTCTCCCTAGCGGCCCTAACCCCACCCCCAGCTTAGCCTGGCCTCAGGCACTCCACAGAGGTCCAGTCCTCACCCGCAGAGCTGCCCTGGCTGCCCTCATCTCCCCTCCAGTCCTCCTCAACACCAGCCTCTGCCGGAACACTGCCCCCAGGCCTGCTGCGGTCCCTGCCCCTGGGCCACCCTGCCCGTAGAACTGCCCACCCCCCACTCCACCCCCGGAGCTGCCACCCTGCCCACTGTGCCCGGGCTCACACTTGCTCCATCTGGACGTCCTCCTCGTCCTCCTGGGGCAGCTGCAGGTACGGGTTGTCTCCTGCGGGCTGGAACTTGTAGCCCGTGAGCACGAAGAAGGCCAGGGTGGAGCCCTCCACCAACAGCTGGGGGCGGGACAGGGCAGATGGGGGCGTCAGGCGCACCCCGCCTCCACCGTGGCTGCCCTCCTGTCCCACTTGGGCCTCGGGCTCACCTGGTACAGCCACTGCCACTGGAAGGGCACAGCCACCCGCAGCAGGATGGCGATGATTCGCGTGAAGTAGACGTAGCAGATGACCTGCAGGGGCGGCGCAGGTATGAAGCCAGGACTGCAGGACCTCGGGCCAGGGCGCCTGGTACGGGCCTCAGGATGGGGCTGGGGTGGGCGCACAGCAGGCCAGTGGTCCCCCCGTTCCCTTCCCCCCACCACCGTGAGTGAGTCGGGCTCCTACCATGACATAGTAATGCCGGAACAGCTTCAGCTTGGCCAGGTTCACTGCCACTGAGGGTGGGGGTGGGCACAGAGACAGGGGTCAGGGGAGACTGAGGGTGGGAGGGAGGGGAGGGGCACTGGGGGAGGGGACAAACAGGACATCTGAGGGAGTGTCCAAGGAGCAGAAAGTCTGGAGGTGACGTTAGGGGCGTAGAAAGGCCGAAGGGGGAGATCACAGAGGAGGAAAGGGCCACCCAATGGGGCAGAGAAGCCAGATGGGGGCATTCAGGAGAAAGAGAATACAGACTGGGGTGTCCAGGGAGGCAGAGGCCTGGGGGCTGGGCAGAGAGGCCAGGAGGGGTGTCCTAGGGGCAGAATGAAGGGCCAGGGGCAGGAAGGGGGCATGAACGGAGGGTCCGAAGGCTCAGGGCCTCACCCTTCCCGTCTGTGCCAGATGCGTCCTGGAGATGCCGGATGGACCTGGGACAGGTGGGGGACACAGGGTGTGGTCAGTGAGGGCATCGCCCATGGGCATGGGGCAGGGCCTCAGCCTGGGGGCAGGGTCCTCACCAGACGACGGGGAAGAGGATGGCGCCGCAGCAGATGAGGTCCACCAGGAACAGAATCTCCTTCCACAGCCCATAGTCACTGGCGCCCTCCTCTCGGGACTCGATGATGATATAGGCCACGTTGGCCAGGACCTGCGCGAGCGGCGGGGTTGGGTGGGCACTGCCCGGCCCGCTTCCCTCCACACCCACCACCCCCTTCAGCCCTCCCCCGCTCCCTGCTCCATCCGCACCTGCAGGGGGATCACGATCCCAAAGACCTTCTTCTCCTTATCCGACAGGACGTACTTGATGAAGGCCCAGCCTGAACCAATCAGGGCAATGGTGATGAAAAGGAGGGCGCCCTTCAGCCTGGGGGAGCAGGGGAGGGCGTGATGATGTGGCGGGGGCCCGCCCTTCCCTGACCGCCTCCCCAGCTACACAGAAGGGCAGGCACTCACAGGTGCGTGATATAGTGCATGACGGCGAGGCCTTCGATGGGGTGGCCCTGGCTGTTGATGAAGTAGTAGTTGATCTGGGGGTGGACGGACAGACGGACAGTGAGGCGGACAGAGGGGCAGGAGGATGGTGATGGAGGTGTGGGATTAGGAACACGGACCATCACAACCAGATGGGTGGTCAGAAAGCTGAATACTGAGGATGGTGCATAGGACTCAAAAATGGTAATCAGGGCTGAAAACATGGAGGGAACGGTCACAGTCGGCGGGGCGAATTGTTGGACAATCAATGAGGTGGACAGTCACAGCTGAACCAAGGGACAGTAGTGGACAGAGCTGCCCAGAAGGACTGGTGGACAGACAGAGGGGATGGGCGGCTGGCCACATTGGCAAGATGGGTGGACACGTGGATAGCTGGCAGATGGCCCTCCCACAAGCCCAGGGTCTGCAGAGATGGGGGATGGCCCGGATGGTCTCTTCCAGCCCACCCCCGCCACTCCCTGGTCCAAGGCTCTCACGCTGTGGAAGAGGAGAGAGATACTCTTGGTGAAGGCCAAGGCCGCCATGAGCCAGTGGATCTTGAAGACGCTGTACCTGGTGGGAGGGTCAGGGAGAGATGGGGGTGGGGGCATCAGCCGGGGATACAGATGGGGGTCTGGTAAAGGGAAATGGGGGACCCCCAGGGGCAGGGGTATTACGTGTTCCTGCAAAGGATGGACACCCAGAAGATGCCAGCAGCCAGAAAGCAGGCAGACATGACCATGTAGAGCTTGAAAAGGGGCATCTCTGCCGCTGACAGGAAGCCGTCGGGGTTCTTCTCCCGGATCATCACCTGGGGAGGAGGCAGTGGTGGGTGGCGGCGGGGACACAGCCCTGCCTCTGGCCTTGGAGGGCAGTGAGTGAGGGTCTCCAGCTCTCCCGCTTTTTTTTTTTCAGACGGAGTTTCACTCTGTCACCAGGCTGGAGCACAATGGCACGATCTCGGCTCATTGTAACCTCTGCCGCCCAGGTTCAAGCGATTCTCCTGCCTCAGCCTCTGGAGTAGCTGGGATTACAGGCATGTGTCACCATGCCCAGCTAATTTTTATATTTTTAGTAGAGATGGGGTTTCACCACGTTGGCCCGGATGGTCTCGATCTCTTGACCTCGTGATCCGCCTGCCTCAGCCTCCCAAAGTGCTGGGATTATAGGCATGAGCCACCATGCCCAGCCAGCTCTCCCACTTTCTACTGGGCCTCAGTTGGCCCCATCTCCTGAATGGGTGTAACAGCTCCCACTTCACACCTGGGGGGGCTGCAAGAAGCTAAGCAGGGTGTGGTGCTCCTGGCCCGAAGTGGGTGCTCCCCGGCACTGCTGCCCTCCCCTCCGCTCACCGTGATGTCGTATGGATGCTCCTTTCCTGGCACCGAATTGTTGCAGTTGTGGAAGTTCAGGCTGTACTGGCCTTCCTCTGCCTGAGAGCCAATCACCACATGGAACTGGGTGGGGGGAGAGAGGAGGGCTCAGCTTGGGGGTCGCTTGCTCTGGGGTGATGGCAGGGCCGCAGGCACCAAGGAACTCACACTGAAGTTGTAGTAGTTGTTCAGGTGGCTCAGGCCCAACACCAGCTCCTTGTTCTTCCCGCTAGGACTCTGAAGGGACAGACCCCTCCATCAGCTGGCGCTGGGTCCCTGTGGCCCCTGGGGTGTGCCTTCTTCCCTCCTGCCCCGCCTCCCCCAAACCTGAGACACTGTGGGTGTTGACTTGGGCTTGCTGGTCGTAGAGGTCCCTGGAAAAGACCAGGGAGTGATTTTCAGAGAAGGGTTGCTAGAGGGATGGCGGGAAAATGGAACGGCGGGTGGAGAGGGCAGACCTGCCCATCCACCCCTGCCTGCATAGCCAGGCTGACTCACCACTATCCACCTTGCGGGGTACTGTGGGCTCTGGCTTCGGGAGCCCTGGTTCAGAGGGCACATCGGGGAGGAGCCCGGGAAAGATGAATAACTTCTTCTGCTCTCCATATTTCCGCACGTGGACCCTGGGGTGAGGGGTGGGGCGGGGAATGAGGCTGGGGGCTGAACCTGGGGTCAGGCACACAAGCTGGGGCAAAAGACTCAGTGGCCTCTGGGACCCTCTGCGTGTCTTCCCTGCAGGGCGGGATCCAGCCAAGTCAGTTATCACTGAGTTTCAGCATTTGGTTCCCACCGGTCAAGGCGGCTGCCGCCTTCACATGCTGCCTGCACCAGCAATTATTTGTCATTTCCCATGGCATCAATCTACTCTTTTTCTCTTTTCTTTAGAGACAGGGTCTTGCTCTGTCACCCAAGCTGGAGCACTGTGGTGCAATCACAGCTCAGTGCAGCCTCAAATTCCTGGGATCAGGCAATCCTCCCACTTCAGCCTCCGGAGGAGATGGACCACAGGCACACGCCACCAGGCTTGGCTAATTTTTTATTTTTTGAGACGGAGTCTCACTCTGTTGACCAGGCTGGAGCCCAGTGGCATGATCTCAGCTCACTACAACCTCCGCCTCCCAGGTTTAAGCAATTGTCCTTCCTCAGCCTGCTGAGTAGCTGGGACTACAGGTGCGTGTCACTGTTCCCGGCTAATTTTTTGTATTTTTAGTAGAGACAGGGTTTCACCATTCTAGCCAGGATGGTCTTGATCTCCTGGCCTTGTGATCTGCCTGTTTCAGCATCCAAAAGTGCTGGGATTACGGGTGTGAGCCCCGGCACCTGACCTAATTTTTAAATTTTGTATGGGGGGGTTGGTCTCCCTATGTTGCCCTGGCTAGTGTCAAACTCCTGACTTCAAGTGATCCTCCAGCTCGGCCAGCCTCCCAAAGCACTGGAATTAAGGGCATGGGCTACTGTGGCCAGCCCTACTTTATTATTCTTATTATTATTTGAGACAGGCTTGGCTCACCGCAACCTCCACCTACCCAGCTCAAGAAATCCTCCCACCTCAGCTTCCAGAGTAGCTGGGACTACAGGCATATGCCACCAAGCCTGGTTAATTTCTGTATTTTTTTGTGTGGAGACAAGGTAAAGTTGCACCAGGGTGGTCTACAATTGCTGGGCTCAAGGATCCCTCTACCTCAGCCTCCCAAAGTGCTGGGATTAGAGGCATGAGCTACTAACCCTGCCCTAAGTGTATTATTCAGAAAGGAAACACTGTATCTACAGAGAGGCAACATGGTATTGTCAGACCCTGGTCCCAGGCTGCCTGGCTCTGCATCCCAGTTCCTGGGACTCAGTTTTCTCCTCTGAAGAGCGGAGATGATCGCAGGGTAAGGAACGGATAAATTAATGTGTTAAAACTCCAGGACACGGCCTGGCACACAGGAAGCACTCAGTATGGACGAACAATCATTATTCATTCTCACAACAATGCTCTGCATCCGGGTCTTCTGCCCTGAGACACCAATACCTGCTAAGTCTCTCTCTCCTTTCCAATAATCACAAGGCTCGAAGGCAAAACTAAAACCTAAGTGGCCTCCTCTCTCTTTGCTGCTCATCCCACTTGATCAGCCCAGGTGTCTGCAGGCATCACACTGGGGAAACGCAAATGAAGGATCTGAGTGAGCCCCAGTCCCCAACTCACTGCAGATCCTTGGTGTTGATGAGGAACAGGACCAGGAAGCTGCTACTGTTTCTCTGGAGAGGGCAGTCCTGGAAATCCTGCGTCTGCGGGGTGGGCAGGAGGGAGTCTTGGTTACTCCTCCCACGGCCCAGCTCCACCCTGTCTCCCTCCTTGTCCACCCAGGAGCTCTTTCTGCTCCTGCCTCTGAGAGAGAACAGGGGCCTTTGAGTTACAGGTGCAGAAGATGGACACCAACCCCTCCCTCCAGCCCCTTCTCCCTCCTTCCCCATTCCCTCCACTCACTGAGTACGAGTGCACTCTGCCAGATCGAACCCGGCTGAGACTGAACCCCACCTGGTGCGTGGAAAAAACAGGAGGAGAGTGTGAGGGGACGGTAGCGACCTCCCAGTTATCCCTCTCGGTAGCAACAGAAACCTAACCTCACACTGACTGAACGTCCACCATGCGCTAGATCGCACACACTCTTGCTCTTTTTCAGAATCAGGGTGGAAGGTGAACCTCATTCTGTTGCCCAAGCTGGAATACAGTGGCAGGATCATAGCTCACCGCAGCCTCGAACTCCCAGGCATCCTCTCACCTCGGCCTCCCGACTAGCTGGGACTACAGGCACACCTCACCAAACCTCGAGATTTTTTTTTTTTTTTTTTTTTAGATGGAGTCTTGCTGTGGCCCAGGCTGGAGTGCAATGGCACAATCTTGGGTCACTGCAACCTCTGCCTCCCGGGTTCAAGTGATTCTCCTGCTTCAGCCTCCTGAGTAGCTGGGATTACAGGTGCCCACCACCACGCCCGGCTAATTTTTGTATTTTTAGTAGAGATGGGGTTTTGCCATGTTGGCCAGGCTGGTCTCAGACTCCTGACCGGAAGCAATCCACTTGCCTCAGCCTCCCAAAGTGTTGGGATTACAGGCGTGAGCCACCATGCCCGGCTGCCTGGCTAACTTTTAAAACTTCTTGTAGAGGCAGGGTCTAACTATGTTGCCCAGGCTTGTCTCAAACTCCTGGCCTCAAGCAATCCTCCCACCTTGGTCTCCCAAAGTGCTAGGACTACAAAGCATGAGCCACCGCGCCCCACCTGTCCCCTAGCTCTTAAGAAAAGTGCCTAGCACATGCTGTGTAAGACGTTATTATTCCCAGTACAGATGAGGAAACTGAGGCTTTGAGAGATCACGGGATTTGCACAGATCACATGGGTAGAAGCAGAGCTGGGAACCCAGCACCAGGGGGTTGCACCCTGATCTCCTCCAGCAAACTCCTCAAGGCCTCTCACCAGCAGGGACTTCTCTTCTGCCTCCTGGAGGCCCAGCCGTAGGAGGCTCAAGTCCACCTCCAGGGAGCCATTGGTGTAGAAACCGAAGCTGTTCAGCTGGATGTTTGCTCGCTTCTCCCCCTGCCGGAGACCAAGGAGGCAGAGGCAGTTCAAACCGCTTCAGCCTGCCCAGCCCCAGGGACCTGGCTTAACTCACCGTCCCCCCCACCCCCGCCAAAGGTCCTCCTGGTACCCCTCTATTTAGGACAGGCCCAGAAAATGACAAGAGAAAGTTGAGAAGGACTTCCTCCCTGCAGGGAAAGGGTGGCCTTGGATTCTCCTTCTCCGGACCTCTGTTCTGAGGGCCAGGAACAGAGATTCTGGGGCACCTGGAAGTCTCCCCACGGGGGTGAGCACCACCCGCAGAGAAGTTGTTCACCTTGGTGCGCTGGCCTTCACCTCCCGGAAGAATTTCTAGATTGCAGCTGAGCTCCCAGCAGCATTTCAACAGATCCCCCCAAATCCCATTAAGCGGCCAGAGGACTCCACTCCATAGCCTCCCAGGACCCCGCTGTGCAGCTCCAGGTTCCCCAACGCCCCAAAAGTGATTTCAAGAATGTAAAGTACTAAGACCCAGCGTTGGGGGGGGTGTCCCCAAGAGATGGAGCCCCGCCCCCGAAGGGAGGGGCCCGACCCTAGCGAGGCGGCCTGGCAACTCCATCCGGAGAACGGAAGGGGATCCCGGGACTAGACCACTCCGGGCCGGGAAACGGGGGGCGCCGGACCACTCCATCCCGCGTCGGGTACAGGGGAAGCCGGACGAGACCACTCAAAGCCAGGGGCTTTTCCGAGGCAAAGTTGCGCCCACCCCACCCCAGACCCCCGCGCGGCGGGCCTCACCGTCAGCGCCAGCCGGTGGATGCGCCCGGAGCAGCTGCCCAGCAGCAGCAGCAGAAGTAGCCGCTGCCCCGACTCTGCGGGGCTCCCATGGCCGAGCCCCCTCCTCTCGCTCACTGCCATCTCTGGAGCCACCGCCTCCCCGACTCCGCCTCTGGCTCCCAATCCCGCCCACCGATCAGCCAATCGTCTCACGGTGGGGCCCGGCGCTTCGGAGTTTCCAGCCCGCCAGCCAATCAGCAATTGTCTCTCCGCAAGCCAGCCTTCTTACGACATCCGATGGACAGCACCGGTTCCGAATGGGAGTGCCGATGGCGCTTAACCCTCCCCACCCTCACCAATCGCTATAAAGATTGTCCAGGATGTGATTTAATGAGCAGTTTATCTAACCAATTATGATGGAACTGATATCCGGTCTTGAGGCGGAATTTCTCCACCCACTCTTAACGGTCCAGGACTACACTACCCAGAATGCAGCGGAAGCAGACAAGCGCAACAAGGCATTAAATAAACTACATTTCCCAGTACCCCAAAGACGGACTTCCTCTTCTTGCCCTAGGGAAGTGGCTCCCAGCCAGAGCTCAGGCTTTTAGTAAACACACGCATCTGTTTAGGCCTGACCTGTTTTCCTAATCTTCCCGGTCCACAGAGAGGCCTAAAGCTGGCCTCAGGTTAAAGTTTGACCCTAGGATGACCTGTGACCCCAGGCTGAGACCCCAGCCTTAGGCTAAGCCTCCTATTCCAGAGTGAGGCAATTGGAGCCCCACCGCCAGATTCCAGGCTAGACTGGACTTCGGGCTGAACCCAGGTGAACTCCCTCCCTGCAGTTGAGCCCCAGCTTCAGCCTGAAACTCTGACACCCACTCGTCTCCCCCCCCGTCCCCCCACCACATACTGAGGCTTAATCTCTGGTTTAGGCCACCGATCTGGACTAGTCCTGACTCCAGATTGGACCTGAACCCTCGATTGCTAATCTGTCTGGTTAAGCCTCCGACCTCAGTTTGAGACCCAATCCCCACCGTAGTGCTGACCTGGGCTGAACCCTAATTCCAGTTTGAGTCTCTGACCAGAGTTGAGCTCAGAACTTTGCTAGGCTGAGCCCCCATTTCAGACGAACCACTGAACTCACTGCATTCAATTGCCCAACTGCGATCAGACGTTTTCTAGCTCAGAAGCCACCAGCAGGTGGGACCAGGTCCCAGCAGAACTATCAGTCCCAAAGCTCTCCTCCTGGGTTCCCCCGTATCTTTCTGTCCTGGGATCCTGGGTGCTCTGTGTAAGGGGAACATATCCTCAAGGACCCCCCTGCAAGACGCCCCGCCTTCTCTGTAGCTGCAGAGAAAGGGCCAAAGGCTGGAGAGAACGGGGGTGGGAATCCCCGGTGCCTCCTCTCCTCTTTCATCCCAGCACCTCAAAGGGATTTATAAGGTGTGAACAGACTTTTATGGGAGAGGTGACAAATTTCCCTTCCCCTGGGCCCCAGATGTCTGGGGGAGGGGCGGAGTCGGAATCCCAGGGGCAGTACTGAGAATTCAACCAGATTCAACCTCCATGGATGAGACTGGAAAATGGGCAGATGCAGGCGCGAATTGGACCGCAGCTGGGAAAGGGCCTGGGCCTCGCATTCCAAGGACAGCCCGTCCTCAGTTTCCCAGCGGAGTCTCTGGGGGAGGGAAGGCAGGATGCGGTGAGGGAGCTAATGGACCCGGCCTTGGCGGAGGCGCGTCCCGGGCTGGATCGAAGTCCTCATCCGCCCTGTGGCCGGAGGGACCAGACCATTAGTGGGACGAACCTAGACGCCTGGAGCCGGGCCGGCTCGCAAGAACGGGGTGACCTCAGATCCCCCTGCAACGGGGTTGAGGAAGGACTTCTTGGATTTGGAGTTTTCGTGTCTTGGCCCTTTAAGGAATAATTGCGGAGAAAGGGGAAAAGGAGATAGGAAGAACCGTTTGGAGCGGGGAAGGAAGATGGGAGGACGAGAGGGGTCTCGGGGACTTGGAAAAATGGTTGGGGGTTCTTTAAGGGGTCGGTCCAGCGGCATCGAGTGGCACCTTTGCTTTAAAAGGGGGCGGGGGCGTCCGTTGGGCCCCGCCTTCTCGGGGCCCCGCCCCTGAAGCGCAGGGCTTGGGCTCCGCGCGGGCGGGGGCGTGGCAGAGCGTGCAGGGGGGGCGTGGACACGCGTGCAGAGGGGCGTGGAAGAGTCTGGGGTAGGCGGGGCCGGGTGGGGTGGGGCGGGGCCAGGCGCACCGCCCCCGGCAGAATCTCCCCGGGGAGGGCGGCGGGCGGCGGGCGGCGGGCGGCGGGCGGCGGGGACCGGGCGCGGTGGTGGCGGCGGCGGCGGCGGCGGCGGCGGCGGCGGGAGCAGCATGGATTGGGGCACTGAGCTGTGGGTAAGTGCAATCGTCCCGCCTCTAAGTTCCCCCTTGCCGGGGTCCAGGCACCCCCGCTTTTGTCCCCAGCATATCTTAGAGGGGGGCTCCGCGCCTTTCCCTTCCACCGATCCGTGGGTCCCCGCCCTCCACCCTTCGCCCTCTCTCGGAGTTTATCTGAGAGTCTCAGCACGTTCAGGGGCGAAAGGCGACTTTCCCGGACCGGCGTGGGGAAACTGAGGCACAGGGTTGCGAGTCAGAAGGGCAGAAGGAATCCTGGGGCCAGGCCGGGGCGGCTGGGAGAGGTCACCTATTTTGGGCGCCCTGGCGGGGCAGGCGGCTTATCTTACTGCCCCTGGGTCCCTGCCCGTAGTCCTCCTGTCCGGCAGGGAGGGGGGAGGGGACCCTCTGGTCACCCTCATCCCCACCCACGTGGGACCTAGAAGTCCTCTCCGCCCTTTTCCTCGCCTTTAATTAACACCTAGGGGCTGGGGACGCTCCTGGAGGGGAAGGGGGATGCTAAGCTCGGCTTGACCCCTACTCCCTGGCTTCCCCCTGCTCACCCCAGGCCCAGGGCGGGACCGCCCACTGGTCGCCTCTATCCTCAGCCCTGGAAGCCCCAGAAATTTCCCCCTATCCTAGCCGGACCTCTGACCCCTCCCATTCCTGGAGGCGGTGGAATCCCTGAGTTCTTAGTGCCGCGGGGGTAACCAGACTGCCGTCCCCTCCTCTAACTCTGCGATTTCTTTTGGAGGTGTAGTGGGGTCAGTGGGAAAAATTGAGTCACCCACTGGGGGATCACGGGAGGCAGGGAGATTCAGAGAACCTGGTGCCTGCCCCCTGGCCACTCAGGGGCCCTCAGTCTGCGAGGAACCCTTCCCCTCTGGCCTGGACTCAAGCTGGGCCGGCCGGATTTTCCGGAATCCGGGGGGATTAGGGGAGCCTGAGCTGGGGGAGTGGCCCTGCTCCCTTCCACGCCCCTCTTGGCGGTCGTAAGTAGGAGACCCCTATTTCCCGGCCGGGGTGGCTGGGGCCTGGGCGCTGTTCTCCGGCCCTTCCCGGGAAGGCGAGGGGGTTCCCGCCAGTTTCCTGCCTCCCCCCGCGCCACGCCTGGGCGGCGCCGGGAAGCCACTCCTCCTAGGAGCGCAGAGCCTTGGGGCTCCCTGGGAGTCTGGTCGGCGGGCTGTGGGGTCCCAAGATCTTGACCCCCGCCCCTCTCCCCTCCCTCCTCCTCCTCTCACCTCCTCCCCCTCTCCCCTCCTCCCCCACCATGCCCCCTGCCAGGATCAATTCGAGGTGCTCGAGCGCCACACGCAGTGGGGTCTGGACCTGTTGGACAGATACGTAAAGTTCGTGAAAGAACGCACCGAGGTGGAACAAGCTTACGCCAAGCAACTGCGGTGAGACCCTGGAGTGGACGCTACGGGGGCGCGACTGGGGCGAGGGGTAGGATGGGAGGGCTGTGGGCTCAGCCCTCCTCCCTCTGTCTCCCCTTAGGAGCCTGGTGAAAAAATATCTGCCCAAGAGACCTGCCAAGGATGATCCTGAGTCCAAGTAAGGTTGGAGAGGGGCTGCAGGGCTAGATTTGGTGGGGGAGGACGGAGCGTGGGTCTCCTTTCCCCTCGCTCGGCTGGGACACCCACGGCTCATCTCACTTCCTCTCTAGAGGTGAGAGCTTGGATGTTAGATGCAGGATTATCTGGTTGAAATCCTGAGTCCACTACTATGTAGATGAATTGCCTTGGGCTTGTGACTCAGGTTCTCTGCCTCTGTTTTCCTTAATTATTAAATACTGAGGCCCCAACAGTTACCAAACTAGTCACTTCAGGCAGATGACTTTTTTGTTTTGTGCCTCTGTTTTCCTCATCTGTGAAATGGGATGATGATGATTGCTCCAGCTTTGTAGGGCTTGCATGAACACGAGCTGAGTGAATGTGTTAAAACAGTGTGCAGTCCGTATTAAAATAAATGTCGTAAGGAGCATTTGACTTTACTTTGAGTCCCCAGTTCCAAAATCCAAAAAAACTCTGGAAATCAAGTTGTGTTGGTTACTTATTGGGCGGCAATCTCTGACCTGAATTAATTTTTGGGGGGTGGGGGGCACGGAGTCTTGCTCTGTTGCCAGACTGGCATGCAGTGGCGCCATCTCAGCTCCCTGCAACCTCTGCCTCCCCGGGTTCAAGCAGTTCCCCTGCCTCAGCCTCTCGAGTAGCTGGAACTACAGGCGTGCACCATCATGCCGGGCTTTTTCTTTTCTTTCTTTTTCGTATTTTAGTAGAGACGGAGTTTCACCATGTTGGCCAGGATGGTCTCCATCTCCTGACCTTGTGATCCACCTGTCTCGGCTTCCCAAGGTGCTGCGATTACAGGTGTGAGCCACCGCACCTGGCCAATTTATTTATTTATTTTTTAAAGACAGAGTCTCACTCTGTTGCCCAGGCTAGAGTGCAGTGGTGCCATCTCAGCTCACCGCAACCTCTGCCTCCCAGGTTCAAGTGATTCTCCTACCTCAGCCTCCCTAGTAGCTGGGATTACAGGCGCCTGCCACCATGCCCAGTTAATTTTTGTATTTTTAGTAGAGATGGGGTTTCACCATGTCAGCCAGGCTATTAATTATAGTTTTGATTTTTATCCCACTTAATGTGAATGTTAATCCCTCTCATTGTTTTAAAAAAGAAAAACAGATAGGGTGTTTGATTACAGAAAGCTATCCCCAACCCCATAGAGATGATGCATAAAAGATGATATAAGCCTTGTACACCATCTTTAAAAACTGGAAAATTCTGAGTTCCAAAATACATTCAAGGTCCAGTGCGGTGGCTCACACCTGTAATCCCAGCACTCTGGGAGGCCGAGGCGGGCAGTGGTGGAGTTCAGGGGTGAGTGGAATTTGTAATGAGACCTCATTTCAAATTAAAAAAATTAGCCAGGTGTGGTGGCTTGTGCCTGTGGTCCCAGCTGTTTGGGAGGCTGAAGTGGGAGGATCACTTGAGCCCAGGAGTTTTGAGGCTGCAATGAGACAGGGTCTTGCCACTGCACTGCAGCCGGGGTGACAGAGCAAGCCCTGTCTCAAAAAAAAAAAAATGCTAGGGTCTTCACCTCTAACAACAAGAATAAAATGCATTCTACTCAAAGGCTGGGGTTAAGGAAAATGGACCAGAATTTGTCATCTCTTCAAGGATGAGATTCTCGAGGCTAGGCTGGGCGCGGTGGCTCACGACTGTAATCCCACTTTGAGATGCTGAGGCAGGTGGATCACGAGGTCAGGAGTTCAAGACCAGCCTGACCAACATGGTGAAACTCTGCCTCTACTAAAAATACAAAAGTTATCTAAGCGTGGTGGTGCGTCCCTGTAATCTCAGCTACTAAGGAGGTTGAGGCAGGAGAATAGCTTGAACCCGTGAGGCAGAGGCTGCACTGAGCCAAGGCCACTGCACTCCAGCTTGGGCGACAGAGCAAGAAATTCTTGGGGCTTAACCCTTTTCCATCTGGAGGTGTGTCCTGGGGCATCAGCCTACTGGGGGGGGTCTGACTCCCTGTTCCGCCATTCTCATCCTACCCTAGATTCAGCCAGCAGCAGTCCTTTGTACAGATTCTCCAGGAGGTGAATGACTTTGCTGGCCAGCGGGAGCTGGTGGCCGAGAACCTCAGTGTCCGTGTGTGTCTAGAGCTGACCAAGTACTCGCAAGAGATGAAACAGGAGAGGAAGATGGTGAGGAACCCCCTCTCCAGGTCTTGCAAAGGGCTCCTCCTGGAACCCTGCTGAGCCTTATCGCTCTTCTTTCTGTAGCACTTCCAAGAAGGACGCAGGGCCCAGCAGCAGCTGGAAAACGGCTTCAAACAGCTGGAGAATGTGAGTGTGCAGAGGCGGCAGCGACTGGCCTGGAGGCAGGGGGGAGGGTTGCGGATGGTGGAGTCAGGCAGCTGCCCTCTTTGTCGGTCCTAGCCCCTCCTTCCCTCATAGGCTTCCATTATGCCCTTGTCCCCTACTTACAGGTGACATCCCAACAATCCCTGAAAGCTGGCTTTCCACCCCGCTGTCTTTGGGATGGTGGCTCCTTCACTCTGGTTCTGTCCCCTACACAGAGTAAGCGTAAATTTGAGCGGGACTGCCGAGAGGCAGAGAAGGCAGCCCAGACTGCTGAGCGGCTAGACCAGGATATCAACGCCACCAAGGCTGATGTGGAGAAGGTGTGTGTGGCGGGGAGGCAGGGTCTGGGACAGACTTGGGGGAATCCGGGTGGGATGTGACCAGAACCTAGCAGTATCCTCCACCTCCACATTCCCCAGGCCAAGCAGCAAGCCCACCTCCGGAGTCATATGGCAGAAGAAAGCAAAAACGAATATGCAGCTCAACTACAACGCTTCAACCGAGACCAAGCCAACTTCTATTTTTCACAGATGCCCCAGATATTTGATGTGAGTGCTCCCAGTTCTCAGACCTACCTTCCCGAAAGCCCCCAATGTTAACCAACTCTTACACATTCGTCAAAACCCCAGCTGCAATGTCCCAGTCCCTAGATGGAAAATGAATCAGAAACCTATAAAAACAGTCAGATGCTGTGCTTTTAGTCCAGATTTTCTTCTTGCTGGGCATGCCTTTTACTTGTTTGTTTATTTACTTCTATAGGGAGATGGGGCCCAGCTCTGTCACCCAGGCAGTGGCAAGATCACAGCTCACTGCAGCCTGGAACCCCTGGGCTCAAACGACCTTTCCTTCTTTTTGAAATTCCTACTTATTCTTCTAAGCTCTACCTCTAACAACCCTTCTGAAAGGTCTCAAATTTCTCCTCTTATTTTTTTAATTTTTGAGATGGAGTCTTGCTCTGTCACCCAGGCTGGAGTGCAGTGGTGCGATCTCAGCTCACTGCAACCTCTGCCTCCTGGGTTCAAGCGATTCTTCTGCCCCAGCCTCCCGAGTAGCTGGGGCTATAGGCGCACGGCACCACACCTGGCTAAATTTTGTATTTTTAGTAGAGACGGGGTTTCACCATATTGGCCAGCCTGGTCTCAAACTCCTGACCCCGTGATCCGCCCGCCTCGGCCTCCCAAAGTGCTGGGATTACAGGCGTGAGCCACCATGCCCGGCCAAAGTTCCCCTGTTGGTTTTCTTTTCTTTTCTTTCTTTCTTTTTTTTTTTTTTTTTTGTAAAGATGGGGTTTCACCATGATGGCCAGGCTGGTCTTGAACTCCTGACCTCAGGTGATCCACCCACCTCGGCCTCCCAAAGTGCTAGGATTACAGGCGTCAGCCACCGCTCCCAGCCCTCTCTTGGTTTTAATCTAGTGCTCCACTCTGTCCGGTCCCTGGCCCTGGGAATATCAGGGCTGGTTCCGCTTTTTCTTTAAACCCTGCCCTCTTGTCTCCTTGGAGAAGCCTCTGCCGACCCCCTAGGCAGGCGTCCCCCTCTGCTATCCCCCTGGCACTGTGTCTCTCCCCAGCCACACTGGGCTGGAGTCCCTCTTCCCGACTCTGTCTTCCCCTCCAGACTGGCTTGGGGTTGAGGCCAGCGTGGAGCGCGATCATCGTTGCAGAGTGACTCACTGTGCTTCTAGAACCTCTGTTAGCACCCCTGAGCCCCGCTTGCCCCGTCCCTACAGAAGCTCCAGGACATGGACGAACGCAGGGCTGTCCACCTGGGTGCCGGGTACGGGCTCCTGTCAGAGGCCGAGCTGGAGGTGGTGCCCATCATCGCCAAGTGTTTGGAGGGCATGAAGGTGGCGGCACATGCTGTGGATCCCAAGAACGTGGGTGCCTGTTCTGGAAACAGAGGGCCGCGGGGTGGGCAGAAGGAGGTCCCCATAAGCAAGGTGCTTGACTGCACATCCCCTCTGCCCCTCCCCCAGGACTCCCAAGTCCTTATAGAGCTGCACAAGTCAGGTTTTGCCCGCCCGGGTGACGTGGAATTCGAGGACTTCAGCCAGCCCATGAACCGGGCACCCTCGGACAGCAGCCTGGGCACCCCCTCGGAAGGACGGCCTGAGCTCCGGGGCCCGGGCCGCAGCCGTGCCAAGCGCTGGCCTTTTGGGAAGAAGAACAAGGTGGGGGCCGGGACCCTTGGAATGCTGGGGGAGAAGGACAGTGAGGTGGGGACAGTGGGGCCCCTACTGAGTCAGCCCCAGCCGCCTGAACGCTGAGTCCCGGGCAGGAATTTTCCTCTTGGCTGCCGGCCCGGGCTGGAGGGAAGGAAGGCGGGCGGGCCGATTGGCCTGGGAGTCCCCCGAGGCGAAGGGGGGGGCGGGGTGGGAGGTCTGTGGCATCTGTCTGTTTGCTGCTTCTCGGGATGCTGGGAGAAGACCTGCTGGTGGAATTGAGGGCTGGCCTGAGGGCTGGTGACATCATCCCTGGGGACTCCTCGAGTTCCTCTCTCCATCCTGCTGGTGGGATTCTGGGAACCACCCTGCACGTCCTGTTGTCCTGGCTGTTTGGATTTTCACAGACCTTGGCACCCTTGGTTTATACCTTTGATTTACACTTCGGGGCCCTCTCGACTTAAACTTTCACACCTCTCCTCGACATACACCTGTGATCTCCGGGCTTAACCCCCCGATGCCGCAACCCCTCTCATCTTCCTACTTCCCACTCCCCTCTCAGCTTGTGGCCTCTGTGGCCCCATACCTGTCTGAGACCGTGATTCCTGCATGCGTCTTCTAGACTGTCAGCCCCGAAAGCTAAATGGACAGAGAGACACGTGCCCCCCTGCCTCCTGGACCCATGCTTGCCCCCCGGACATCACCTTCTAGAGACCTAGGAGATACCCGGGGGCCTGAGTGTTCTGGCTTTCCGGCTTACAGTTCAACCTCCTCCCCGCCACCTTCCAGATTTTTTTATGTCGCTCTTGCATGCGTTTTTCTCTGTGTGGTTGCACATCCTGAGTTGTGGTTTTCTTACCATTTTTTTCTTTCTCCATTTTGTTTTTCCTTTTTTTCTTTGTTGCGTCCATCCGTCCATCCATGCGTCCATCCCTCCGTCCATTCGTCCTCATTCTCTGCATCTTCCTACCCCCGCCCACCCCTTCAACCTATCCCCCTCCCCGCCCCCTGCCGGTAGCCTCGCCCCCCACCCCTCTCCCCCCTGGGGGGCCCCGTACCCTTGGCATTGCCTAATGGACCCCCGTCCCCCCGCTCCGGCCGTGACCCCTTGACCATACTGAGCGAGATCAGTAAGTCGGTCAAACCGAGGCTAGCATCCTTCCGCAGCCTTCGAGGCAGCCGTGGGGTAAGTGAGGCCTCGGGGCAGGAGGAGGTGGTGGCCCTAGCCTGCCCAGCGGCGGGTGGCGGGACCCTGGGCTCGCTTCCTGCCGCTGGCTGGGCCCCTTTTCCCTGGTTGCCCAACCCAGACCCGCTTTGCTCTGTGCATGGCCTCGCTGCCAAGAACCGTGGCTGGGGAAGGAAGTGAAATAGCTCAGATGTGTGCAGAGTCTGGCAGCCTAGACTCCTTGATCCCCAGTTCAACCCCATACCCACCTTGCAGACAGTGGTGACTGAGGATTTTAGCCACTTGCCCCCAGAGCAGCAGCGAAAACGGCTTCAACAGCAGTTGGAAGAACGCAATCGTGAGCTTCAGAAGGAGGTTGACCAGAGGTACGGTGGTGGGGTGGGGAGGGCAGGCAAGGAACATGATAAAATAGTAAATGAATTCCATTTATTTATTATTTATTTCATTTTTATTATATTTTATTATTTTTTGAGATGGAGCCTTGCTCTGTTGCCCAGGCCAGAGTGCAGTGGCGCAATCTCAGCTCGCTGCAACCTCCACCTCCCAGGTTCAAGCAGTTGTCCTGCCTCAGCCTCTGAGTTGCTGGGATCACAGTTGCATGCCACCATGTCTGGCTAAGGTTTTGTATTTTTAGTAGAGACAGGGTTTCGTCATGTTGGCCAGGCCGGACTCAAACTCCTGACCTCGTGATTCACTCGCCTCAGCCTCTCAAAGTGATCCCCCGCACCGGCCATTTTTATTTTATTTTAAGACAGGGTCTTGCTTTGTCACCCAGGCTGGAGTGCAGTGGCGCAATCTGGGCCCACTGCAGCCCCCACTTCCCAGGTTTAAGCGATTCTTGTGCCTCGGCCTCCCAAGTACCTAGGACCACAGGCGTGCACTACCATGCCCAGCTACTTTTTATATTTTAGTAGAGGTTGGCGTTCCCCATGTTGTCCAGGCTGGTCTCGAACTCCTGACCTCAGGTGATCTGCCTGCCTTGGCCTCCCATAATGCTGGAATTATAGGCATGAGCCACTGCCCTGGTCTGCAAATGAATGACATCTAAATGGTATTCAGAGATCTCCCCATCAATCCCAAGACCCTGATGGTTTTACAGGTGATTCCTACCACACTTACAAGAGACAGTTACTTCTTGACCAGGTGCAGTGGCTCATGCCTGCAATCCTGGTATTTTGGGAGGTCAGGGCAGGAGGATCACCTGAGCCTAGGAGTTTGAGCCCTGTCTGGGCAACAGAGTGAGACTCATTTCTACAAAAAATAAAAAAAAATTAGCTGGGTGTGGTGGTTTGTGCCTGTAGTCCCAGCTACTTGGGAGGCTGAGGTGGGAGGATGGCTTGTGCCTGGGAAGTTGAGACTGCAGGTGGCTGTGATTGCACCACCTGCACTTTAGCCTGACTGCCAGAGTGAGACCTTACTCAAAAAGAAAAAAAGAAACAGTTACTTCTTGTCTTACACAAGTCCTTCCAGCAAACAGAAAAAGAGTGAAACCTGTCAGCCTCTTTAGGCTGAAGAATCCTGATTCCCAAATCAGTGGCCAAGAATTCAAGAAGAGAAAATTGAGGGCTCATTTTACTTTATTTATGATCCTAGCCAAGCAAATCCTTTGCAAAAGCCTAGCCAAGCAAATCCAGTGTTCAAAAAATAATACATCACTTTGGGAGGTTGAGGCAGGCGGATCACCCGAGATCAGGTGTTTGAGACAAGCCTGGCCAACATGGTAAAACCCTGTCTCTGCTAAAAATACAAAAATTAGCAGGGCATTGTGGCATGCACCTATAATCCCAGTTACTTAGGAGGCTGAGGCAGGAGAATTGCTTGAACCCAAGAGGCAGTGGTTGCAGTGAGCCGAGGTCGAGCCATTGCATTCCAGCCTGGGCAACAAGAGTGAAACTCTGTCTCAAAACAACAACAACAACAACAACAAATTTTTTAAAAACTAAAAAAAAAAAAAAAAAATCCCATCATTGGTTGGGTGTTATCCCAATAATGCAAAGATGGTTCAATATCAAAAAATCTATCCATCTAGATCACCACATCAATTGGCTAAAAGAAAGAAAAAGCAGCATATGGTTATCTGTTTAACAGTTCAAACACATAAAATATTAACAGTAAAAAAATCTGCCAGATTAAAAAAAATGTTTACTCTTTCCAAGCAACAAAATCTTCTTCCCAGTCCTGTTACATAATAGGAATGACATTTGCCATTTGCTAACAGGCAGCCAAATGGTATTTTGCCATTTGCATGTAACCTCTTGGACAGAATAGCTTTTATTGGTGTAAAGTTCCGTTCAGAACTCTCTAGTTCCTGGGTGTCTATGGTGGAGGGGTTAAGGGTGCATGTTCTAGAGTCAAAACAAACTGGACTTGATTTCCAGCTTCATCTCCGAGAACTTGGGCAGCTTGTTTCACCTTTTAATTCCTTTTCTTCACCTGTAAAATGGGTCAGGTGTTAGAACTGGAATGAAGTTGGCTGGGCGCAGCGGCTTACGCCTGTAATCCCAGCACTTTGGGAGGCCGAGGCAGGTGAATGGCTTGAGGCCAGGAGTTCGAGACCAGCCTGGGCAACATATGGAAATCCCGACTCTACTAAAAATACAAAAATTAGCCAGGCGTGGTGACGTAATCCCAGCTACTCGGGCAGCTGAGGCACAAGAATCGCTAGAACCCAGGAGGCAGAGGTTGCGGTGAGCTGAGACTGCACCACTGCTCTCCAGCCTGGGCAACAGAGTGAGACTGTGTCTCAAGAAAAAATAAATAAATAACTGGAAGTAAGTTGAGCTTAGGTCTGGTCTTTTCCAAACATCTATTATAGTTGTGATTACCTGTATATATGGACACAGAGGAGACAGAGATGATAGACTAATGATAATGAAAACAGTATTTATTAATCTCTTACTGTATTCTAGGCACTATTCTAAACACTGTAGATGGATTTATTTGAATTCTCAAGTTTTCCTGAGAGATATTATGCAGAGTTAAGATCCTGACTGTCTTGCTTAGTGTTACATTTATCTTTCTATTTTTTTTTCTTTTTGAGACAGAGTCTCGCTCTGTGGGCCAGGCTGGAATGCAGTGGCGTGATCTTGGCTCACTGCAATTTCTGCCTCCCAGGTTCAAGCAATTTTCCTGCCTCAGCCTCCCAAGTAGCTGGGACTATAGGCATGTGCCACCATGCCCAGCTAATTTTTATATTTTCAGTAGAGATGGGGTTTCACCATATTGGCCAGGCTGGTCTTGAACTTGTAACCTCATGATCCGCCCACCTTGGCCTCCCAAAGTGCTGGGATTACAGGCATGAGCTACCTCGCCCAGCCAGATTTATCTTTCTTTCTTTATTTTTTCCCCATCCCCCTCCCCCCCAATTTTTTAAAAATTGTTTTAAAATTTTTTTTTTTTTTTGAGATGGAGTTTCGCTTTTGTTACCCGGGCTGGAGTGCAATGGTGCGATCTCAGCTCACTGCAACCTCCGCCTCCTGGGTTCAAGCAATTCTTCTGCCTCAGCCTCCTGAGTAGCTGGGACTACAGGCGCACGCCGCCATGCCCAGCTAATTTTTCCATTTTTAGTAGAGATGGGTTTCACCATGTTGACCAGGATGGTCTCGATCTCTTGACCTTGTGATCCACCTGCCTCAGCCTCCCAAAGTGCTGGGATTACAGGCGTGAGCCACCGTGCCTGGCCTTGTTTTAATTTTTTACTAGAGACAAGGTCTCGCTCTGTTGTCCAGGCTGGTCCTGAACTCCTGGCCTCAAGTGATCTTTCTGCCTCAGCCTACAAAATAATTCTGGGATTATAGATGTGAGCCATCATGGCCAGCCCAGTGTTTTATTTCTGATGTTTGGAATAGTACTGGTATGCAATAGGTACTCAGTATGTATATGAGTAATAGTGAGGATTTACTAAGCATCAGGCATTGTATTAATCCTCACAATGACCACATGAGATATTTGGATCATCATCTCCATTTCCAAGATAAGCAAACAGCAGCAGGGGTTTAGTTGATTTAAGCCAAGCTCACAGAACTAGGAAATACACTAAGATTCGAACCCAGGCAGTTGGGCACTAGCCTTAATCGCTGTCCTGCCTTGCTATTTGCTCCTTGATGCAAAACCCCTGTTTTTTCGCTTGTTAAATCACATAGAGCCCCTCCCCTGGCTCATGCCTCCAATCCCAGCACTTTGGGAGGCTGAGGCAGGAGGATCGCTTGAGCTCAGAAGTTTGAGACCAGCCTGGGCAACATAGCCAGATCCCATCTTTACCAAAAATTTTTGAAAAATCAGGCAAATTGGCCGGGTGCAGTGGCTCACGCCTGTAATCCCAGCACTTTGGGAGGCCAAGGCGGGCAGATCACGAGATCAGGAGTTCAAGACCAGCCTGGCCAACATGGTGAAATCCCATCTCTACTAAAAATACAAAAATTAGCTGGGCCTGGTGGTATGCCCCTGTAGTCCCAGCTACTGGGGAGGTTGAGGCAGGAGGATCTCTTGAACCCAGGAGGCAGAGGTTGCAGTGACCAAGATTATGCCACTGTACTCCAGCCTGGGTGACAGAGTGAGACCCCGTCTCAAAAAAAAAGAGAGAAAGAAAAATCAGGCGAGTGTGGTGATGTGAGCCTGTAGTCCCAGCTACTCAGGAGGCTGAGACAGGAGGATTGCTTGAGCCTGGGAGGTCAAGGTTGCAGTGAGCTATGGTTGCACCACTGCACACCAGCCTGGGGAAAGAGTCAGAGCGAGACCCAGACTTAAACAAAACAAAACAACAGCAGCAACAACAAAAAACTCACCGGGAGTTGTGTTTTCCTGTCTGCCTGTCTCCATTGTTGTAGGGAAGCCCTGAAGAAAATGAAGGATGTCTATGAGAAGACACCCCAGATGGGGGACCCTGCCAGCTTGGAGCCCCAGATCACCGAAACCCTGAGCAACATTGAACGGCTGAAATTGGAAGTGCAGAAGTATGAGGTCAGAAAAGACCCTGGGGAGGGGTGGGGGCCAGCGGGCCTGGCTGAGTCACTGCAGGGTGGGGTGGGGGTCGGGGACAGGGGAAGTGTTTGGAGCCGGGGGGGTCTCCAGCTGTTTTCCATCACAGCCTTGGCGGTGCCTGAGTGATCTCAGGGATCCTTAGGGGCCAGAGTGGGCTGACCCGGGAGCTCTGTCCTGGAACCGATCTTGGCGGTCCTCTCTTCCCAGGCGTGGCTGGCAGAAGCTGAAAGTCGAGTCCTTAGCAACCGCGGAGACAGCCTCAGCCGGCATGCCCGGCCTCCTGACCCCCCAACTAGCGCCCCACCAGACAACAGCAGCAGCAACAGCGGATCACAGGACGCCAAGGAGAGGTGGGGGGTGACGCCAGAGTGGGTGTGTTCCCAGGGACCCAGGAGGGCACATCTTTATCAGCCAAATTCTCCCCAAACAGCTCTGAAGAGCCTCCCTCAGAAGAGAGCCAGGACACCCCCATTTACACGGAGTTTGATGAAGATTTCGAGGAGGAAGCCACATCCCCCATAGGTCACTGTGTGGCCATCTACCATTTTGAAGGTGAGGACGGCCAGAGTGGGCTTGTGGGGTATCTCTGCCTAGGTTCAGTTTAAATCCATCTAAAGCAGGGCCAGGCGCCGTGGCTCAGGCCCGTAATCCCAGTACTTTGGGAGGCTGAGACAGGCAGATCACTTGAGGTCAAGAGTTCCAGACCAGCCTGGCGAACACGGTGAAACCCCATCTCTACTAAAAATACAAAAATTAGCCGGGCATGGTGGCGCATGCCTGTGATCCTAGCTACCTCAGGAGGCTGAGGCAGGAGAATCTCTTGAACCTGGGAGGCGGAGGTTGCAGGGAGCTGAGATCGTGCCATTGCACTCCAGCCTGGGTGACAGAGCGAGACTTGATCTCAAAAATAAAAAATAAATAAATTTGCCTAAAGCAGATCTAAGCCTACCCCCACCCCCATGACAGGGTCCAGCGAAGGCACCATCTCCATGGCTGAGGGTGAAGACCTCAGTCTTATGGAAGAAGACAAAGGGGATGGCTGGACCCGGGTCAGACGGAAAGAGGGAGGCGAGGGCTACGTTCCTACCTCCTACCTCCGAGTCACGCTCAATTGAACCCTGCCGGAGGCGGGAAGAGGGGGGCTGTCGGCTGCTGCTTCTGGGCCACGGGGGTGCCCCAGGACCTATGCACTTTATTTCTGACCCCGTGGCTTCAGCTGAAACCTGTGTAACCTGCTGCCCCCTCCACCCCCCCACCTAATCCCACCTGTTACTCCAGATGGACCCGCTGTGCCTTCTTCCACCATCGTCCCACCATTGATGTACATACTCATGTTTTACATCTTTTCTTCCTGCTGCTCGGCTCTGGCTATTTTGTTTTATACAAAAATGGAAAAAAAATTAATTATGTAAAGTTCCTGGAGTCAGTGCCTGATTAGAAGATTTAAATACTGGGAGTGGAAGTATCTTAACGCCACGTTTCTTACAGGCCACACACACAGGGAACAAGAAAGGGCAGGTGCTCTTGGGCATACCTTGGGTCAACCCTGCCCCTTTCTGGAAGTTGGCTTTATGTCATTGTCAGTGGGTGCCTGCTTGTGACTCAGGTAGAGAGAAGGATACCAAGTTTCTTTTTCTTTTTGAGACAGTCTCACCCAGTTGCCCAGGCTGGAGTGCAGTGGCGTGATATTGGCTCACTGCAGACTCCACCTCCTGGGTTCAAGCAGTTCTGCCTCATCCTCCCAAGTAGCTGGGATTACAGGCGCACACCATCACGCCCAGCTAATTGTTTTTGTATTTTCTGTAGAGGCAGGGTTTTGCCATGTTGGCCAGGCTGGTCTTGAACTCCTAACCTCAAGTGATCCATCCGCCTTGGCCTCCCAAAGTGCTGGGATTATGGGCGTGAGCCACTGCACCCAGCCAGCACACCAAGTTTCATCCCTTCTGAATGCACTGCAGCTTCTGAGAATGGGTAGCATTTATTGAGCACCTACGGTGTGCCAGGCATTCTCCTCCCATGGTCTCATTCCTGCCACAATTCTTAGAAAGTACACCGTCTTGGCTGGGCACGGTGGCACTCATCTGTAATCCCAGCACTTTGGGGAGCCAAGGTGAACGGATCATGAGGTCAGGAGATCAAGACCATCCTAACATGGTGAAACCCTGTCTCTACCAAAAATATAAAAAATTAACTGGGCGTGGTGGCAGGTACCTGTAGTCCCAGCTACTCAGGAGGGTGAGGCAGGAGATTCGCTTGAACCTGGGAGATGGAGGTTGTGGTGAGTCAAGATCGCACCACTGCACTCCAGCCTGGGCGCAACAAAGAGAGACACCGTCTCAAAAAAATAAAGTACACAGTACCAACTTTTACATTTTTAAAAAGTTTTTTTTATTTTTAAGTTTTTGTAGAGCTGAGGTCTCGCCATGTTGCCCTGGCCGCCCTTGAACTCCTGGCCTCAAGCCATCATTCCCCTGGCCTCCCAAAGTGATGACATTACAGGCCACGATTTTAAGTTAAAGGCAGACACAGAGAGGTCAACTGATCTGCTAGAAATCACAGGTTTTAAGAGGTGGAGTCATAGTTGAACTCTGGCCTCGGATGCCAGATCTGCAGGTCACATGTGCACTATCACCCAGGTGACCTTCACTGTGCTCCCCACCTCTTCTGCGAGGCGCAGGGCAGGTTTCCACCTGAGGACGTGAGGAGCCTGGGACGACTGCCTTGGTCTCTTCTGGGGTTCGCAAAAACTGGGGGGCCCGGGTGTGAGGAAGGGAGTCAGCGTTCTCAACGGTCAGGCTCCAGGCGCAGCGACAGGACGCCAAGGACGCGCTGAAACTTCTCAAAGCGTTCAGCGCGCGGAGCTCCCGCGCCCCGGCTACCCCAGAGCAGCCTCCGCAGGAAGCCGGTAGTCAGGGCCTCGCTCAGCTCTGGGTTAGGCCGGAATCCTGGAAGCAAAATCAGGTGGGCTGGGGGCGGTTGCAGACGCCCGCCACGTCCCTCTCAATCCCGCCACCCCCATCTCGTATCTGCCTTTCCCCTGAGGACTTTGACCCAACCGGGGCCCGGGAGGATCTTGCCCCACCTGTGGGATGACTGGGCGGGGTCAGAAGGGAGTGGGCTCCCAGGTCTCTGCAGAAATGGGGGTGGGGCGTGCCTGAGGGACTCTACCAGTGTGCAAGGGGATGGCCTGTTCCAGGTGCCAGATCCTGGGGGTCCCGCATTAGGGGCTGTGCCTGGAGGTGGGCTCCCCCAGGCACGGGATCCCAGGGTGCCGGGGGAGGTGGGAGATCTCGTCGGCTGGGCTACCCTAGGATAGGAGGGAGGAGTCGTTTTGGAGGGAGCAGGGCGTACTTGGGGATCGAGATCCCTGGGGGCGGGGTCGCCCTAGGTGGGAAGGGGGAGTGGGGACCAGCGGAGGTGGCGCGTGGCAGGACAGCCCGTTTTGAGGTGGAGGGCCCTGTTCTATCAATACCGCTGGATGCAGCGTTTGCTTGGGGGGAGAACCTTCCCGGGGTGGAGCCGCCCCAGTTTGGGTGGGGCTCTGGGAGGAGTGGCGAGAGGCTCCCATCCTGGGACAGGTTGGGTTGGGGGGGTCCAGTTAGAGCTTGCGGGGTGCTCTGAAGTCTGCAGTCCAGAGCAGACGGGACGCTCACCTCGCAGGCGCTGGGCCGCCACCTTGCGGAATTTGGGTGCGAGCCCGGCCATCTGACGTGCCCCGTGCAGGGTGCGCAGCAGCCGCTCACCGCTCTCCTCCAGCGGCCCCGCGACTTCCTCGCCGCCCTCCAGCAGGCGCACCACGGGTGACACGTGCGGCAGCGCGACCTCGCCGGGGTCGCAGGGTCCTGCGGAGGCGTAGAGTCTGATCTGGGTTTGGGGCTGTAGGTGGGGCTTAGGGCGGAGATGGAACCTAGGATACATGCAGGCGCGGGGCTTAGGGCTGAGCGGCAGCGGGGTCTCTGGGGAGGGGCCACTACCACAGGCCTTGAATGGAGGGCGGGGTCTAGTAACAAGTCTCGAGTGGAGGGCGGGGTCTATGGTGAGGGGGAGGAGTCTGGGACCAAGTCTCGTGTGGAGGGCGGGGTCTATGGTGAGGGGGAGGAGCCTAGGGCTAAGTCTCGTGTGAAGGGCGGGATCTAGAGAAAAGTGCACGGGGGTGCCTAGATTAAGATTCCTGTTAAATTTGGTCTGGGACCCGGAGGATGCCATGCCCCAGACCTTCACTCACCAGCGCCCTCATCCAGGGCCCGCATCAGCGGCTTCAGTTCCTGCTCAAAGGCCAGCGCAGCCTCCGTGTGTCTCCTTCGAAGGTGGCGCCACGTGTGCTCCAACCGGGACACCTGGGAGATGAGACCTGCGCATGCCTACTCTCCCGTCTTCCCAGTCACCCGCACTCCACCTTCCTGCAGTCCCTGCTCCCCACGCACCTGGGGCATGAGCAGGGCGCCCATGACCGCAGCCAGCCCGGGCAGGTCCCCCGCCGCCCCTGGCCGCAGCGCCAGCGCCAGCTCTACCAGGCCCCTCAGTGCGGCTGCGCGCTCCTCCAGCGGCCCAGAGCAGCCCAGCACCGCCAGCGCCCCGGCCAGCGCCAGTGTTTCATGCCTGCAGAGGTGGAGGGGAAGGGTCTGGGGGCAGTGGGGCGGTTTGTAATGCAGGGGTGAAGGGGGACAGGAGGTGGGATTGCGCATCTTCCTTCTTCCCTGGGGAGCCATCAATGGGGAGCTGTTTGGAGACCCTGGAAAGTGGGAGGAATTGGCCTCCCCCAACGAAGATTCTAAGCGGCTGGCTCACCTCTCCAGCAGTTCCAACCTCAAGCGATGTCCATGGGGAAGAGTGAGCAGCTCTAGGCCAGATGAGACCCCCATGTTGCCCCGCTGATCCCTGGTCACTCCCAGGAGGCCTGTGGCCTGCAGAAAGGAATGGGGAGGTCAGGTGAAGAGTGATCATGTAGGTGTGGTTGGGTTCTTGCCCTGGGCCTGGGGAGGAGCATTCTGGCAAGTGACCCACCTGGCAGTCTACCAATAACAGGTGAAGGGCAGTGCTCCCAGGATGGTGCTTCAGGAACAGGCCACGGAGAGTATGCAGGACTTGGGGTTCCAGGGGCCGATTCTGGGGGCCCAGCAGGCAGGAGGGGGCATCAGGGGGGCAGAAGGCAATCTCAGCCTGTGGTCTTGTAAAGCATCTGTTCTCTTCCTCCTCGTCCTCCTCTGCCTCCCACCATGGCGCCTCTGGCTCTCGGCAGCTTTGGCTCAGGGATGTTCCCTGGACACTGGGCACTCGGAGCACCAGCTCGCAGTACGTTGGGGGGCGTTCAGGGACATCAGGCAGTTCGAGGGAGGGTGTCCGGGGGGGCTTCATTGGTGCCTTGGCTTGAAGCTGCCCATCGGAACCCCTGAGACTGTTGGCAATAGTTCCCAGGGAAGCAGGGGCCTTCAGCAACATGGGCTCACTGCCCGATCGGGGCAAGGCAGATACGGGCATGGTGGAGGCTCCTGGAGGTCATACAAGAGGGGTCAATGGGAATATACAGAGAAGACTGCTGAATGGGCAGGGGTGGGGGCTTCATGGGCCACCACCCACCTGATCCATCCACTCATTCCAATAATGGGATATCCCAGCCTAGCGGGGTGGAGTTTTGAATTTTAACAGTCTCCACAGTAGAAATGCCATGTGCTTACACCTGGTTGGAAAACATTGACATCTCTATAGTTTTGTAAATTCTTTTCTAAAATTTTTATTTTATTTTATAGAGATGGGATCTCACTGGTCTGGAATTCCTAGTCTCAAGCAATCCTCCCTCCTTGGCCTCCCAAACTGCTGGGATCACAGTTGTAAGCCACCTTGCCTGACCGTATGAATTCTGAATAAGACATTTTAAATTTGAATTCTTTGTTTTTGCCCCTCTGACTGAAAGATGGCAAGCAGTGACCCAATGCAATTAAATTTAAAAAAAAAAAAAAAAAAAGGCTGGGTATGGTGGCTGATGCCTGTAATCTCAGCATTTTGAGAGACCAAGGTGAGAGGATCGCTTGAGGCTAGGGATTCCAGAGCAACCTGGGCAACATAACAAGATCTTGTCTCTAGAAAAAGTTAGAAAATTAGCTGGGCATGGTGGCCTGTACCTGTGGTCTCAGCTACTTGGGAGGCTGAGGTGAGAGGATCACTTGAACCTGAGGCTGCAGTGATTGCACCACTGCACTCCAACCTGGATGACAGAGTGGGATCCTATCTCAAAAAAACCTATTTATATCTATCTATAACTATGTATAGATATCTATATATTTATACAGATATATATTATATAAATATATATTATGTATTTAAATTATGTTATTAAATGTATAATGTCGCCATATATTATATAATTACATTTAATATAAGAGATAATAATTTAACTTTTGTGATAATATATCTATACATATCTCTCCACAGATATATCTCTATAAAATATATAATTAATATAGATATATATATAGAGAGAGACAGAGTATTCAAAATAGACAAAAGTAGCTGGGCGAGGTGGCTCACACCTGTAATCCCAGTACTTTGGGAGGCTGAGGTGGGCAGGTCACAGGGTCAGGAGTTCAAGACCAGCCTGGCTAACATGTTAAAACCTTGTCTCATCTATACTAAAAATACAAAAATCAGCCAGGCATGGTGGCAGGTGCCTGTAATCCAGCTACTTAAGAAGCTGAGGCAGGAGGATCACTTGAACCCGGGAGAGGGAGGTTGCAGTGAGCCAAGACTGCATCATTGCATTCCAGCCTGGGCGACAGAGTGAGACTCTGTCTCAAAAAAGCAAATAAAACAAAATTCACAAAACTATGTATGGTATGACACTTATATAAGTGTTAGAGAAACTAAGCTTATTAAACATTCTTTTTTTTTATTCTAAAAAAACCCACGATACATGTTTAGAACGTGTAGCTTTGTTACGCAGGCATACGTGTGCCATGGTGGTTTACTCTATGTTCCCTCCCCTCACCCTAAACTTTCAAATGATGTCTTTTGTAAGTTGGTGGCATGCTGACCTCCCGGACTATAAGTACTTAAAACTGCATCTAGACTTTTGGGAGACTGTACTTACCACACCCTTGAATAGGCTCTTTTCTAGGAATTTCCAACCATCTCACAGTTCCCGGCTCCAAAGTGCTCACAGTAGCTGAAAAACCCTCACAATCTGAGCCCCAAGGTCTCTCTGACTCTCCCCTCATTCCCGTTGCTTCAGCTACACTCGTCTTTTTCTTCTTCCTTTTTTTTTTTTTTTTTTTTTTGGTTTTAAATTTGAAACAGGGTCTCACTCTGTGGCCCAGGCCAGAATACAATGGTGCGATCATGGCACACTGCAGCCTTGACTTCCTGGGCTCAAGGAATCCTCCTGCTTCAACCTCCCAAGTAGCTAGAACCACAGGCGCGCAATACCTCGCCCAGCTACTCACTCATTTTTTTGGTTGAGGGAAGTTTAAATTCCTGTTCTGACCCCAGAGCCTTTGCACTGACTCTTCGTTCCGCCTGCTTATCCCTCCAGTTATCCACTTTCATCCCTCACTCATTTCCTTCAAATATATTTTCTTTTTCCGCAGTGGAACCTTTCCTGACTATTTAAAATTGTAGTATCCATCTCCATCCTTATACTCCCTATATCCCTTACTCTATTTTTTTGGTTTTTGGGTTTTTGAGACAGTCTCACTCTGTTGTCCAGGCTGGAGTGCAGTGGCATGATCTTGGCTCACTGCAACCTCCACCTCCTGGGTTCAAGTGATTCTCCTTCCTCAGCCTCCCAAGTAGCTGGGATTCCAGGTGCGTGTCACCACCCCTGACTTATTTTTGTACTTTTTTTTTTTTTTTTTAAGTAGAGACGAGGTTCCACCATGTTGGCCAGGCTGGTCTTGAACTCCTGACCTCAAATGATCCACCCACCGTGGCCTCCCAAAGTGCTGGGATTACAGACCTAAGCCACCTTGTCCTACCCTTACTCTGTATGTATGTGTGTTTGTGTGTGTGTTGAGTTTTTGAGACAGAATCTCGCTCTATTGTCCAGGGTGGAGGGCGGTAGCATGATCTTGGCTCACTGCAACCTCTGCCTCTCGGGTTCAATCGATTCTCCTACCTTAGCCTCTCGAGTACCTGGGATTACAGGTGCATGCCACCATGTCCAGCTAATTTTGTGTTTTTAGTGGAGACAGGGTTTCATCATGTTGGCCAGGCTGGTCTCGAACTCCTAACCTCAAGTGACTGCTGAGATTACAGGTGTGGCCAACCACTGTACGGCAAGTGATCCACTGGCCTCAGCCTCCCAAAGTGCTGAGCTCACAAGCGTGAGCCACCACGCTCAGCCTCGTAAACACACATTTTAAGCACCCACAAGGTCCCTGTGTGTTTTAAGTCACAGTGATTGTCCTCATTTTCCAAAGCAAGAAATTGAGACTTCACCAGGTGCAGTGGCTCACGCCCGTAATCCCAGCACTTTGGGAGCCCGAGGTGGGTGAATCACCTGAGGTCAGGAGTTCCAGACCAGCCTGACCAACATAGAGAAACCCCATCTCTACTAAAAATACAAAATTAGACAGGCGTGGTGGCGCATGTCTGTAATCCCAGCTACTTGGGAGGCTGAGTCCAGAGAATCGCTTGAACTTGGGAGGTGGAGGTTGCAGTAAGCCGAGATCACGCCATTACACTCCAGCCTGGGCAACAAGAGTAAAACTCCATCTCAAAAAAAAAAAAAACCGAAAGAAAAAAAGAAACTGAGGCTCCAAGAGGTTTCTGCACCTGCCTAAGATCTCTTAGGCGGTGAGTGGCAGAGCAATCCCTGAGCTGCGGCCGTTCTGATAGACACTCACCCATCACACAGGGGTTTTCTCTTGACCGCCCCATGTGTGCCAAATCTGCAGGCTGACTGCTGCTCCACTTCCTCACCCTGGGGGACAGAAGTGGGAGAGACCTGTAGTCCCCACCTAAGCAGAGAGTCCCTCACAAATACCTGGAAAATCCTGTGTCCAGTTACTCTGTACCAGTGAGTCTCAACTAACCAAGGTGATCTACGTCGAGGGGACTCTTAGCAACGTGTGGAGACATCTTTAGTTGTCACGACTAGCAGCATCTAGTTGGATGGAGCTCAGGAATGCTGCTATATATCCTACCATGCACAGGACAGCTCCACCTCCTCCCCAACTAAGAATGTTGAGGCCTCAAAAGTCAACCATGGCCGGGCTTGGTTGGCCACACCTGTAATCCCAGCACTATGGGAGGCTGAGGCGGGCAGTCACTTGAGGTCAGGAGTTCGAGACCAGCCAGGCCAACATGGGGAAACCCTGTCTCTACTAAAAATGCAAAAAATTAGCTGGGCCTGGTGGCTCACGCCTGTACTCTCAGCACTTTGGAAGACAGAGGTGGGTGGATCACTTGAGGTCAGGAGTTTGAGACCAGCCTGGCCAACATGGTGAAACCCCATCTCTACTGCCAGGCATAGTGGCAGGTGCCTGTAATCTCAGCTACTCCGGAAGCTGAGACAGGAGAATCACTTGAACCTGGGAGGTGCAGGTTGCAGTGAACTGAGATAGTGCCATTGCACTCCAGCCTGGGTGACAGAGTAAAACTTCGAGTCAAGAAAAAAAATAAAAATAAGGCTGGGCACAGTGGCTCATGCCTGTCATCCCGAAACTTTGGGAGGCCGAGGTGAACGGATCATCTGCGGTCAGGAGTTCAAGACCAGCCTGACCAACATGGAGAAACCCTGTCTCTACTAAAAATACAAAATTAGCCAGGTGTGGTGGTACATGCCTATAATCCCAGCTACTCGGGAGGCAGAGGCAGGAGAATCGCTTGAAACAGGAGGCGGAGGTTGCAGTAAGCCGAGATCATGCCATTGCACTCCAGCCTGGGCGACAGAAGCGAAATTCCATCTCGAAACAAAAAAAAAACAAAAACAAGAAAAAAAAAATTAGCTGTGTGCGGTGGTGCATGCTTGTAATCCCAGCTACTTGGGAGGCTGAGGCAGGAGAATTGCTTGAACCTGAGAGGTGGAGGTTGCAGTGAGCTGAGACTGTGCCATTGCACTCCAGCCTGGGCAGCAGAGTGAGAC
>NW_016107368.1:2922717-2923749 GCF_001604975.1 Cebus imitator | reverse complement strand
CAACCATTGAGCTGGAAAACCCTGGGAGTGTTGGTTGGGTATTCTCCAGGAGGTAGGGAGACTGTGAGTACCTGAGCGGCTCGGTCCCAGCTGGGCCATCCATCAGGGTGTCCTCGCTAAAGCTGCGTCGCAGAGGCCCCCGCCGAGTCACGGGCCTGGAGACCACAGCCCCTGTGGCCTGGGACAGCGGGCGCCTGCCTGTCAGGTAACTGTGAACCAGAGCGGGCATGCTAGGGAATTGCTCGTCCTCGAGTTGAAAGAGGGCTGTGGGTCGGCCTGGCCGGGGACGCAGAGCCACACGGAACACCTCGAAATGGAGGGCCGAGCCCCGCCAGCGGCAGGAAATCACGGGGTGGCCCCCACGGGACCCAGAAGCACGAACCAGGAAGTCGCCATCTTGCTCAAGAAGAGCTTCAGCTTTCTGTAGATGGAGGACAGGGGGCAGGGGAATTAGGTATGAACCCAGAGCAGTGGTTAATGGTGGCTCCTTCCACCATCACCCCCACCACCCAAGAAAAGCTACCCCAGTGAAACTTCTGGGGCAGGCAGAGACTGGGAAGTTTCACGTCAAGCCCCGTTGCGGTTTCTCCTGGCACCTATGTGGACTGCATTTCCCGGGCTCCCTTGCAGCTAGGGTTGTCATGTGATGAGAACTGGCCAATGGGATGTGGGTTAGAAGGGCCACGGGAAATGTCCAGGCCTGGCTTATAAAACCCTGCTGTACAGTATTATAGTTTCTGTCCCCTGTCTGTCAGCTGATATCCCCAAAGCCCTGAGGGATGACAGAGCAAGATGGACTTGGCTCCTGACTGATTTATGGAGATTTGTATCTCCTCTCCTCAACCACCTTGGACTATCACATTACCATGTTGACTGTGTTTCACTGGTGTTATCTTGGGGATGTTTGTTACAGCAGACGCTGATAGATGTAACATCAAATTTGGTAAATGGACTGGGCTTACTATGCAAATTTGGCTTCAAGAGAAGCCATTCGCTGGATGCTACCAGATGGGGCCCCTTCTTCTTTTTTTT
>NW_016107368.1:2907919-2921605 GCF_001604975.1 Cebus imitator | reverse complement strand
CCTGGCTAATTTTTGTGTGTGTGTGTATTTTTTTTTTTTTTGTAGAGACAGAGTTCCGCTATGTTGCCCAAACTGGTTTGGAACTCCTGGCCTCAAGTGATCCTCCTGCTTCAGCCTCCCAAAGTGCTGGGATTACAGGCATAAGCCAACATGCCTGGCTTGCTATCCACATTTTAAAGGTGGGGAGACTGAGGCCCAGAAAGGTCAAATACCCTGACCAAAGTCACACACAATATAAGTTGTAGGGTTTGGATTTGAACTTAGGATGTCTGGGCCAAGATTATGGGATTTTAAACTATTAAGCTATACTTCCTCTCATCATTTCATTAGATGCTCAGGGTCCCAAAATTTTGGGGGGTAACAACGGAGTTGCAGATGGGGGTGGGAGACTCAGATTTATTTGTTTGTTTGGCTGGAGTGCAGTGGCACAATTTTGGCTCACTACAACCTCTGCCTCCTGGGTTCAAGCGATTCTTCTGCCTCAGCTTCTCAAGTAGCTGGGACTACAGGTGCATACCATCACACCCAGCTACTTTTTGTATTTTTAGTAGAGATGTGGTTTCACCATGTTGGCCAGGCTGGTCTTGAACTCTTGACTTCAAGTGATCTGCTTGCCTTAGCCTCTCAAAGTGTTGGGATTACAGGTGTGAGCCACTGTGCCTGGCTCGGGAGCCTCAGATTTAGAGGGAAATACCAGGAGGGAGATGGAGTCCAGAGGGAGAGACAGACAGAGCCAGGAGTAGTTTGGGGGGTACTAGGACTCTCCTCAATCTCCACCACCAATCTCAACATCATCCCAAAGAAAGTGCTCACTTAAATATAGTGACAGTCCCCAGCCAGCCAACCTTCTAGACAGTCCCCAGCTCTCTGCCACCTGTCCCAATAGACCTTGGCCCTAAGTCCCTCATCCAGGGACCCAGGAGTCCCTGGAGAGTCAAGGGTGTGAGAGGCTTCCCACCAGACAGTGCTGAGGCCCTGCTGTGGGCAGTACCTGGCGGGATAGGGTGCCGTGGTACCAGGGTTGGCCAGCAAGATCCTCTCCATCCTGTGGTACCTGCATGGAGCTCTTGGGGACAGCAGGTGCCAGGGCTGACGGGGCTGAGCTCTGCACTTTCAACAGGACTCAGTCTTCCACATCTGTAAAATGGGAATAGTTAGCCTGGCTTCTTGAGTGTCTGGGTCAGCTCCTTCCATCCTCTTCTTAATTTTGGAGACAGCTCCATCAAATCTTTTTTTTTTTTTTTCCTTTGAGACAAAGTCTCGCTCTGTCACCCAGGCTGGAGTGCAATGGCATGATCTCAGCTCACTGCAACGCCCACCTCCTAGGTTCAAGTGATTCTCCTGCCTCAGCCTCCCAAATAGCTGGGATTACAGATGCATACCACCATAGCCAGCTAATTTTTTTTTTTTGTATTTTTAGTAGAGATAGGGTTTCACCATGTTGGCCAGGCTGGTCTTGAACTCCTGACCTCATGATCCACCCACCTCGGCCTCCCAAAGTGCTAGGATTACAGGCACAAGCCACCACACCCAACTTCTTTTTTTTTTAAATTATTATTATTTTTATTTTTTTTTGAGACAGAGTCTTGCTCTGTCACCCAGGCTGGAGTGCAGTGGTGTGATCTCAGCTCACTGCAGCCTCTGCCTCCTGGGCTCAAGCGATTCTCGTAACTCAGCCTCCGGAGCAGCTGGGACTACTTGAGTGTATCGTCATGCCCGTGTATGGCTAATAATTAAAAAAATATTTTTAGTAGGGATTGGGTTTCACTATGTTGGCCAGGCTGGTCTTGAACTCCTTACCTCATGTGATCCACCTGCCTCAGCCTCCCAAAGCACTAAGATGACAAGTATGAGCCACTGTGTCTGGCTGTGGCTAATTTATATATGTATATATATATATATATGTGTGTGTGTGTGTTATCTAGACTGGGTGAACATTTTTGATCATGTGGCCAGGGAAGGTCTCATTGAATAAAGTCTGGAAGAGTTTCGGGGGAATGTGCCAGGTGACTCTGCGTGAAAAAACATTCCAGTCGGGGGGAATTTAGCTTACAAACATCCACGACTTCTCGGCAATCTATGTGCACACTCAGAGGTTCTCAGGATAGGTGCAAATCTAACCCCTACCTTTTGCTTTAGAATGCAATTCCAGAAGCCAGGTATGGTGGTTCATGCCTGTAATCCGAGCACTTTGGGAGGTGGAGGCGTGCGGATCACCTGAGGCCAGGAGTTTGAGACCATCCTGGCCAACATGGTGAAACCCCGTCTCTACTAAAAATACAAAAATTAGCTGGGCATGGTGGTGCGTGCCTGTAGTCCCAGCTACTCAGGAGACTGAGGTGAGAGAATCGCTTGAACTGGGAGGCAGAGGCTGCAGTGAGCTGAGATCACGCCACTGCACTCCAGCCGGGGTGACCAAGCAAGACTCTGTCTCAAAAAAAAAAAAAAAAAAAAAAAAAAAAAAAACCCGGGGGGGGTTAATATATATATAATTAATATAATTTTTTTTTTTTTTTTTTTTTTTTTTTTTTTTTTTTTTTTTTTTTTTTTTTTTTTTTTTTTGAGACAGAGTCTTGCTCTGTTGCCCGGGCTGGAGTGCAGTGGCGTGATTTGGCTCACTGCAACCTCTGCCTCCGGGGTTCAAGTGATTCTCCTGCCTCAGCCTCCGGACTAGCTGAGATTACAGGCAAGCGCCACCACACCCAGCTAATTTTCGTATTTTTCAATACAAAATTTTCACCATGTTGGCCAGGCTTGTCTCAAACTCCTGGCTTCAGATGATCCACCTGCCTCTGCCTCCCAAAGTTCTGGGATTACAGGTGTGAGCCACCGTGCCCAGCCTGGGGTTAAGATTTTTAAAAGGTCACATTCTGTAGTAATGACAGCAAACAGCAATGTTGCCTTTGCAGATCCTTCTATTTTGGAGCCCATACATTTGGTTATCACGGTGATCAATCTTAGACCTCAGACCGTTTGGTAGTTTCCTGATAAGCTCACAGGCCTCAGGGCCAGTGTGTCTCAAGTGCCTGGTGGGGGAGATTTCTCTGGATGGCCACGAAGATAATATGTTTCTTAACTCTCCTGAAGGCTCTCCCTGCAGCCACGCAACGTCTTCCGGGTCTGGTAGGGTCCGCGGAGAAATTCCTGTCTCCTGAGTCAGCAGGCTGCGGGCCGGAAAGGGGCAGGAAGTTCCCAGACCAGCCCTAGGCGGTTTTAGGGGAGGAGCGCTGGGCCGGGAGCCCGCTGCTGGTGGGCGCTGCATACCTGAAGCCAGGTGTGTCTTTGGAATGCCTGTGCACTTCCTGTTTGTCACCTAAACCAGGCCTAGCCTGGCCTTAGAGTCTCCCAACCCCAAGTTCCTGTCTGTGTCTCCGTTAGTGAGAGTGAAGTTGAGTCCATGACAAGGCTCTGGTTAGTCTGGGGACACAGGGTGGCCATAGGTCAGCCAAAGGCCAACTAAGTCACCCTCCTGCCTCTGGGTCCTTTTGGGTAATTTTTTTTTTTTTTTGAGATGGAGTTTCTTGTTGCCCAGGCTGGAGTGCAATGGCACGATCTCAGCTCACCTCAACCTCCGCCTCCTGGGTTCAAGCAGTTCTCCTGCCTCAGGCTCGCTAATTTTGTATTTTAGTAGAGACGGGGTTTCTCCATGTTGGTCATGCTGGTCTGGAACTCCCGACCTCAGGTGATCCGCCCACCTAGGCCTTCCAAAGTGCTGGATTACAGGCGTGAGCCACCGTGCCCAGCCAAGGAATAATTTGGGCGCAGAAGAGAAGAAGGGGGTATAATTAGGAAAAGAGGTCAGAGCAAGCATGGGGAAAGGAAAGAGGGAATTATTCATGCTCCAGCAGGATCATAAACGTGTACACGTGTGGGGAGGGCCGTGGAGGGTGGGAACCACCAGCACAGACAACATAGACACAGAGGCATGCAGGACTTGCTTCTGACATTGGACAAACATTGATGGGGCACTTGTTCTAGACCCTGGAGATACAGGGAGTAAGGAGATTAAAGCCCTGAGCCGCCCTGCCCTCAAGTGCTTGCGGTTGGCTGGGCAAGATGGACAGCAAAGGAGCACGAGATGAATGCAGAAGACCATTTCTAAGAGTTGTCCATGAAAATGATAAGCCAGGGAGATATGATAGAGGAGGCCAGACACGACAGCCTCTCCTATAAAGTGACATTGAAGCTGAGACCTCAGTATAGAAGGAGAGAGTTAGGCAAAGATTTGGAGGAGTCGCCAGGTGACGGGTACAGTAAGTGCAAAGGCCTGGAGGTGAGATGGACTTGCTTTTTATATTTTACATCATCAAGGCGGCTGGTGTGGCCAGAATACAATGAATAAGGAGCAGACAGGAGGGCTTCGAGGTTAGAGAGACCAGAAGGAGAGACCGGGCAGAAACTGGTGGATTTTGGATTTTAATCTCTATGGGATGGGACGCAAGCCGTGGAAAGGTTGTAAGTGAAGGAGGGGCCGGATCTGATTTGCTGTTTAAAAGGATCACTCAGGCAAAAATGGGAACAATGGCTTTTTGTGCTGCACAGGAAATACACTTAGAGGGGCACGCCCAGGTGAGCCCGGTACACCGACACGCGTGACGCACAGCGATCCACTCACTCGCGAGGCGATCTCTTCTACCCCAAATCCTCCCTGCAAGCCGGTGGCCCCACCTGGAAAGAGAGGACTCCCCACCTGGATAATCCTGGTTCTGGATCTGCCTTGGGGTTCCACTCACCTGGGCAGGACCCGCGGGGCTCCCACGAGGCTGGGACCAGGCGGAAGCTGAGCCTCTGCGGCTCCAGGCTGCTGTCATCCCTCCCCAGCCCTCCACCCTTGCCACCGCCCCAGCACCCCTAGACCGCACCTAGTGGGAACCCAGCCGAGTTACTGATCACGCCTCCTGCAGACCCCGCCCCCTGCAGGCCCCGCCTCAAACTAACTTCCCAGGCCCTCGCTCCGTTCCCTCAGAGCAGTTCTTTGCGACTGGCCACGCCCCCTTTGCAACGCCCCGCTTTCTCCTTAGACCTTGCCCATTAGGGGAGCACCGCGCAACCTTTCTTGACAATGGTCCCGCCCCCTTGTCCATAGCCACGCCCACCACAGAAGGACCACGCCCACCACAACCACCTCCTTCTTAGCCCCGCCCCTTAGGGAAATAGAACACATTTCACCCCAACGTTCCCGCCCCTAAGAACCCGGCCCCTCCCTTCCACTCCGGCGTCCCCAAGCACCCCTGGCCTTTTTTGGTACCAGGGCGGGGTGGGGTGGGGTGTCTCTCCCCCCACCCCGCCAAGGCTCCGGGTCGGGGCGGGGCAACTCCCTGCAGCTCTCAGGCCAGGCTGGGGCAGGTGCGGCAGCCGTTAAGTAGGAGGGGTGAGCTTCCTCCAGACCGCCCTCCTGGATTTTCCGGAAAGAAGCCCCATTTGGGTGGCGGGTTTCGTGGAGAGACGTGCGGGAAAACGCGACAACTTCCTTCAGTGACAGCACGCTGGAGCGGGGCGGGACTTCGGGGGAGGTGGAAGGGAAATCATTCAGGAGGTCTCCTAGATGGGAGGAAGGGTGGGGGACTTCATCATGAAGCCTGAGCTTTAAAGAGTAAAGGTGACAGGTACCTAGTGCGAGAGAGAGGACGCCTTGGCCACGTTTATTGAGAGACAGGGTCTTGGGATGTTGCCCAGGCTGGAGTGCACTGGTATGATCACAGCTCGCTCCCACTATAGCCTCAACCTCCTGAGCTCCAGCGAGCCTCCCACTTCAGCCTTCCAAGCAGCTGAGACAGCAGGTGCACACCACCACGCCCAGCTGATTTTATTTCATTTTTTACAGAGATGGTGTCTTAACTGTGCTGCCCAGGCTCTGGAACTCCTGGGCTCATGCGATCTTCCTGCCTTGGCCTCCCAGAGCGCTGGGATTACAGGCATGAGCCGCTGTGCTTGGCCCCAGTAACCACAGTCTTAAAAGCAGTTGTAGCAGCTAACATTTATTGAACACTTACTGTATAGCTGTTCTGTCAACTTGCCTCTCTCTCTCTCTTTTTTTTTTTTTTTTTAGACGGAGTTTCACTTTTGTTGCCCAGGCTGGAGTGCAGTGGCAACTGTCTCAGCTCACTACAACATCCACCTCCTAGGTTCAAGCGATTCTCCTGCCTCAGCCTCCTGAGTAGCTGGGATTACAGGCGCTGGCCACCACACCCAGCTAATTTTTTGTATTTTTGGTAGAGATGGGGTTTCATTACGTTGGCCAGGCTGGTCTTGAACTCCTGACCTCAGGTGATCCACCCATCTCGGCCTCCCAAAGTGCTGGGATTACAGGCATGAGCCACCGTGCCCAGCCTCTATTTTAATTTTCATAGAGGCCACCCCGTAAGGGTGGGAGGTAGTATTTTCATCACTTCCATTTTCCAGATGGGGAAACTGAGACACAGGGCAGCTACGCCATTTGCCCAAGTTAACCTGGCTTGTAAGTGGTAGAGGTGAGATTCAAACCCGAGGCTCTGGAGCTTTATCCTGGCTGCCTCCCTTTCCATCTTTGCATGCCCACTTTCTCCATGATAGTGCTTCGAGGTGAGTTACCCACCATTTTACAGATGAGGAAATTGAGGCGTAGAGGGCCAAGGATGCTTGGGGATGAAAAGTTTTGACGCCCATAGGGTTGCAAAGCAGGGAATTACCAGGCTGGGCTCCTCCCACCGGCCCTGACCAATGTGGAAGAGACTTCCGGCTCAAGAAGAGAAGATTTCTACCTTAACCCCCACCCTTCTAGTATTGGTACAATCAGAGGGTAGCGCCTGTCCAGCGAAGGGGTCTAGCGCCTCCTCGTGGTTATAATAATTAAAAAACAGGGCCGGACGCGGTGGCTCACACCTGTAAACCCAGTACTTCGGGAAGCCGAGGTGGGCAGATCACCTGAAGTCAGGAGTTCGAGACCAGTCTGACCAACATGGTAAAACCCTGTCTCTACTAAAAATACAAAATTAGCCGGGTGTGGTGGCATGCATCTGTAATCCCAGCTACTGAGGAGGCTGAGGCAGGAGAATCACTTAAACCCGGGAGGCAGAGGTTGCTACGAGCTGAGATCGTGCCATTGCACTCTAGCCTGGGTAACAAGTGTGAAACTCTGTCTCAAAATAATAATTAAAAAAGGAACTCCAAGATGAGGGCTGTGTGTTGGATGGAGGGGGAGGGTCCTGCTTACGCTCTAGTGGGGTGGAAGTTGGAGGTGGGGGCGGAGAGACCTAGCCTTGTGAAGATGATTTCAGCTAATGATACGGTAATAGCTGGGAAGGCAGTAAATGTTTGTTGAATGAATTAATGAAAGACACGTTTGGGCCGGGAACGGTGGCTCACTCCTGTAACCCCAGCACTTTGGGAGGCTCGGGCAGGTGGATCACGTGAGGCCAGGAGTTTGAGATCAGTCTGAGTAACACGGAGAAACCTCGTCTCTACTAAAAATACAAAAATTAGCCTTGCATGGTGACACCTGTAATCCCAGCTACTCAGGAAGCTGAGGCAGGAGAATTGCTTGAACCCGGGAGGCAGAGTTCAAGAGGTGACAGAGCAAGGCTTTGTCTCAAATAAAATAAAATAAAATAAAATAAAATAAAATTAGCCAGGCACAGTGGTACAAGCCTGTAGTTCCAGCTACTTGAGAGACTGAAGCTGGAGGGTCACCTGAGTCCGGGAGTTCAAGGCTGTGGTGAGCTATGATTGTGCCACTGAGGTCCAGCCTGGGTTGGGATTATGCCTGTCATCCCAACACTTTGGGAGACCAAAGCGGGCAGATCACTTGAGGTCAGGATTTCAAGACCAGGCTGGCCAACATGCTGAGAACTTGTTTCTGTGAAAGTACAAAAATTACCTGGGCGTGGTGGCAGGTACCTGTAATCCCAACTGCTTGGGAGGCTGAGGTGGGGGAGAATGACTTGAACCTGGGAGGCAGAGAATCACCTGAGCCTTGGTAAGCCGAGATCTCACCACTGCACTCCAGCCTGGGTGACAGAGTGAGGCCCTGTCAAAAAAGTAAAGAAAAGAGAAGGGAAGGGAAAAGAAATGGAGGCAAGGGAGAAAGAGGGAAGAAGGAAAGAGGGAGGGAAGAGAGAGAGAGAGAGGAAGGAAGGAAAAAAGGATGAAATAACTATGATAAAAATAAGATTTGTTGGATAAAGATCAGGGCTTAACCTAGGGAGATGAGTAGGGCTGATGGTGTGCAGAAAAGCCTGTGATTTGAAATCAGGGGGCTTGGGAAGACCTCATGGGAAGGTAGCATTTGAGCAAAGACCTGTAGGGGTGACAGAGCTAGCCATGAAGTTGCTTAAGGTGGACAACACAGCTGTGCAAAGGTCCTGGGGCAGGACCATGTGTTCCTGTACCATGGAGAAAGAGTGAGGAGCAGGGAGAAGGAGGAGGGGAGGACAGACAGGGAGGGAACTGGGCAATTCAAGCAGAGTTTGTGGGCCTTGGGGAGGACTTGGGCTTGTCCCTTGAGGAAAGTGGGAGCCATAGAGAGTTGTGGGCAGAGGAGGGGTGGGCTCTGACTCAGATGCTCGCAGGCAACCTCTGTTGGTGGCTGCAGGGAGGACAGACTGTGGGGGATGGGGGCTGCAGTCAGGAGACCAGGCAAGTGATGATGGGGCTGGACCAGAGGATGGGGTGAGAAGTGGGTGAATTCTGGGTATATTTCAGAGTGTCACTGTCTGCATATGGAGGAAGCTCCCCCATCTGGTAGTCTAGCTGGCCTGCCTCCCCTAGCCCCCCAACTCCCCGTGCCCAGGCCTGTGTCGAGTGGGCGGAGGAAAGAGATGTCAGATTCCGTGTGGGGTGGGGCTGGGCTGCAGGTGCTCCCCCAACTCCCCCTGCCCCATGGCTCCTCCTCCTCCGCCCCCTCTCAGGGCGACAGTTACAGGCAAAGAAGAGGAAGTGGTAGCACTAGCTGTCGCTCCACAGGCGAGCAGGGCGGGCGTGCGGGCGGGCGGGTGGTGGAGGCCGAGAGGGTGCACAGCCAGCCCCGGGAAGGCAGCGGCCATGGAACTGTGGCGCCAGTGCACCCACTGGCTCATCCAGTGCCGCGTGCTGCCGCCCAGCCACCGTGTGACCTGGGATGGGGCTCAGGTGTGTGAACTGGCCCAGGCCCTCCGCGATGGTGTCCTTCTGTGTCAGCTGCTTAACAACCTGCTACCGCATGCCATCAACCTTCGTGAGGTCAACCTGCGCCCCCAGATGTCCCAGGTAAGCCTTCTGAGGGCAGATGTGCTGAGGGCTGGAGAGGGGGTCCTCCCCGGGGCTGACAGTGAGGGGTTGACGTGCTCCACCTCTGGGCCTGCAAAGTAGGGGCGTTATGCTTAGAGGTCCAGGACTAGCCCAGGGGGGGTCACAATCTGAGATTATGGAGTTAACAGTTCCCCCACCCCATGTGGGTTCACAGGCCCTGAGTTGGCCCAAACTCAGCTGAGAACTGGCAAACTAGGGGTTAACTCTCTCAAGCCCCAGGCTGACTCTGCTGGGGCTCATGCCCCCAAATGGGACCAACCCGAGGTCCCTGGGGGCACCTCAGAACCCCCAGGGTAGCCGATGGGTTACCTGAAGTTTTGGACTCCCTTGACCCCCCGAGTCTGGCTGTGGGGGAGGGGCCTCCACCAACATCTTCCCCACATGTGTCTCCTCCTCCCAGGCCCGGGGCCCCTTCCTTCCCCTTACATCTTCCTTCCCCCTTGGCTTCCTGCCTGGGCCTGGGGCAACATGGGGCAGGTGGGGGGCTGTGGCCCCAGGGATCCGAGCTTCCTCCCAGGGGAGACATTGAGGCAGGGCCCAGTCCTGGGCTCAGAGAGTGGGTCCTGAGGTCTTGGCGCCTGGAAGAGCTGTGATTTCTCTGCAGGGATTACTGGAGGGGTGGTGTCGGATTTGACTGTGGCCGTCCCAGGCTGGCTCAGGAAATATATTCAAATCCCTATTTGAATGGGGTTGGCTGGGCGTGGAATGTACTGGATTGTGCTCATGTAGCGTCTCTTGTCTGCTTCCCCAGGGCTGCTGGGTGGAAACAAGGGACGGGGTCAGGCTGGTGGAGTCCCATCTGCTCTGGGGTATAAGGAGAGACAGCCCTATCCTGGGGTCTGGGGGATACAGCCCTGCCCTGAGGTCTGAGGGGACAGCTCCCATCTGGCCCTTAGGCTGGCCCTGCAGATGAGGAGCTGGGAGGTTAAGTTCATGGAGATGGGCCCATAGGGGTTCCTGGGGGGTGGTTCTCAGGGGCAGGGCCATTGGTGGGAGAGATTGGTGGGCCTTTGTTCCTTTTGTTTTTTTATTTTGTGTTTTATTTTTGAGATGGAGTCGTGTTCTGTCACCCAGGCTGGAGTGCAGTGGTGCAATCTTGGCTCACTGGAACCTCCACCTTCTGGGTTCAAGTGATTCTCCTGCCCCAGCCTCCCAGGTAGCTGGGACTACAGGCACATATCACCATGCCTGGGTAGTTTTTTTTTTTGTTTTTTTGTATTTTTAGTAGAGATGGGGGTTGCGCCATGTTTACCAGGCTGGCCTTGAACTCGTGACCTCAGGTGATCCGCCCTCCTTGGTGTCCCAAAATGCTGGGATTACAGGCATGAGCCACCGTGGCTGGCCCTTCTGTTTCTTTAGTGCCAGGGGCTTACGCCCTCCTCAGCTGGGACAAGTCTTCCTGAAAGGAGAAGACACTCCTCCCCGTCCCTGAGCATCCATCCTCTCTGGCCAGGGGCCATCCCAGCTTTGCCTGCATTTGCGTAACCTCCTTCTGGTTCCCAGGGAATGAGGAAGTAGTCATGGGACCCGTTAGGCCCCAGACCTGGCAGAGAGTCAAGGCCTCTGTGACGCTTCAATAGCAGCTAATGGGAAGGTGGATAGGCTTAAGGATGAACTTCCACTCTTGTGTGTGTCTCAGTTAAAGCCGGTTTTTGGATGAAGGGTGAGGATGCATGATGCTAATCTCTAGGGGAGCAGCTGCACTCCGAAGACAGTCCTAATCCACCCACTGACACACCCATCCATCCTTCCTTCATCCATCCACGCATCTACCCATCCATCCACTCATCCATCCAATCGTCTATCCATTCAACCACCCACCCATTCATCCACTCAGCTGTCCATCTATCCATCCACTCATTTACTCATTTACCCATCTGTCAGTCTATCCATCCATCTATCTTTCCATCCATCTATCTGCCCATCTGCCCACCCATCTATCCATGGGCCCATTGTTCACTCATCTATCTATCATCCACCTACCCACCCACCCATCCATCCATCCATCTACTCATCTATCCATCCATCCACCCATCCACCCATCCATCCATTCATCCATTCATCCATTCATCCATCCACTCCTCTACCCATCCATCTGCTCATCCATCACTCATCTATTCATCCATCCATCCATTAAACCACCCACCCATTCATCCACTCATCTGTCCATCTATCTGTCCATCTACTCATTTACTCATTTATCCATCTATCAGTCTATCCATCCATTCATCCACCCACCCATCTATCCATGCATTCACTCATCTATCATCCACTTACCCACCCACCCTTCCATCCATCCATTTACTCATCCATCCATCCATCCATCCACCCACGCACCCATCCATCCATTCATCCATCCACTCCTCTACCCATCCATCTGCTCATCCATCACTCATCTATTCATCCATCCATCCATTAAACCACCCACCCATTCATCCACTCATCTGTCCATCTAGCTGTCTATCCACTCATTTACTCATTTATCCCTCTATCAGTCTATCCATCCATTTTTCCATCCATCCACCCATCCACCCATCTATGGATCCATCCATTCACACATGTATCTGTCATCCACTCACCCACCCACCCATCCATCCATCCATCCACCCACCTACTCATCTATCTGTCCATGTACCCACCTATCCATCCAACAGTGACAACGTCTGCCAGACCCTGTTCTTGGTGCTAGGAACAGTGGGAATACACACACACACACACACACACACACACACACACACACACACCCCTGTTGTTGAGGAGCCTGCATTCCAGTGGGGGAGGCTGACGGTGAGGAAGCAAGACAATGTGTAAGTCCGGAGGTGGTATGTACTGCCCCGGAGAAAACAAGGTGGGACAGGGTATGCAGGGGGCACTGTGACTAGGAGGGCTAATGGTAAGGCGATAGTGGAGCAGAGACCTGGGGAAAATTAAGGAATGAGTCATGTGGATCTGGGGAAATGGAGTCCCAGGCAGTGGTTACTGCCAGTGCAAAGGCTCTGAGGTGGGAACTGGTCAGTGCCTGTATGTTCAGGGTAGAGACTGGCCCAGCTGGTGAGAACAGTGCAGGAGGTCAGATTTGAGTGAGTCTCCAAGCTGGCTGTTCCCCTTGAGATCCGAGGCCCAGAGAGAGAATGATACCACCATGAAAAGCCACAGCTATACCGACACACGAACTCTCCCCCCCCCACCTTTTTTTTTTTTTGGATGGAGTCTCACTCTGTCACTGAGACTGGAGTGCAGTGGTGTGATCTTGGCTCACTGCAACCCCTGCCTCCCTGATTCAAGCAATTCTCTGCCTCAGGCTCCCAAGTAACTGGATTACAGGCGCACACCACCACATCTGGCTAATTTTTTGTAGTTTTAGTAGCAACAGGGTTTTACCATCTTGGCCATACTGGTCTTGAACCCCTGACCTTGTGATCTACCTGCCTTGGCCTCCCAAAGTGCTGGAATTACAGGCATGAGCCACTGTGCCTGCCCCCCCCCCTTTTTTTTTTTTTTTTAATGAGACAGAGCTTCGCTAGTAGTCTCCCAGGCTGGAGTGCAGTAGCGCCATCCCAACTCACTGCAGCCTCTACCTCCCAGGTTCAAGCAATTCTCCTGCCTCAGCCTCCTGAGTAGCTGGGATTATAGGCACCCGTCACCATGCCTGGCTAATTTCTGTCACCCAGGCTGGAGTGCAGTGGCACGATCTTGGCTCAGTGCAACCTCTGCCTCCCGGGTTCAAGAGATTCTGTCTCAGCCTCCCGAGTAGCTGGGACTACAGGTGTGTGCCAGCATACCTGGCTAATTTTTAAATTTTTGTAGAGATGGGGTTTTGTTATGTTGCCCAGGCTGGTCTTGAACTCCTGGCCTCAAGCAATCCTCCTGCCTCAGCCTTCCAAAGAGCTGGGATTACAGGCGTGAGCCACTGCACCTGGCCAGAATAGAGGTTCTTATCTGCTCCTCCCATAACAGGAAAGATAACACACGCCACCCACTGCTCTATTCGTGCTTTCCTCACTAATCACCTTGGCAGTCTTTCCACGTCAGCCTGTAGAGATTATAATTATTCTTTATAACATGGATGCATATTCCATTTATTTTAACAAACACGGTCAGGTGCCGTGGCTCATGCCTGTTATCCCAGCACTTTGGGAGGCCGAGGTGGGCAGATCACAAAATCAGGAGTTTGACACCAGCCTGACCAACATGGTGAAACTCTGTCTCTATTAAAAATACAAAAGTTAGCTGGGCATGGTGGCGCACGCTTGTAATCCCAGCTATTCAGGAGGCTGAGGCAGGAGAATCACTTGAACGCAAGAGGCGGAGGTTGCGGTGAGCCAAGATTGCACCTCTGCACTCCAGCCTGGCAACAGAGTAAGACTCTGTGTCAAAAATAAAAGTGGGAGAAAATAATTTCCCTATTCTACAATTATAGCT
>NW_016107368.1:2893713-2907589 GCF_001604975.1 Cebus imitator | reverse complement strand
TTTTTGAGATAAAGTTTTCCTTTGTCCCCCAAGCTGTAGCACTGTGGTGCAATGCTGCCATCAAGGCTCACTGCAGCCTCCATCTCCCAGGCCAAAGTGATCCTCCTACTTCAGCCTCCCAAGTAACCGGGACTACAGGTGCCTGCTACCATGCCTAATTAAGATTTTTTAAATTTTTAAATCATTTTTAATTTTTGTGGGTACATAGTAGACATATATTTATGGGGTACATGAGCTATTTTGATACAGGCATGCAATGTGAAATAAGCACATCATGAAGGAGGTTTTAAGTATTTATTTATTTTTGAGATGGAGTTTTGTTCTTGTTGCCCAGGCTGGAGTGCAGTGGCATGATCTCTGCTCACTGCAATCTCCACCTCCCAGGTTCAAGCAATTCTGCTGCCTCAGCCTCCCAAGTAGCTGGGATTACAGGCACGTGCCACCACGCCCAGCTAATTTTGTAGTTTTAGCAGACATGGGATTTCACCAGGTTGGCCAGGCTGGTCTCAAACTCTTGACCTCAGGTAATCTGCTTGCCTCAGCCTCCCAGAGTGCTGGGATCGCAGGTGTGTACCACCGTGCCTGGGTCAATTATAGCGTCTAATAAATAATAATAACCTTGTCCATGAATCATTTTCCAGCTCCTCTGCTGTGTGACCTTGGGCGTATTACTAAATCTCTCGGTTCCCTGGTTTCTCATCTGTAAAATGAGGATACTAAATTTCTATTTAAGGCATTGTTGTGGGACTATAGGCTCGCACCACCACACCCTGCTAATTTTTGTCTATTTTTAGTAGAGACAGGGTTTCACTATGTTGATCAGGCTAGTCTTGAACTCCTGACCTCAAGTAATCCGCCCGCCTCAGCCTCCCAAGGTGCTGGGATTATAGGCATGATGTGTTTTTATTTTTCAAATTTTAAGACGTTTTATTTTGTCAACGGAAATGCTCTCCAATCTTTGTGTTTTTGATAGATATTGCCAAATTGTTATCTGTCTGGGACTGTTTCCATATGAATTGTTTCAATTATGCCACCACTTGCCAGACAGAGGACTTGCTTCTCTGCCACCGCCCCGGCAGACGGTTCTGTTGTCAAGATTTTGGAGTTTTACCAGCTGGATGGGTAATCAGTAGAGCTCATTAAGTCTCAATTTACATTTTCTCTTATTCTGAGTGAAGCTGAGCCTCTTTCCTTATGGTTCAGAGCTATTTATGTTTTCTTCCGGTGAGATAATCTGTTCATATCACTTGCTTACTATTGTCGTTGCCCTTTACGACTGACCTTTTCTCTTACTTATTTTTTTTTTTTTTTTTTGAAGCTGAGTCTTTCTCTGTTGCGACACGATCTCGGCTCACTGCAACCTCCGCTTCCCAGGTTCAAGTGATTCTCGTGCCTCAGTTTCCTGAGTAGCTGGGATGACAGGTGTGTGCCAAGACGCCCAGCTAAATTTTGTATCTTTAGTAGAGACGGGGTTTTGCCTTGTTGGTCTGGCTGGTATCAAAATGGCCTGGCCTTGAGTGATTGGCACACCTTGGCCTCTCTAAGTGCTGGGATTACAGGCGTCTCTTACTGATTTTTAGAAGCTCTTTATATATTAGGTTGACTTAAATTGCAAGTCAGGTATTTGCTAGCTTTGTGGTCTTGGAGAAAAAAAATGATTAGTTAACCTATCAGATCCCGGATTGTTTTATCTGTAAAATAGAAAATCTATAAAATGGGAACATTGACTGTGCATGTGGCTCACCCTTGCAATCCCAGCACTTTGAGAGGCTGAGGTGGGTGGATCACCTGAGGTCAGGAGTTCAAGACCAGGAGTTTGTCAATGTGGCAAAGCCCCGACTCTACTAAAAATACAATTAGCTGGGTGTGGTGGCATGCACCTGTAATCCCAGCTACTCGGGAGGCTGAGGCAGGAGAATTGCTTGAACCCAGGAGGCAGAGGTTGCAGTGAAACAAGATTGCACCACTGCACTCCAGCCTGGGAGACGGAATGAGACTCCATCTCAAAAAAAAATAAATAAATAAATAAATAAAATGGGAATGTTGATAATACCTTTATTTCAGAGTGGTGTAAGGATTAAAGATAAGATAAATCAAATTCCCAGCATGGTAATTAACATACAGCGAGTGCTAAATGGATAGGAGTCGTTAGTTTTGTTAATTTAATTCCACTGAGTCCGAGCTGTCTGTAGGCAGTGGTGTATATGTTAACCGCTGTAACAAATTGCATCATCATTTTGCCAGGCACGATGGCTCACGCCTGTAATCCCAACACTTTGGGAAGCCAAGGCAGGCTAATTGCTTGAGGCCAGGAGTTGGAGACTAGCCTGGGCGACATATAAGATCCCCATCTCTCCAAAAAAATACAAAAATATTAGCCAGGCATGACAGCATGTGCCTGTAGTCCCAGCTACTTAGGAGGCTGAGGCAGGAGGATCTCTTGAGCCCAGGAGCTGGAGGCTGCCTGGGCTATGATTGTGCCACTGCAGTCCAGCCTGGGTGACACGGTGAGACCCTGTCTTGAGAAGAAAAAAACAAACAAAAAAAACCCAAACTCAAATTATATCATTTCAGTGGTAGTGAGAGTTTACTTCTTACGTCACAATTCAGTTTGGGTCATTTTGGGGGCTGGAGGAGGAGGGCTCTGTGTTATAAAGGCTCTCCAGGCCCTAGGCTCCAGCATCTCATGGTTTTAGTTTCCTTAAGGACCTTGGAGTCTTTTCTGCTGGGGAAAGATCACTGTGAAAGGATTTCATGGGCCAGGCCTGGAAATGGCGCCATCACTTCCATTCTCTCTTTTTTTTTTTTTTTTTTTTTAGACGGAGTTTCGCTCTTGTCGCCCAGGCTCGAGTGCAATGGTGTGATTTCAGCTCACTGCAATCTCCACCCGCTAGGTTCAAGTGATTCTCAGCCTCCCAAGTTGCTGGGATTACAGGCATGTGCCACCACACCTCACTAATTTTGTGTGTGTGTATGTGTGTGTGTGTGTTTTTTTTTTCAGTAGAGATGGGGTTTCACCATGTTGGCCAGGCTGGTCTCGAACTCCTGACCTCGGGTGATCCACTCGCCTTGACCACACAAAGTGCTGGGATTACAGGCATAAGCCACCGTGCCCAGCCTCCATTCTTGTTATTGGCCAGAACTTGGTCATATGGCTCCATTTAACTACCAGGGAGATGAGGAATCTGGTTTGACTGGGAGCTGGGAGAAGAAGGAGATAGGCTGGGTGGACGCAGAGAAGTGAGTGCCCTAGAACCTCAGGGTAATGAGTAGCTGGCTGCAGAAATGCAGAACGGAGGGGGCTACAGGAATGCAGGTCTAGGGCTGGGCATGGTGACTCATGCCTATAATTTCAGCACTTTGGGAGGCCGAGACGGGAGGATTGCTTGAGGCCAGGAGTTCGAGATCAGCCTGGGCAATATATCAAGGTCCCATCTCTACAAAAAAATTAAAAAATTAGCCTGGCATGGTGGCACACACCTTTAGTCCCAGCTACTCAGGAGGCTGAGGCAGGAGGATGTCTTGAGCCCAGAAGTTCGATGCTGCAGTGAGCAATGATTCTGTTACTGTACTCTAGCCTGGGCAAAAGAGGAGGACCCTGCCTCTAAATAGATATATGCAGGTCTGTGGAAATCTCAACGGGATATAGCATGAGGAGGCTCCGAGCCAAGGCCATAGGGAGGAATTCAGTTGGGGATGAGGGGGCTGAGTGACAGCAAACCTCAGCAAAATAGGTTGGGCTGATTGGAAAACATCCTCACCTTGCCTGCTAGGACCGACAGGAGGGGCGCCTAAGAGGGTCAGCACTTGGCACTTGGCATTTCCTTTCCATTCCATTCTGTTCTTTTTTGTTTGTTGAAACAGAGTCCCACTTTGTCGCCTAGGCTGGAGTGCAGTGGCACAATCTCGGCTCACTGCAGCCTCCATTTCCCGGGTTCAAGCGATTCTCCTGCCTCAGTCTTCTGAGTAGCTGGGACTACTGGTGCACGCTGCCATGCCCAGCTAAGTTTTTGCATTTTTAGTGGAGACGGGGTTTCACCATGTCACCGCCCGCCTCCGCCCCCCAAAGTGCTGGGATTACAGGCATGAGCCACCACGCCCGGCCTCCATTCTGTTCTAGTCACTGACCTCGTCTCTGGGTACAGTGCTGGGAAGTGTCACCTTTCAGGACTCACAGAAGATGCTGGAAATCTTTGTCCCTTCTCTACTCACAGCCCTCCCCTTGTTCTCCACTGCCCTTGGTGAAAAAGACAAAAACCTCACTGTAGCCCACGAGGGCTTATGCATTTGGCCTCTGTCGACCTCTCAGCCTTCCCCTTCTCCCTCTCTGTCCGCTGCTTTCCACACTGCAGCCACATCAGCCGCCCAGCACAATCTAGCCTCAGGGCCTTTGCACTGCTGTTCCTTTGCCAGAGATTTCTCTTCCTTCAAATATATACTTTGAGTGCTCTCTTATCTACTTCAGTTTTCTCTATTTCTTTCTTTCTTTTTTTTTTTTTTGAGAAGGGGTCTTGCTCTGTTGCCCAGGCTGGAGTGCAGTGACGCCATCATAGCTCACTCACTGCAGCCTCCCACTTCTGGGCTCAAGTGAGCCTCCCGCCTCTGCCTCCCAAAGTGCTTGGATACAGGCATGAGCCACTTTGCCTGGCCAGGTTTCTTCCTTTTTGTGTGTGTGTGTGTTTTTTTCTTTTTTTGAGATGGAGTCTGGCTCTATCACCCAGGCTGGAGTGCACTGGCATGATCTCGGCTCACTGCAACATCCACCTCCTGGGTTCAAGCAATTCTCCTGCCTCAGCCTCCTGAGTAGCTGGGATTACAGGTGCACGCCACCACGCCCGGCTGATTTTTGTATTTTTAGTAGAGATGGGGTTTCACCATGTTGGCCAGGCTGGTCTCAAACTCCTGACTTCAAGTGATCCACCCACCTTGGCCTCCCAAAGTGCTGGGATTACCGGTGTGAGCCCCTGCACCTGGTCTGCCCCGTGTTTTCTAAAATGCTTAGCAGTATCCTTGGACTCTATCCATTTGACACCAGTGGCACCGCTCCCCAACATCTCCAGACATTGCCACATGTCCCCTGGGAGGCAGAATTGCCCTGGAGCCAAACCACTGTTTTGGAGGAGTAAGCTTGCTGTCTTGGGGATGATCCAAAGAGACCTGATGATGACTGGCTGAGAATAGCAAAGAAGAGATTGAGGGCATCTTTGAGTTAGAGTATTCATTTTAATATTATTCTTTTCTTTTTTTTGAGATGAACTCTTACTCTGTCACCCTGACTGGAGTACAGTGGCACAATCTCGGCTAACTGCAACCTCCACCTCCTGGGTTCAAGTGATTCTCCTGTCTCAGCCTCCCAAGTAAGTGGGACTACAGGCGTGTGCCACCATGCCTGGCTAATTTTTTTGGTATTTTTAGTAGAGACAGGGTTTCACCATGTTGGTCAGGCTGGTCTCAAACTCCTGACCTCAAGTGACCTGCCCACCTTGGCCTCCCAAAGTGTTGGATTACAGGTGTGAGCCACTGTACCTGGTCTTATTTTTTATTTTTTATTTAATGGTGGCTCACGCCTATAATCTCAGCACATTGGGAGGCTGAGTTGGCCAGATCTCCAACATGGTGAAACCCCATCTCTACTAAAACTACAAAAAAATTAGCCAGGCATGGTTGTGGATGCCTGTAATTCCAGCTACTCGGGAGGCTGAGGCAGGAGAATCGCTTGAACCCAGGAGGCGGAGGCTGCAGTGAGCTGAGATCATGCCACTGCACTCCAGCCTGGGTGACAGAGTGAGGCTCTCTCTCAAAAATAAAATAAAATAAAATAAAATAAAATAAAATAAAATAAAAGCTGGGGAGAGGGAGAGGGGAGGAAGACTCATTTGATATTATTTTAGCATCAGTGACAGGGGCTACACTGATTGCTGGGGTTACGGCAAAGGACATAATGGACACAGTTAATGCTTTTCTGGGTTGATGCCATTGTGAAGGAGGGGGAAGTATTTTTTTTCCTTGTGGCTTTTGCAACAAAGGAGCAGGGATCAGATGGCTAAGAACAATGGACGTTTATTTTTGCACAATACTGGAGGCCAGAGGTCTAAACTCAAGGTGTCTGCAGAGCTGTGCTTTCTCTGGAGGCTCCAGAGAGAATCTTTCTCTGCCTTTTCCAGCTTCTGGGGGCTCCAGGGGATCTAGGGCAGGCAAGCCCCTAGATTGGGGCTTAGCCCAGGAGGGTTCTTGGCTTCCCCCAGGAAAGAATTCAAGGGTGAGCGGGTGGTGTTAGCAGCTTTTGTGGAAGCGGCCGTGCAGAGCCGCAGCGGAGTGGCTATCCTGTGGGCAGTGAGCCCAGAGCAGCAGCTCAGAGGCAGTGCTGCAGGCGCACTTATACCCACTTCAGTTATATGTACATTTAAGGGGTGGATTTTGCAGATAGTTCAAGAAATAAGGTGGTAACTTCTGAGTTGTCAGGTCTTTGCCATGGAGAGGGGTGTCAGCGTCTGGGTGTTGCCATGGCAATGGTAAACTGACACAGCCCTGGTGACCATATTTTATGGAGAGGTGTTTTTGCCTCTTCCCTGTTTCAGCTAGTCCTCAATGTGGTTCGGTGTCTGAGCTCCACCTCCAGAGTTGAGTCCTGCCTCCTATCTCACATGTGTCCTTGGATTGAGGCTCCATCTTTACATGATTTTCTCCTCTGTGTCTGTGTGTCTCTTACAAAGACACTTGTCATTGGATTAAGGGCCCACATGGATGATCCTGGATTATCCGGGTGAGTCTTAACTATCAACTCATCTTGAGGTCTTTGAGGTACCTCCTCATCTTGAGGTCCTTGAGCTATGTCTTCATTTTGAGGTGCCTGAGCTATGTCCTCATCTCGAGGTCCTTGAGATATCTCCCCATCTTGAGGTCCCTCGTCTTGAGGTCCTTGAGCTATGTCCTCATCTTGAGGTTCTTGAGATATCTCCTCATCTCGAGGTCCTTGAGATACCTCCTCATCTTGAGGTCCTTGAGATCCTTCTCATCTCGAGGTCCTTGAGCTATGTCCTCATTTTGAGATCCCTGAGATACCTCTCATCAAGGCCAGGCGCAGTCGCTCACACCTGTAATCTCTGCACTTTGGAAGGCCAAGGCAGACGGATCACCCAAGATCAGGAGTTCGAGACCAGCCTAGCCAACATGGTGAATCTCTGTCTCTACTAAAAATACAAAAATTAGCCAGGCACAGTGGTGGGTGCCTGTAATCCCAGCTTCTTGGGAGGCTGAGGCAGGAGAATCACTTGAACCCAGAAGGTGGAGGGTCTAGTGAGCTGAGATCATGCCATTGCATTCCAGCCTGGGCAATAGAGGGAGACTTTGTCTAAAAAAAAATTTGCAATAATACTCATAAAAGAGACACCACCTCATCTGAAGGTCCTTGAGCTATGTCCTCAACTTGAGGTTCTTGAGATATCTCCTCATCTCGAGGTCCTTGAGATACCTCCTCATCTTGAGGTCCTTGAGATCCTTCTCATCTTGAGGTCTTTTAGCTACCTTTTCATCTGGAGGTCCTTGAGCTATGTCCTCATCTCAAGGTCCCTGAGACCTCCCCCCATCTCAAGATCCTTACCTTACATCTTACAAAGTCCTTTTCTCCAAAAAACATTCACAGGTTCCAGAGATTTGACTTGGGAGTATCGTTTGAGGGTGCCAGACCCATTCCAGACAGTAAACAAATAGACAAAATGCTGGCACGTTGTAATAAATGTCACAGATGAAACAAACCAGGGATCAAGGTGAGGAAGAGGAGGGTATGCTTTCCGGAGGGTGGTCAAGGAAAGCTGAGAGCTGAAGGAGGAGAAGCCAGCTCTTGGAAGCAGGAGGCAGAGAGGGCAAAGGCTGTGCAAATGCCCTAAGGTGAGAAGAATCTGGATGAAGGAGCTTCTGGAAGGAAGGGAGTGAGTGGAGGGAGAGTGGTAAAGAATGAGGTTTGGGAGGAAGGCACTGCCCTAGAGTGGCTATGGGGATGCATGTGGAACTTAAGGGGGAAGGGAAATCCTTGGTGCATTCAAACAGAACAGTGGTTTAAAGAGGTCCCTGACCAGGTGTGGGGACTCATGCCTACAATCCCAGTACTTTGGGAGGTTGAGGCAGGTGGATCACTTGAGACCAAGGGTTTGAAGCCACCCTGGGAAACATAGTGAGATCCCACCTCTACAAAAAAACAGAAAAAGCAGAGGGATCTGGAAAAAGAAGGTTGATGGAGGCATCCCCATGAGAAGCGATGGTGACTGGGAGTCAGGGGTCAGAGATCCAGCTCACACTCTGGTCGAGGAGGAAGGGTGGGGGTGGATGAAAAGAGGAGGCAGGGCTCATATTCCAGGAAGCCAAGAATAGAAAAGAAAAGAGGAGGCAGGGTGGTGTCTAGGTTTACAGCTTATGGACTTGCGTGAATTAGGGTATCTTCTACTGTAGGGAGAAGACTAGGGGAAGAACAGGTCTTGGGGAGTCTTGGTCAAGCTAGGGATGCAAGGTAGTGCAGTAGTGCAGCATAATGGTTAGCATGTGATTCTTTTTTTTTTTTTTTTTTTTATTTGGTAGAGATGGGGTCTTGCTATGTTGCCCAGGCTGTTCTTGAAATCCTGCACTCAGGTGATCCTCTCATATCGGCTTCAGTGCTGGGATTAAAGGGCATGAGCTACCACACCCGTCCAGTGCATGGTTCTTAACTAGGGTGTGGTGTGGGGTAGGAGTGGGGGCAAGGGGAGTGATGCTGTCCTCCCAGGGGACATTTGGCCATGCCTGGAGACAGTTTTACTTGTCACTACTGAGAGACCTGGTGTGCTATTGGTGTCTATTACCCAGAGGCCAGAGATGTTTCTGAGTGTCTTCCAATGCCCAGGACGGGCCCCTCTCCCACCAAACGTCAATAGAGCTGAGACCGAGGGACTCAGTGCCAGGGGCATGGACTCCAGTTGCCTGGGGCAGTCCAGGTTCCAATCACAGCTGTGGGGTCTTGGGCAAGTTATCGAATGCTTCAAGAAAGGACCATATATTAAAAGTGACCCCAAAAGCAGAAGGAGCCAAGACACCAAAGAATGCAGCAGACAAATCCTGTTTGTTGGTAAAGGGTGATTTGTTGGGGAGCTTATGGACAGAAACATCATCTTGGGCAGCAGCAAGACAGGTACCTGTCTGCACCATTACTTCGCAGACTCAGGGGTTACATAGTATAGGAAAATGTGCAGGACAATTAAAGGCAGCCCTCCAGAACAGGCAAGAACACCATGCCCATGGCAGCCTGTAATTTGTGTGATAACATCAAGTTTGCTTTGATATGTTCTCACACTAGGGATGGCAAATAACGTAGAACTCAGGAGACATTCCCGGGACTGGGGTTAATCAGAAGTCAATATGGGCCAGGCATGGTAGCTCATGCCTGTAATCCAAGCACTTCGGAGGCCAAGGCAGGCGGATCACCTGAGGTTGGGAGTTCAAGACCAGCCTGACCAACATGGTGAAACCCCATCTTTTTTTTTTTTTTTTTTTTTTTTGAGACAGAGTTTCGCTCTTGTTACCCAGGCTGGAGTGCAATGGCGCAATCTCGGCTCACCGCAACCTCCGCCTCCTGGGTTCAGGCAATTCTCCTGCCTCAGCCTCCTGAGTAGCTGGGATTACAGGCAGGCACCACCATGCCCAGCTCATTTTTTGTAGTTTTAGTAGAGATGGGGTTTCACCGTGTTGACCAGGATGGTCTCGATCTCTTGACCTCGTGATCCACCCGCCTCGGCCTCCCAAAGTGCTGGGATTACAGGCGTGAGACACCGCGCCCGGCCAGTGAAGCCCCATCTTTAAAAAAAAAAAAAAAGTCAATATGGTGGATTAGCATCCAAGATGCGGTCAAGTTTGTCTTTACACAGAACTTCTCTGTGACTCAGTTTCCCCATCTTCAAAGGGGGATAAAAATAGTCCCTACCTTATAGAGTTGTTTTAAGAATTAAAAATGAGATAATAGTTGTATAGTTGTAAAGTTGTAAAGTGCTTCAAGCAGTATCTGTTAAGTGATTGGTAAATAAGTGATATACTAGCGATATTGATATGTAATTTATTTATCATTTATTTATTTATTTATTTATTTATTTTTTTAAGAGATGGGGTCTCGCTATGTTGCCCAGGCTGGAATGCAGTGGCTATTCACAGGCACGATCCCACGCTAATCAGCACAGGAGTTTTGACCTGCTCTGTTTCCAACCTGGGGCGGTTCACCCGTCCTTAGGCAACCTGGTGGTCTCCCATTCCTGGGAGGTCACCATATCGATGCTGAACTTATTGTGGACACCCAATCAGCATAGCACACTACAGCCTAGAACTCCTGGCTCAAGCAATTCTCTCACCTCAGACTCCCCAGTAGCTGGGACTACGGGCACCCACCACCGTGCCCAGCTAGTTATCATTTATAAACCATTGATAAATGATTTATTTACCAATAAATCAATGGTAAATGATTTATTTACCAAGCGTAAATTTCACTCATTGATAAATGAATTATTTATTAATTTATTGGTTTATTGGTAATAAATCATTTATCAATGAGTGAAATCACTTGGGACAAAGAAGAGAGAGGGAAAAGAAATGGTCTGAGGGTTGAGCCCGAGGTTGTAACATCATAGAAACGTTGGAGAGAAGAGAATACAGTGATTAAAGAGGAAAACCAGGCCAAGCTAGGCATGGTGGTTTATGCCTGTAATCCCAGCATTTGGGGAGGCTGAGGCAGGAGGATCACTTGAGCCCAGGAGTTTGAGGCTGCAGTGAGCTATGACTGCATCACTGCGCTCAAGCCTGGGTGACAATGAGATTCTATCTCAAAAGAAAACAAAAACACAAAGAGGATAACCAGATGGGTGTAGTGTCAAGAGACTAATGTAGTTGAGAGGAGTAGATTCAGAAGGTGTCATGAATAGCAAACAAAAACAATAGGTCACTTTAATAAGCACCCACTATGTTCAGGTGTTGTTCTAGGTACTTTATACTTATTAACACTTTTGAATTTTCACAACTTATGGTGTTGGTGCCACCATATATTTAGGTTATTAGTTATTGCTGTGAAACAAACCACCCCAAACTGAGTGATGTAAGAAAAACAGGATTTTATGATTCTCACAGATTCTATGACTCAGGAATTCGGACAGGGCATAGTGATGACGGTGTCTTGGTTCCATGGTGAGAAAGCTTGACTTTCTGGGAACTAGAATCCTCTGGAGCATTCTTCGTCACATGATGGGTATCTGGATTGGGATGACTTGAGGCAATGCTCAATTGGGGCTATTGACTGGAGCACTTACTTGTGGTCTCTCCAAATGGCTTGGGCTTCCCCTCAACATGGTGACTAGGTACCAAGAAACCCGGAGAGAGAGCAAGTATTTCTCAAAAGATCAAGGCAGACGCTGCAAGGCAGCTTCTAACCTGCGTAGAAATCACTCAGTGTCACTTCACTGCAGTTCTCGCGAGAAGAAGAAGCCATACCCTGGCTTCTCTCTTCCTACCCTAGGTACCAGCAAGGACCTCCCATTGGCTGAACCTACCTGGGAGCCAAGGTGCAAAGGAGCCTGGGAAATGTAGTTCCCTTTCTGGCAGTGCAAAACCAATCAGGTTAATGACCTGCATGAATCTTGAGCAAATGACTCGCCTTCTCTGAGCTCTGTGTATTACTCGCGGAATAGAAGCCCTACTTCATTTCAGGGTAGTTTTGAAGACCAGAGGAGCAGCTGTAATGCACACAAACTGCTTCTCCCAGGGCGTAGTTCTCTTATTTATTTATTTTATTTATAACTCTAATGGGTAAGCAGCCTGGTTCTCAGTTGATGGGAGCTGTCGTTTGTGCTATTGGTCTGAGAACTGATGATATGTCTTGGTTTACTATCTCCTGGGACAGGGTGGCATGCCTTAGCTCTTCTGGCCCTGATGGTTTTGGGGTTTAGTCCACTCTTCTTCCTTTTTTTTTTTTTTTTTGAGATGGAGTCTCGCTCTGTCTCCCAGGCTGGAAGGCAGTGGAGTGATCTTGGCTCACTACAACCTCTGCCTCCCAGGTTCAAGTGATTCTCCTGTCTCAGCCTCCGAGTAGCTGGAAATATAGGCACGTGCCACCACACCCAGCTAATTTTTCCATCCTAGCCTCCTGCCTGAGTAGCTGGGATTGCAAGTTTGTGTCACTGAACCTGGCCTGATTTGATACAATTTGATGTAGGTATGCAACCATGAACCCAACCTCGAAATCAATGGATCATATCCATTTCCCCTCAAAGTTTCCTCCATCCCTGCCTCCCCCTCCTCCCACCTCTCATCCCCTGGTACCTACTAATTTGCTTTTAGTCGCAGTAGATGAGTTTGCATTTCCTAGAGTTTTATATAAATGGAATGGTATTGAGGGAATGTGTTAACTTCTCTTCCCTGGTCCACAAGGGGCGTGGCTTTAAAGGCAAGAACTTCCCAGTGACATGCCTGACCTGACTTCTTTCACATCTCCATCCAGGAGTCTAGAGTTCTCTGTTTAACTTTCCCACGTTGGAAGGTAGACTGCCTAGGTGAGCTTCTTTTGTTTGAAAAGCCCTTGAAAGGCCGGGCACCATGGCTCACACCTGTAATCCCAGCACTTTGGGAGGCTGAGGCAGGCAGATGATGAGGTCAAGAGATCGAGACCATCCTGGCCAACATAGTGAAACCCCATCTCTACTAAAATACAAAAAATTAGCTGGGCATGGTGGCCCGTGCCTGTAGTCCCAGCTACTCGGGAGGCCGAGGCAGGAGAATTGCTTGAACCTGGGAGGCAGAAGTTGCAGAGAACTGAGATCATGCTAATGCACTCCAGCATGGCGCCTGGTGACAGAGTGAGACTTTTGTCAAAAAAAAAAAAAAAAAAAAAAGCCCTGAAAAGCTATGGGAGGACTGTGGGCCTGGCAGCCATCTGACGTCAGAGTCAAAAATTAATTACTCCAGAGTGAGTCTGGAAGAACTCCTCTTACTGGGCAAGGACTTGAATGGGGTGGGAGTAACTCCCAGGTTTAAAGTCCTCCTGCCCCTCACCTGTGCGGACTCTGTCTCTGGATCCCCTCCCACAACAGCGTGGGAGCTCGCTTGCTCTATTTCTTTTTTTCTCTCTCTGCCTGATAAATTGCTTTTCTGCAAAACTCTTTGGGTCCAATATTTACTTGAATGAGCCAATGCACCTCCAGGGCCTCTTCCCCCATTCCTGGGGTGGGGGGCGCCAAGAACCTGGAACACCCGGTTACAGTATCATCCGTGGTCTTCTGTGACTGGCTGCTTTCACTGAGCCTGAAGTTGTCATGGTTCATCCATGTTGCCGCACATATCAGTGTAACATTCTGCTGTACGGACGCACCGCAGTTTATCCATTCATCACTTGATGGAGGTCAGATCTGCGGATGATCCTTTTGGCTGTGATGAATCAAATGGCTAGCTGGGCACAGTGGTACGTGCCTGTTGTCCCAACTCTTTGGAAGGCTGAGGCAGGAGGATTGCTTGAGCCCCGGAGTTTGACGCTGCAGCAAGCTGTGATTGTGCCACGGGACTCCAGCCTGGGCAACGGAGTGAGAATATGTCTCAAAGAAAAAAAAAAAGAAAAGAAAACAGAATCAAGCTGCTATGACATTCTGTATGAGTCTTTGTGTGGAGATTCGCTTTCATTTCTCTTGAGTGCCTGGGAATGGAATATGTCGTATGAGAGGTGCTTGCTTGAAGTTCTAAAAAAACGTACCAGGCCAGTCACGGTGGCTCATACCTCCCATTCCAGCACTTTGGGAAGCTGAGATGGGAGGATCACTTGAGCCTAGGAGTTTGAGACCAACCTGGCCAACATAGGGAGACTCTGACTCTTAATTTTTTTTTTTTT
>NW_016107368.1:2889999-2892288 GCF_001604975.1 Cebus imitator | reverse complement strand
GCGGCCTCACAGAAGGGCTTGAGGGCTAGGATGAGGCGTGTGCACTCTGCACCTCTGCTTTGGAGCTTTGAAAGGGTGCACAGCACACCCTCCCTCTCTGGGCACCCGCAGGGAGCCTGAGGTTGCCTGATTAAGGGGCTGATGGGTTGAATGCAGAGGGCCCCTCCACCCACCCTTTTTTCGATCTCACCAACCAAGCCCCGGTAACAGGCATTTCCGGTTTCCGGCCAGCTCCCCGGGCTGGGGTGGGGGTGGGGGTGGGGAGTTGATTGCAGCCATCAGGCTTAGCTCTGGGTCCCCTTTTCCCAGCCCCCAGAGGCCTCTGTCCCTGCACACTGCTTCTCCGAAGGAGTGTGGAAAGCTGGCCGAGCTTTCTGGCTCTTTCTTCCTTGGGCAGGGGTTGTATTGATGGGAGACAGGCTGGAAAATGGGGAAGAATGAGCCTCAGGGTTCACCACAGTGCATGGCTGGGTGCTGATTTGCATATGGGCAAGATGCCCACATGACAGGTGCCCGCCTCTTCCTGGAGGAAGGAAGAGGGGCACTGAGGGGGTTGCCCCCAGCAGGGAGGAACCGTCCTCACATGCCCCTCCTACATTTGTTTAAAGGACCTCCTGTCCTTTGCCACTTTCTCACACTCTTCAGGTGACCTGAAGTCCTTCTGGTGGTCTAACTGCAGTCAACGCTGCTGTCTGATGGAGCCCCTTTCTTTAGCTGGCCCCACCCAGCCCGGAGAGGGGATGAATCATAGCCCCTTTCTCCTCTTTGAGGCATCACATGACTGGAAGGAAGCTGTCTCAGGGCTCAGCTGATCTCCCTGAGGTCAGGAAAAAGCTTCCTCCCTTGGCCCACAGACATAGCCATCTGCTCTATTGTCTCTGGTGACTTGTCTGCCCATGACCGCCTTCATTGTGCCACTCTGTAGAAGGCATCAGGAGCAGCTTAATATGGTTCAAAGAGGCAGGGTTGTGCAGTAATTAGGGGCACAGACTTTGGGGGGCTCACAGTGCTGGTATCTGGTTCTCCATACCTACCTGTGTGACCCTGGATGGACAGGATCCCCTCTCTGAGCCTCAGTTGTTTCCTCTGTCAAAGGGAGATTTATTCATTCAACAGATTTTATTGAGCATCTACTATGTGCCAGACATGGTATTGAGGTCCTTTATTTACCCAAAGGAGTTGAACACTTATGTCCACACAGAAACTTGCATGCAGGTATTTGTAGTGGCTTCATATATGTGTGTGTGTGTGTGTGTGTGTGTGTGTGTGTGTATATATATTTTTTTTTTTTTGAGACAGAGTTTTGTTCTGTCTCCCAGGCTGGAGTGTAGTGGCATGATCTTGGCTCACTGCAACCTCCACCTCCTGGGTTCAAGAGATTCTCCTGCCTCAGCCTCCGGAGTAGCTGGGACTACAGGTGCTCGTCACTATGCCTGGCTAATTTTTTGTATTTTTAGTAGAGATGGGGTTTCACCATGTTAGCCAGGATGGTGTCGATCTCCTGACCTTGTGATCCGCCCGCCTCGGCCTCCCAAAATGCTGGGATTACAGGTGTGAGCCACCGTGCCTGGCCTTGTAGTGGCTTTATTCATGATTGCTAAAACTGGGAAGCTACCAAGATGTCCTTAGGTAGGTGAATGTGATGTAGGGCAAGTCAAGCCCTACACTGGGGCTGAGCCCTGGGAGGGCTCTTGGCTTTGGCCAGGAAAGGATTGAAGGGTGAGCCAGATTAGAATTAGGCAGCAGTTTTAATGAAGTGGACGTGCACAGCAGCAGCGGCAGAGGTCCTGCTCCTTGCAGAGCGGGGCTACCCCCAGGCAGTGAACCCAGAGTGGTTAGTGCTGCAGTCGTAGTTACCCTTTAATTATATGCAAATTAAAGGGCAGATGATGCAGAGATTTCTGGAAAAAGGGTGGTAACTTCTGGGCTGTCAGGTCATTGCCATGGGAAAGGGGTGGTAGCTGCTGGTGTTGCCATGACAATGATAAACTGCCATTGCACACTGGTGGGCGTGTCTTATGGAAAGGTGTTCTGCTCCAGTCCTGTTTTAGCTAGTCCTCAATTTGGTCCGTTGTCTGAGCCCCACTTCTGGAGTCAAGTTGCACTTCCTTCCTCACATGGATAAATAAACTGTGGTGCATCCAGACGATGGAATGTTATTATTATTATTGTTTGAGATAGAGTTTCACTCTTGTTGCCCAGGCTGGAGTGCAATGGCATAGTCTCAGCTCACTGCAACCTCTGCTTCCCAGGTTCAAGCGATTCTCCTCCCTCAGCTGCACCCGGTTA
>NW_016107368.1:2878047-2889954 GCF_001604975.1 Cebus imitator | reverse complement strand
TGCCTCCTGGGTTCAAGCAATTCTCCTGCCTTAGCCTCTCAAGTAGCTGGGATTACGGGCATGTGCCACCACACCTGGCTAATTTTGTATTTTTAGTAGAGATGGGGGTTTCTTCATGTTGGTCAGGCTGGTCTCAAACTTCCGACTTCAGGTGATCCACCTGCCTTGGCCTCCCAAAATATTGGGATTACAGGCGTGAACCACAGTGCCCTGCGCTAATTTTTGTATTTTTATTAGAAACGGGGTTTCACCATATTGGCCAGGCTGGTCTGGAACTCCTAACCTCAGGTGATCCACCTACCTCGGCCTCCCAAAGTGCTGGGATTACAGGCATGAGCCACCACTCCCAGGCCAGACAATGAAATATTCAGCACTAAAGAGAAATGATCTCTCAAGCCATGAAAAGACATGCAGGAACCCCAAATGCATATTACTAAGTGAAAGAAGTCAGTCCCAAAAGGCTACACACCGTATGATTCCAGCTATGTGATGTTTCAGAAAAGGCAAAACTGTAGAAGCAGTAAAACATCAGTGGTTGTCAGAGGTTAGTGGGAAAGGGGGATGAATAGGCGGAGCATGGAGGCTTTCTAGGGCAGTGAAGATACTCTGTATGACACTGTGACGACAGTGGATACCTGTCATCATATACGTGTCCAAATCCAGGGAATGTGACGCATGGCAGGCAAGCCCTAAAGTGGGCTTAGCCTGCGAGGGTTCTTGGTTTCAGCCACGAAGCCTCACAGGCGGCCAGGCGCACTTTGGGAGGCCTCCCAGATTCAAGCAATTCTCCTGCCTCAGCCCCCTGAGTTGCTGGGTTTATAGGTGCCAACCACCACACCTGGCTAATTTTGTTTTTTCTGTTTTTTGATTTTTGTTTTTAGTAGAGATGGGGTTTTGCCATGTTGGCCAGGCTTCAACTCCTGGCATCAGGTGATCCGCCTGCCTTGGCCTCCCAAAGTGTTGAAATTACAGGCATGAGCCCTCGCACCTGGCCTATACCTACTTTTAATTACATAAAGTGTAAGGGACAGTGTATACAGAAATTTCTAGGGAAGAGGTAGTAACTTTTGGGTGATCAGGTCATTGCCATGGAAAGGGTGGTAAGGCTGGGTGCAGTGGCTTACATCTGTAATCCCAGCCCTTTGGGATGCCAAGGCGGGCAGATCATTTGAGGTCAGGAGTTCCAGACCAGCCTGGCCAACATGGTGAAAACCCATTTCTACTAAAAATATAAAAATTAGCTGGGCGTTGTGGAGGGTGCCTGTAATCCCAGCTACTAGGGAGGCTGAGGCAGGAGAATTGCTGGAACCTGGGAGGTGGAGGCTGCAGTGAGCCAAGAGCACACCACTGCACCCCAGTCGGGGTGACAGAGGGACTTTGTCTCCAGAAAAAAAGAAAGGGGTGGTAACTACTGGGTTATGCCGTGGCAATGGGAAACTGACAAGGTGCGCTGGTGGATGTGTCTTATAGAAAGCTGCCTTTACCCTGTCCCTGTTTTAGCTAGTCCTCAATTTGGTCCAGTGTCTGAGCCCTGCCTCCTCCTCAAATGTACAACCTCCACAGTGACCCCTACTGTGAACTACAGACTCTGGGTGATGATGATGCATCCATGTGGGTTCATCACTAACAAATGCATCACTGTGAGTGGTGTTGATGATGGAGGGGGTGTGTGTGTGGGAGGGGGGCAGGGGGTATATGGGAACTCTCTGTATCTTCTGCTTAATTTTTAAAACTGCTCTTAAAAAGAAAAGTCTATTATTTTTTAAAAAAGAAAATAGGGTCAGGTTGGTGGCTCATGCCCACAATCCCAGCACTTTGGGAGGCCAAGGCGGGCTGATCACCTGAGGTCAAGAGTTCGAGACCAGCCTGGCCAACATAGTGAAACACTGTCTCCACTAAAAATACAAAAATTAGCCGGGCATGGTGACACACACCTGTAATCCCAGCTATTCAGTAGGCTGCGGCAGGAGCATCACTTGAACATGGGAGGCAGAGGTTGCAGTAAGCCAAGATAACACTGCACTCCAGCCTGGGCGACAGAGCGAGACTCTATCTCAAACAAAAACAAAAACAAAGAAAGAAAATAGGCCAGGTATGGTGGCTCACACCTGTAATCCTGGCACAGCACTTTGGGAGGCTGAGGCAGGAGGATCACTTGAGACCAGGAGTCTGAGACTAGCCTGGGCAACATAGTGAGACCCCCATCTCCAGAAAAAGATACATACATACATACATACATATATACATATATATATACACACACACACACACACACACACACACACACATGCGTGCACACACACACACACATGAGTTAGGGGGGATGGATTCAGGATGATTCAAGGGAATTACATTTATAGTTCACTTTATTTCTATTATTACATTGTAATATATAATGAAATAATTATACAGCTCACACATATATATGTGTGCACATACACATATATGAATATATATTCATATTCAAATATATTTAATACATGCAATATATATGAATAAATATAGTTGTAATATATAAATACATAATATGTAAGCTTATGATATTTATTTCTATATGAATAAAAAAAGAAAATAGAGGAGGAAAGGAAGGAAGGAGGGATCAGCCTGGGTCCTCTGGACTGCACTGATGGAAGTGTCAGGGATGCTAAAGGGATTTGTGGGCTGATTTTCTCACCTTCTTCATGCCTAACAGGGTCTGGTGTTTCATCAAGGCAGTGGGTATGCCCCCAAGAAGTCTGCAAATGATAGAAAACCTAATTAGAGGTCAACAAACCATGACCCATGGGCCAAATGCGGCCTGCCACCTGTTTTTGTAAATGAAGTTCTTTTTTTTTCTTTTTTTGAGATCGAGTCTTGCTCTGTCACCCAGGCTGGAGTGCAGTGGCGTGATCTCGGCTCACTGCAACCTCCGCCTCCCGGGTTCAAGCGATTCTCCTGCCTCAGCCTCCTGAGTAGCTGGGATTACAGGTGCGTTCCACCATGCCCAGCTAAGTTTTGTATTTTTAGTAGAGATGGGGTTTCACCATGTTGGTGAGGCTGGTCTCGAACTCCTGACCTCATGATTCGCCCGCCTTTACTTCCCAAAGTGCTGGGATTACAGGCGTGAGTCACCGCACCTGGCCGTAAATGAAGTTTTATTGGAGCATAGCCTGTGGCTGTTCATGTGTGTCTGTGGCTGCTTTTGTGGTACAATGGCAGAGCTGAGTAGCTGCACCAGAGAAGTACACTGTACAAAACTAACCTGGCAATTTTTGTCATCTGGTCCTTGACAGAACAACTTTAATAAGGTCCTAAATCAAAGGGGCTTACACCATACAAGGAGTTTTTTGACTCATGGGACAATTTTTATAAAGAAAAAAATTTTTTTCAATGCTATTTTGGAAGAGAAGCAAAAATCTTATGTGGGTTTTAGGTATGGCTTAATTCCGTAGCACCAACAATATCATCAAAGACTGCACATCTCTCCTTGATGGATTCCTTTCCCGGCTTCATAAATCTAACATCTCCCCTCAGGACAGCAAAGTAGCTGCAGTTGCTCCAGATGGCGTAACCTCACCCTTGACCACCACCGGGGAGAGTAAATCACTGTCCTGGAAGCTGGAGCTTAAGAGCTGGGATTTGCACTCTCTCTCATTGGTCAGAAGTAGGTCATGTGGTAATCTCTGAACCAATATGTAGGGCTGTGGGCCCCACAGGGTCATGGGGTGTCCCTTATGCTGTGCTGAGGTGCAGGATCCCAGAAGTAAAGAGACAGGATACTGAAGAACTGGTGAAGAGCAGCTGGACTCAGGGGGCCACGCCACCTATAAACAGAGATCGGCGAGGCCCCTGAACACCCAGAAGCATCTGTATTTATTAGGTACAAGCAGGGGGAAGGGTCATAAGTGAGGACATCATCTATAGGCTTAGCGATAGGGCATACATAATCACCTGAGTCACAAGCGAGGGGGCCACCCCATTATGTCACCTGGGCAGAGAGTAGGGGGCTGTGCCGTGCGCAGTAGTAGAGGGTCGTGTACAGAAAAGGGGTCCACCCCCATTAGGTCACTGAGGCAAGGGGGGGGCTGTGTGCAACAGGTGTCATGCACAACACTTCCTATCTGGGGGCTGGAGACTTCAAAGGATTTCTAATAGAAGGATACTGTAAGCCAGTGCAGTGGGAGCTGACAGACTTGTGCTCTTCTCTTAAGGTATTTATGGGAGGATGATTTGAGCTAGCACAGAAGTGAGAAAAGACTGACAGGGTGTACAGCCGCCGTGACTGGTCACACAGAGGGGCACTTCTTCCTAGGTTACTTCCAGGATCTCAGGCCTGAGGCCCACTTTCCACAGGAACTGGATGCAAGGTGCTACAACTCCTTTATCAGGAGAGGCTCTTGCTCCAAGCCTGCCATACAGCGTCTGCCCTTTCAGGCAGGGACGCCACCGCCTGGGTCTTTGGTTCTTGTCCTGGTCTGGCTGTTTTCCCATGTACTGCTTCTGTTCTGTGACTGCTCTCGGCATCCCTCCTACTACAAACTACTATATGGTTATATGGAAGGATTCTATAAATCAGCACTAAATGTGTCAGTATAGCTCCGACTACATCCGTTATGTGATTACAGAGAAAGAGTATATGGGAGTAAGTATGATTATATATATAAGCTAGATGTAAGTAAGCAGTGAGTTATACTTCAGGCACTAATTGTGCCTGGGGTCTGCACAGTTCTCCTTCCTTGGTGCCCATGGGGGGTGTTACCCACACCAATAGCCATAGGCAGGGGGATGGGCCATGCTAATCGGCTGGAACTGGGGTGGAGCCCCTCTCAGCCCATTTTGCTAGAAGAGAAAGGGGAAGAGGTATTGATATGTGCCTGATAAGTTAATGAATATGTTCATTCTTTCCACCATCCCTGGTTGATGTGTCTACTGTGTTGATAAGAACTTGTTTCCGCCCTGATGGTGATATCTACAGGGTCTCCATGATGTGTTCAGACAGTTACAGCCTGTTGTAATCAATGCTGTGTATTCATTAGGAGAGAGGTTTGGCTACTGTAGCGATTAGGTAGAGATCAATTTATCGTCCAAACCTACAGAGCAGCAGTCTCCAGTCTTTTTGGTAGCAGGGACTGGTTTTGTGGAAGACAATTTTTCCATGGACCAGAGCTGGGGGTGATGGTTTCAGGATGATTGAAGTGCACTACATCTATTGTTCACTTTATTTCTATTATTATTATTATTGAGATGGAGTCTTGCTCTGTTGCCCAGGCTGGAGTGCAGTGGCACAATCTCAGCTCACTGCAACCTCCGCCTCCTGGGTTCAAGTGATTCTCCTGCCTTAGTCTCCTGAGTAGCTGGGATTATAGGTGCACACCACCACACCCGGCTAATTTTTGTATTTTTAGTAGAGACAGGGTTTCACCATGTTGGTCAGGCTGGTCTCAAACTCCTGACCTTGTCATTTGCTCGCCTCCTGACCTTTTGATCTGCTCACCTCCCAAAGTACTGGGATTACAGGCCTGAGCCCCCGCACCTGGCTACTTCTATTACTATTACATTGTAACTTATAATGAAATAAGTATACAACTCACCATAATGTAGAATCAGTGGGAGCCCTGAGCTTGTTTTCCTGACTAGATGGTCCCATCCGGGGGTGATGGGAGACAGATATCAGGCATTAAATTCCTGATAAGGAGCGTGCAATCTAGATCCCTCACATGTACAGTTCACAAAAGGATTTGCACGCCTATGAGGATCTAGCGCTCTTCTGATCTGACAGAAGGTGGAGCTCAGGCTGTCATGTGAGCAATGGGGACTGGCTGTAAATACAGATGGAGCTATGCTAGCTCACCTGCCCACCACTCACCTCCTGCTGTGTGGCAGGCTCCTAACGACCATGGGCCAGTACCAGGAGGCTGATACTGGGAGCTATTCTGGAGGCTGAGGTGGGAGGATCACTTGAGCCCAGGAGGTAGAGGCTGCCGTGTGCTGTAATCATGCCACTGCACTCAGCTGGGCAACAGAGTGAGACTCTGTCTTTAAAAAAAAAAAAAAAAGTTAGCTGGGTGCAGTGACTCATGCGTGTAATTGCAGGAATTTGGGAGGTTGAGAGGCAGGTGGATCACCTGAGGTCAGGAGTTTGAGACCAGCCTGACCAATATGGTAAAACCCCATCCCTACTAAAATTACAAAAAGTAGCTGGGCATGGCGGCTTGCACCTGTAGTCCCAGCCACTTGGGAGGCTGAGGCAGGAGAATCGCTTGAACCTGGGAGGCAGAGGTTGCAGTGAGCTGAGATCACGCCACTGCGCTCCAACCTGGGCAACAAGAGTGGGACTTCATTTAAAAAAAAAAAGTTCAAAAAACCCCCAACCAATTCTCTCCTCCCCAGTAATTACTCTAGGACAACAGCATAAGCTTGGGTCATTCTTGGCAAACTCGGAGGTAAGTTACTCTATGTAGCAGAGAACCAATGACTTAAATAAAACTGAAGATTATTGCCTTCTTATGCAATCATCGGAGCTGAGTCAGTCCAAGGCTGGTATGGTCCCTTCTACAGTCTCAAAGACCAGCTCCTCCTGTTCTGTTGTTCCGCCACCAGTGAAGTATTTCCTTTGTCCTCAGTTTCCAAGAATATTACAAATACTTTCCAGTTCCTACCATCAGAAGGGAGAATTGCTGGGTATGGTGGCTCACCCCGTAATCCCAAGAATACTCGTCACCATACTCACTTGCCAGCCAGATAAAGGGGCTAGAATGTCCCTCCCTTTAAGAACCCAACCTGGAAATTGCACATTTTAGAACATTCTATTGGCCGTGTGACCACACCAGATGTCTTGGTTAGCTATTGCTACAACCTGCTGCATAACAACCAACCATGAAACCTCAGTGTTATAAAACAGTCAGCACACGTGAACGTTGGCTGGGTTGGCTGATCCCACGTGGGCTTGGCTAGGGTGACTTTGACCCATGTGCCTTACATCCTCCTAGAATCAGCAGACTAGCTCAGTTTGTCCTTTCTGTGGTGATAAAATAGGTGCAAGAGAGTAAATGGAAACACCCCCAAAGCCTCTTGAAGCTTAGGATCAGAAGCCCCCCTCCCCCCCCCTGCAAAAAAGAGCTGGGGCCATTCATGCAGTCTAGCATAGTGAGATGTTAAGAGGCTGAAAAACATCTGTTGCTATGCAGAAACACAAGAATGGATATTGGAGCCAAGTGCACTTTATGCCTTAAAGTTGGTAAAAGGAAATCCCAGGGAGCTTTGGAAGTCTGGAGGCAGCTCCTGACCTGGTCTGGGAGTAAATAATGGGAAAGAGGAATTCTGAAGTATTTCCCATCATTAGAGGAGGTAATGGCTAAGATGAAAGGATGGGTTTATCAGTTAGCTTTTGCTGCGTAACAAATAGTCCCCCTAAGATGGAATGGCTTAAAGAAAACATTTGTTATTTCAATCAATTTGGTAAATTGGGCAGATAGATGATCTCTGTGGTTAGCTTATAACTTGGCTGAGGTAGGTAGTCTAGGAGGGCTTCATTCACATATCTGCTGCTTGGCCAGTTGGTTAGTGTAGGGTACCTTTAGCCAGGTGCTCATCTCTGCTGCTGCACGTGGTCTCTCATCCACTGGCAATTTAGCCTGAATACTTTAATTTGGCAGGAATATTCTAAGAAAGCAAGAGAAAAAGTTGCAAAGCCTCGATGGGCTAAAGCAAGTCACAAGACCAACCCAGACACAAAAGATGCAGAAATAGATTGTACCACTTTTTCTCTTTCTTTCTTTCTTGAGACAAGGTCTTGTTGTGTCACCCAAGCTGGGGTGCAGTGACTTGATCTTAGCTCACTGCAACCTCAAACTCCTGGACTCAATTGATCCTCAGCCTCCTGAGTAGCTGGAAGTACAGGCATGTGCCACCACACCTGGCTAATTTTAAATTTATTTGTAGAGACAGGGTCTTGCTTTGTTGCCCAGGCTGGTCTTGAACTCCTGGCCTCAAGCAATCCTCCCACCGCACCCAATCCTCCCAATCACACCTTGAAATTACAGCCTCCTGAGTAGCTGGTACTACAGCACCATCCCATGCCTGACTGATTTTTTGTGTTTTTAGTAGAGGTGGGGTTTTGCCATGTTGGCCAGGTTGGCCGGGCTCATCTCAAATTCCTGACCTCAGGGCATCTACCTCCTAAATTGTTTTTTTGATGGTAGGAAATGGAAAGAAATTGTAATCTACCACAAAGGGCATTCAGGCAGAGGCAACCTTATATGTGAGAGCTGGAGACAAGAAACAGTAAAATAGGTTGCATTTAGTGTATGGCAACCACATTTACCTGGCTGGAGCAGAGGTGGGAGGGGTAAGTGAGAAAAAAAGAATCATCAGAGAAGTCAGTAGGGGCTGTGGTGAGGTTGGACTTTGGGTTGAGGATGACGGGGGAGCCATGGCAGGGTTTCAAGAGGAGATTGACATGGTTAGATTTGGGCTGGGAGGAGTACAAAGTGGATCAGGAAGACTGCTGCGTAGGCTGTTGCAGCCATGAAGGCGATCACTGTGATGGCTGCTCTAAGATTTGCTAATGGGGATGCTGAGAAGGGCTTAGATGGGAGAGATAGTTTGGGTGTAGAATCTGAATGATCTGTTGATTGACTGGAAATGGAGGATTCAATGAATCGACACTTATAGCCAGGTGCAGTGGCTCATGCCTGTAATCCCAGCACTTTGGGAAGTCAACAGGAGCTGATTGTTTGAGGCCAGGAGTTTGAAACCAGCCTAGGGCAACATAACAAGACCCTGTCTCCATAAAAAATCAAAATAAAATTATCTGGGCATGGTGGTGCATGCCTGTAGTCCCAACACTCAAGAGGCTAAGGCAGGAGGATAGCTTGAGCCCAGAAGGTGGAGGCTGAAGTGAGCTATGATTGTGCCACTCCACTCCAGTCTGGGTGACAGAGAGAGAACTCGTCTCTACAAATAAAAAATTAGCCAGGTGTGGTGGTGTATGCCCATAGTCCCAGCTACTTAGGAGGCTGAGGCAGGGGGATTGCTTGAGTCCAGCTTCAGGGCTGCAGATTGCATCACTGCACTCCAGCCTGGGCAGCAGAGTGAGACCCTGTCTCTAAAATAAAAATGAAAACAAACCCCACTTTCATTCCTGGCTTGTAGACGATCCTCTATTAAATCACTCTAACTTGGCTGGGTGCGGTGGCTCACACTTGTAATCCCAGCACTTTGGGAGGCCGAGGTGAGTGGATCCCCTGAGGTCAGGAGTTCGAGACCAGCCTGGCCAACATGGTGAAACCCTGCCTCCACTAAAAATACAAAAAATTAGTCAGGGATGGTGGTGGACACCTGTAATCCCAGCTACTCAGGAGGCTGAGGCTGGAGAATCATTTGAGCCCAGGAGGCATAGGTTACAGTGAGCCAAGATCATGCCATTGCACTCCAGCCTGGGCGACAAGAGTGAAATACCATCTCAAAAAAAAAAAAAAAATTTACTCTGACTTGATTCTGAAGGATTGGGGAGTGTTGAAAATCACCTTGGGTTCCTAAGCCAAATTGCTGGGTGGTGATGGAAGCATTGTGAGATGAAGAGGCTGGAGGGAGAGCAAGTTTGAATTGACAGTGACATCAGTCTGGACCTGTTGAGTTTAAGGTGCCCATTGTTGAAAGAATAAACCGGTATCCGCAGCTGTAAGCAAAGAAATGGATGGCAGTGAAAAGGCTTGCTTTCAACTGTTGTTCTAAAACCTCAGTTCTGGTCTGGAACGGAGGTCCAGACTGTCTTCTAGTTACCCTGTTGTTCATTTATTTATTTATTTATATTTGTTGAGATGGAGTCTTACTCTGTTGCCCAGGCTGGAGTGCAGTGGCATGATCTCGGCTCACTGCAACCTCCACCTCCCAGGTTCAAGCGATCCTCCCACCTCAGCCTCTTGAGTAGCTGGGATTACAGGCGTGCACCACCATGCCTGGCTAATTTTTGTATTTTTAGTAGAGGCGGTGTTTCACCATGTTGGTCAGGCTGGTCTCGAACTCCTGAATTCAAGTGATCCACCCACTTCTGCCTCCCATAGTGCTGAGATTATAGGCATCAACCTCCATGCCTGGCCTCATTTGTTTATTCAATAAATTGAATTGGGCAATGTTGTATGCCACTACGTGATGTTCAGGATTCAGAGGTGACTCAATGCTGGGTCCTGCCTTTATCTGGAGAGAGCTCAGCACAGAAGGCCTCGTGGTCAGTCCCAGGTTGGGGAGGGACATTATATTAAGGGAGGCAGCAGTGAGGGGACAGTGAGGACTCTGCTTGGCTAAAGACATTGGGGAAGGCTTACTGGAAGAAGAGATATTAGAGATGGGCCTTGAAGGTTGAATAGGAGTTCACCAGGCAAATAGGAGAGGAGTTTTTAGCCCAGACATCAGTCCTTTATTCATCTCCCTGTATATAATTACTGTAAGAATTGGCAAAAGAAGCTGGAATGGAGAGTCCTGGGGTCTCTGAAGATCAGACAGACACATCACAGCTGACTGTGGCCCAAAAGGTACGTCATTAAGATAACATCGGCTACTGCAATAAGTAAGATATTTTAGTGACTTAATATGATAAAAATTTATTTCTTGTCCACAAAACAGTACAATGCATGTGCTTCTGGTTCCAGGTAGGAGGCTTTTCCTCTGCAGAGTAATTCAGGGATCCAGGCTACTTTCATTTGCAGTTTTGCCATCCCTTAAAGTCTCAGCCTGCAGAAAATAGGGAGAGAGAAGATATGGAGAAGTAATTTCTCCTTAAATACAGTGTCCTCAAAGTGATGCATATGATAAATGCTCCTATTCTATTGGCCAGAAGCAGTCACATGACTGCATCCACATGCAAGAGGAGATGGGAAATGCAGTGCTTGCCTGGGCAGCCATTTTCCAGCAGTAATTCCATATTATGGAAGAGAAAGCATGAGTTTTGGTGGATCATTAGTTGTCTCTGCCTGAGGTAGGCAGCAGGAATAGAACTAGGGCCCTGGAAGCAGTATAACACTCAGTTTGACTTCTGTTCTTGAGTAAACCCTTCTTCTCCCTTGTTGGGTTTCTCTCTCTCAGTGATGAAGATTGGAAACTGGTTGATATCTGAGGTCTTTCCCAGTTTCAAAAATTGACCAAGTGCGGTGACTCACACTTATAATGCCAGCACTTTGGGAGGCCAAGGCAGGCATATTACTTGAGGTCAGGAGTTCAAGAACAGTCTGGCCAACATGGTGAAACCCTGTCTAAAAAGAAAATACAAAAATTAGCTGGGCATGGTGGTGGGCACCTGTAATCCCAGCTACTCAGGAGGCTGAGGCACAAGAATCACTTGAACCCGGGAGGCAGAGGTTGCAGTGAGCTGAGATCACGCCACTGCACTCCAGCTTGGGCAACAGAGGGACGCTCTGGCTCAAAACAAAAACAAAACCACAAAAATTGATGGGTGACCTAATGCCCTTCGGTTTGTGAGCTGGAGCTCGGGTGACAATACTGATTATGAGGGTGGTAAGGATGACGGGGCTGAAGATGACTGTGGCGATGGTCACGGTCGTGAATATGATTGTGGCAATGATGGTGGTGATGGTTATAATGGTAACCATGGTGGTGACGGTGGTGAAGGTGATGGTAAGAATGGTGGTGACGAGTATGGGGATCCTGATGGCGGTGACAATATCACCATCATGGTGACAATGATAATTTCCAGAACTTGAAATGTCCAGCCATTTTTATACGTTATGTAATTGGATTACAATAACATGACACAGTAGAAATAAACCCCTCGTGTTGGTTCGTCTTTATCCTTATGGTTCCTATTTATTGCTGAGTAACAAATTATCCCCAAACTTAATTGTGCATAACCACCATTTATTATGCTTATGGATTATTTAGGTCCGGAATTCTTTTTTTTTTTTTTTTTTTTTT
>NW_016107368.1:2851259-2877868 GCF_001604975.1 Cebus imitator | reverse complement strand
CCACCATGCCTGGCTACTTTTTGTATTTTTAGTAGAGACGGGGTTTCACCGTGTTGATCAGGTTGGTCTCGATCTCTTGACCTCGTGATCCACCCGCCTCAGCCTCCCAAAGTGCTGGGATTACAGGCTTGAGCTACCGCGCCCGGCTAGGTCTGGAATTCTTAAATGACTCACCTAGGTGGTCCCCGTTTGGGGTTTCCTTTTTTTTTTTTTCGAGATGGAGTTTCGCTCTGTTGTGCAGGCTTCTCAGCTTACTGCAACCTCTGCCTCCTGGGTTCAAATGATTCTCCTGCCTCAGCCTACCGAGTAGCTGGGAATAAAGGTGTGTGCCACCATGCCTAGCTAATTTTTGTATTTTTAGTAGAGTTGGGGTTTCATCACGTTGGCAAGGCTAGTCAAACTCCTGACCTCGTGATCCACCTGCCTCGGCCTCCCAAAGAGCTGGGATTACAGGCATGAGCCGTTTGGGGTTTCTAATGAGGTTGCACACAGATACTGGCAGGGGCTGCAGTCGTCTGAAGGCTTGAGCTGGAGGGTCCACTTCCTGAGTGGCTTAGTCACATAGAACTTCAGCTCCTCTCCACATGGGGTTCCCCGCAGGGCTGACTGAGTGGCCTCACAATAGGGCTGTTAGTGAGTGGTCCAAGAGACCAAAGTAGAGCTTCAATATGTTTCATTATTTAGTCCTGAGAACTCACATCTTGTTACTTCCACCATATTCTTTAAGTTACACATGGCCAGTCTTGGTTCCATGTGGGAGGGGATTACAAAAGGGCATCTTAATGGCCAGGCGTGGTGGCTGATACCTGTAATCCCAGCACTTTGGGAGGCCGAGGCAGGAGGATCACCTGAGGTCAGGAGTTTGAGATCAGCCTGGCCAACATGGTGAAACCCCATCTCTACTAAAAATGCAGAAATTAGCCAGGAATGGTGACAGGCACCTGTAATCTCAGCTACTTGGGAAGCTGAGGCAGGAGAAATTGCTTGAACCCAGGAGGCGGAGGTTGCAATGAGCTGAGATCACACCACTACACTCCAGCCTGGGCGACAGAACAAGAATCAGCTTAAAAAAAAAAGGCATCTTAACTTATGTATAAATACTAGGAGCTATGGACCATCGGGGGCCATCTTGGAGGCTAGCCACTACAAACACATTGTCTTAATTACGGTAGATTTATGGTGTCTTCATATTTGGTAGGACTCGTAGCCTTTATTTTCTCTCTGTAGGAGTGTATTGGCTATTCATGACTCTAAGGTTTTCCATTTTCTTTTTTTTTTTTTTTTTTTTTTTTTTTTTGAGACAGAGCCTCGCTCCATTGCCAGGCGCCAGACTGGAGTGCAGTGGCTCGATCTGGGCTCACTGCAACATCCTGCAATCTCCACCTCCCGGGTTCAAGCAATTCTCCTGCCTCAGCCTCCTGAGTAGCTGGGATTACAGGTGCATGCCACCATGTGCAGCTAATTTTTGTATTTTTAGTAGAGACGGGGTTTCACCATGTTGGCCAGGATGGTCTCGATCTCTTGACCTCGTGATCCGCCCGCCTTGGCCTCCCAAAGTGCTGGGATTACAGGCGTGAGCCATTACTCTATTTTCTATACAAATCTTAGGATTTGTATGTCAAGTTCAATGAAAAACCATTCTGGGGTTTTAAATTGAAATTGCATTAAATCTATAGCTCAGTTTTGGAGAGAATTGAAGATTTTAAAACTTTGAGTCTTGGGGCTAGGTGCAGTGGCTCATAACTGTAATCTCAGTACTTTAAGAGCCTGTGGTGGGAGAATCGCTTGAGGCCAGGAGTTGAAGACCAGCCTGGGTGGCATAGTGACACTCTGTCTCTATAAAAAAATTAGGCCGGGTGTGGTAGTTCACGTCTGTAATCCCAGAACTTTAAGAGGCTGAGGCGGGTGGATCATGAGGTCAAGAGATCGAGACCATCCTGGCCAACATGGTGAAACCTTGTCTTTACTAAAAATACAAAAATTAGCTGGGCATGGTGGCACGCACCTGTAGTCCCAGCTACTCGGGAGGCTGAGGCAGGAGAATCACTTGAACCTGGGAGATTGAGGTCGCAGTGAGCCGAGGGCGAGATTCCGTCTAAAAACAAAATTAGCCAGGTGTGATGGCATATGCTTGTAGTCCCAGCTACTTGGGAGACCGACACAGGAGGATCCTTTGAGCCCAGGAGGTCAAGGTTACAGTGAACTATGATCGTACCACTGCAGTCTGGCCTGGGTGACAGAGTGATATCCTGTCTCTAAAAATAATGAATGAATAAAAAAATAAAACAAAACACTGAGTCTTGCTAGAAAGGAACTGGTATACATTCTACTCCATTTAGGTCACTAGCTTTATGTTGGTTTTTTCATATCTTTTAGGCTATGGTCAATAGTGTCCCTTTAAAATCAAAGTCTGATTTCCCTATGGTGCAAATTGAAATGGTAAAATGAAAATTCTTCATTTTACCATTCAATCAGTTCTAGCAACTGTGTACACTTGTGCAATCCACACCCTTTTCAAAGCAGAACATATCTATCACTTGTGGTCTCTCTGAGTCAATCTCTACCTTCTCTCTTGTCCCGGAAGCAACCATTGATTTGATTTCTATCATCATAGGTTAGTTTTGCTTGCTCTAGGATTTCACAAATGTTATGTTTTTTTTTTTAAAGATAACATGGCCGGGTGCAGTGGCTCATGCCTGAAATCCCAGCACTTTGGGAGGCTGAGGCAGGCAGATCACGAGGTCAAGAGATCAAGACCATCATGACCAACATAATGAAACCCTGTCTCTACTAAAAATACAAAAATTAGCTGGGCGTGGTGGTAGACACCTGTAGTCCCAGCTACTCAGCAGGCTGAGGCAGCAGAATCGCTTGAACCCGGGAGGCAGAGGTTGCAGTGAGCTGAGATTGCACCACTGCACTCCACCCTGGCTGATAGAGTGAGACTCTGTCTCAAAAAAAAAAAAAAGGAAAAAGAAAAAAACCTCATGATTTTTGCTGATGTACTGACACTTAGTACACTTCGTATATGGGTTTTGTATTGAGCAACACTGCCAAATAGTTTTATTAATTTCAGCAATTTATCTGTATATTCTTTGGGAATGTCTTTGTAGATGATTGCTTCTTCTGCAAAAATGACCACTGTATTTCTTTCTTTTTTCCCCTTTTTCCTTTTGTCTTGTCCTGCCGAAAAGGCTGAGAGCTCCAACACAATGTTGAATAGAAATGGTGATAGCAAGTTCCCTTGTGTAGTTCTGATTTCAAAGGGAAGCTTTTCAACACGTCCTTATTAATATAATGTTCTACTCTGGGTTTTTGGAAGACCTTCGTTATCAGGTTACAGAAGTTCCCTCCTATTTTTACTTTGCCAAGAGATTTCCCCTCTTCTTTTCCTCAGGAATGAATGTTGAGTTGCTACTGTGTCTTTCCTGTGTCTCTGTTGCAAATTTCTCCTTTTGACAAAGAGAGAACAGATCTTGGGTCAGAGCCTTGGACAAACAACAGAATCTACCTAGAATTTAATAACATTGTTTGATCCATATTTATTCTACAGTTGCTTTTTTTTTTTAAGTCAAGAGTTTCACTCTTGTTGCCCAGGCTGGAGTGGAATGGCGTGATCTCAGCTCATCGCAACCTCCGCCTCTCAGGGTCAAGCCATTCTCCTGCCTCAGCCTCCCAGGTAGCTGGGATTACAGGCATGAGCCACTACGCTCAGTCAATTTTGTATTTTAGGTACAGATGGGGTTTCTCCGTGTTGGTCAGGCTGGTCTCAAACTCCCGACCTCAAGTGATCCACCCGCCTCGGCCTCCCAAAGTGCTGGGATTACAGGTGTGAGCCACTGCACCCAGATGCTTCTTTTATTTATTTATTTAAGACAGGGTCTCATTGTGTTGCCCAAGCTGGAGTGCAGTGGTGCGATCATACTCACTGCAGCCTCTACCTCCGGGGCTCAAGTGATCCTCCTGCCACAGCCTCCCGAGTAGCTGGGACTTCTGGCCATCACACCAGGCTAATTTCTGTATTTTTTGTAGAGACAGGGTCTCTCCATGTTGCTCAGGCAGGCTAGTCTCAAACCCTTGACCTCAAAGTGATCCTCCCGCTTCAGCTTCCCAAAACGCCAGGATTACAGGTATGAGCCATCACACTCGTCATGCAGTGCTTCTGTTTTAGCACACAAGCTTAGGTTTGTAGAAGGATGAAAAGTTCTTTTTTTTTTTCTTTTTCTTTTTGAGATGGAGTCTTGCTCTGTCACCCAGGTTGCAGTGCAGGGGTGTGATCTTGGCTCACTGCAACCTCTGCCTCCCAGGTTCAAGCAATTCTCCTGCCTCAGCCTCCTGAGTAGCTGGGATTACAGGTGCCCACCACCATGCCTGGCTACTTTTTGTATTTTTAGTAGAAATGGGGTTTCACCATGTTGGTCAGGCTGGTCTCGAACTCCTGACCTGGTGATCTGCCCATCTCGGCCTCCCAAAGTGTTGGGATTACAGGTGTGAGCCACTGTGCCTGGCAAGTTGTCTTCTTAAACACAAAAAGTTACAGTTAAAGTTCATGTTCCATATGTAATGGGTTACGTAGACCCTGGCAGCAATTGAGAAGACGATACAGTCTGCAAATGGAAGTGTGGGAAACAGGGTTACAACAGACGCTAAGTGCCAGATCAGTTCACACATACATCGACGGCATAACGATTACACGCAGGCTTTAAAGTCAGGCTGGCTGCGTTTGCTTCCCAGCCATGTGTCTCCCTTAGTTTCCTTCTCTGTAAAATGAGGATATTAGGCTGGGCGCGGTGGCTCACGTCTGCAAACCCGGCACTTCGGGAGGCTGAGGTGGGCGGATCACAAGGTCAGGAAGTTGAGATCAGCCTGGTCAACATGGTGAAACCCTGTTTCTACTAAAAATACAAAAATTAGCCCGGTGTGGTGGTGCATGCCTGACATCCCAGCTACTCGGGAGGCTGAGGCAGGAGAATTGCTTTAATCTGGGAGGCGGAGGTTGCAGTGAGCCGAGATTGCACCACTGCACTCCAGCCTGGGTGACAGAGCAAGACTCTGTCTCAAAAAAATAAATAAATAAATAAATAAATAAGGATAATAATATTACTTACCTTGCATCGTTGCTGGGAGGAGTCCACATTGTCTCGGTAGCATGCTGAAAATGGAGAGCGCAGTGGGCGGAAGCTGAGGCTAGCTTCCACTACACACAAGGCAAGGAGACAAAACTGCGGTCAAGAAAGTGGGCTCAGCTGGGAGCGGTGGCTCCCACCCGTCATACCAACATTTAGGGAGGCCGAGGCAGGAGGATTGCTTGAGGACCAGCCTGAGCAACATAATGAAACTCTGTCGCTACAAAAAAATTTAAAAAATTAGCTGCATGCGGTGGCACACATCTGTTGTCCTGGCGACTCGGGAGGCTGAGCTGGGAGGATTGCTTGCGTCCAGGAGGTGAAGGCTGCAGTGAGCTATGATTGCATCACTGCACTCCAGCCTGGACAACAGAGTGAGAGCATCTCTCTCTCTCTCTCTCTCTCTCTCTCTCCCTCTCTGTCTCTCTCCCCCCCGCTTCCTCTCTCTCTCTCACACACACACAGACAGAACATGGGTTCTAGTTCATACCATCTCAGAATTTGATTGCAGCTCCTCCCGTAACTTACTCTGGCGTTAATCATCTCGGGCAGCACCCCCACTCCAATCTAAGCCTGCTTTCTTGTAGGTAAAATGGACATAGCTGGGCACGGTGGCTCATGCCTGTAATGCCAGCACTTTGGGAGGCTGAGGCAGGTGCATTACTTGAGGACAGGAGTTCAAGACCAGCCTGGACAACATGGTGAAACCCCTATCTCTATTTTAAAAAATAGAAAAATTAGCAGGCATGGTGGCACACACCTGTAGTTCCAGGTACTTGGGAGGCTGAGGTGGGAGAACTGCTTCTACCTGGGAGGCAGAAGTTGCAGTGAGCCACAGTGGCACCACTGCACTCCAGCCTGGGTGACAGAGCAAGACTCCATCTCAAAAGGGCATAAACGCTCACAGTGTGGGCATCAGAATGGAGTTAATCTGAATGCTGGCCAGGCGTGGTGGCTCACATCTGTAATCCCAGCACTTTGGGAGGCCAAGGCAGGCAGATCACGAGGTCAGGAGTTCAAGACCAGCCTGGTCAACATAATGAAACCCTGTCTCTACTAAAAAAATTAAAAAATTAGCTGGGTGTGATGGCAGGCACCTGTAGCCCCAGCTACTCAGGGGGCTGGGGTGGGAGAATCGCTTGAACCCTGAGGCAGAGGTTGCAGTGAGCCGAGAGCACACCATTGCACTCCAGCCTGGGAAACAACAGCAAAACTCTGTCAAAAAAAATGCTTTCACCCTCTACCAAAAGACTGATNAGCTGGGTGTGATGGCAGGCACCTGTAGCCCCAGCTACTCAGGGGGCTGGGGTGGGAGAATCGCTTGAACCCTGAGGCAGAGGTTGCAGTGAGCCGAGAGCACACCATTGCACTCCAGCCAGGGTGACAGAGTGAGACCGTCTCAAAAACAACAAAACAAAAAACAACAAAAAACCTGAATACCTAACCATGTGTAGTAGACATTCAAGAAATCCAAATATTGTTTTTTATTTTTGTTTTCTTATTTTTTTGAGACGGAGTTTCACTCTTGTTGCCCAGGCTGAAGTGCAGTGGTGATATCACAGCTCACTGCAACCTCTGCCTCCTGGGTTCAAGCGATTCTCCTGCCTCACCCTCCCAAGTAGCTGGGATTACAGGTGCCCACCACCATGCCTGGCTAATTTTTTAAAATGTATTTTTAGTAGAGATGCGATTTCACCATGTTGTCCAGGCTGGTTTTGAACTCCTGACCTCAAGTTATCTGCCCGCATCAGCCTCCCAAAGAGCTGGGATTACATGCATGAGCCACTGTGCCCAGCCAAGAAAAACAAATATTGTTATGGTAGACGCACAGAGTAGGGGTTGGCCACTATGTCAAAATCAGCCGGGGAGAGTGTTAAGATGCAGATTCCCAGGCCCCGCCTCCATCCATCCAGTTAACAAATATATATCGGGGGCCTTCTGCACACCAGGCACGATCATAGTCGCTGGACGTTCAAGAAGCAGAATGACGGCCCTCCCCTCTTCAAACTGACATTTTATTTGGGTGAAATCAACAATAAACACAACAAATGAAGCACAGCAAAGGCGATAGAAAAGGCCAGAGTAGGCTGGGCACGGTGGCTAACGCCTATAATCCCAGCACTTTGGGAGGCCGAGGCGGGTGGATCTCCTGAGGTCAGGAGTTCAAGACTAGCCTGGCCAACATGGTGAAACCCCCGTCTCTATTTCTTTAAAAAGAAAAGAAAAAAGGCCAGAGTAGGGAGTGGGATTTTATTAAATTAATTCATTTACGTTTGTATTTATATTTTGAGATGGGGTCTCGCTGTGTTGCCAAGGCTGAAGTGCACTGGCGCCATCATGGCTCACTGCAGCCTCCACCTCCCGGCTTCCAACCATCCTCCTCTTTCAGCCTCTGGAGTAGCTGGGACTACAGGTATGCACCACCCTGCCTGGCTAACGTTTAAATTATTTTGTAGAGATGGGATCTCATTATGTGGCCTCAGGCTGATTTTGAACACCTGGGCTCTAGTGAGTCTCTCACTTCAGCCTCCCAATGTGCTCAGATTACAGGTATGCACCACCACAACCAGCTGATTTTTAAAAATTTTTATAGAGATGGGGTCTCCCTGTGTTGACCAGTCTGGTCTTTAACTCTTGGGCTCAAGCCAACCTGGGAGTGTGATTTTATTTTCTTATATTATTTTATGTTTTTGAGATGAAGTCTCGCTCTGTCACCCAGGCTGGAGGGCAGTGGTGCAATCTCAGCTCACTGCAACCCTGCTTCCTGGGTTCAAATGAGTCCCCTGCCTCAGCCTCCTGAGTAGCTAGGACTACAGGTGCACCCACCAGAGCCGGCTAATTTTTTGTATTTTAGTAGAGATGGGGTTTCACCATGGTGGCCGGGCTGGTCTCGATCTCTTAACCTCATGATCCGCCCACCTCGGCCTCCCAAAGTGCTGGGATTACAGGTGCGAGCCACCGCGCCAGGCAGGAGTGTGACTTTAAATAGGGTGGTTAGAGGAGGTCTCACGGAGAAGGTGACCTTTGAGGAAAAACAAAGAAGTTAGCAAGGCACTTTCTTCCGGACGGCAGGGTGTATTTGTTTGTGTGGGTGCCGCAACAAAACACTACAGACTGGGAGGCTCTAACAGCAGAAGTTTATTTTCTCACAACAAACGCCTTGGTCGCCTTCCTGTCCTCCCCTCTCTTCCTCCTCGCCCACTCTACCTCCAGCCGCACGGGCCTCCTCGCTGCTCCTCCAACACGTTAGGCGAGGGCCTGCCTCAGGACCTTTGCATGGGCTGCCCTCTCTTCTTGGAATATACTTTCTTATGTGTTATGGGCCGAAGTGTGTACCCAGAACCAGGTGATCCGGGAGACCCCGAACCAGGCAGGCTGCAGATATTGAAAGAGGCAGACACCCAGGCAGCCAACAGAGTGGGTCATTCCCGGGGACCCACGGCCTGAGAGCCTGCAGGGCCGACAGCTCTCCAGGATGGAAGGCCCTGAGCAGAGATGCATCCACGCATTTATTTGTTCTTTGACAGGTGATTCTTATTAACACACAGGTGTTCTACGTATGCACATAACTCAGGGATGTACCATGTAGGCAGCTGTTACCCACCTATGACTAATTACAAGGTAAAAGGTACCCTCCACAAAAGAGCCATGGGGGCAGGGTAAACTTAATGTTTGTCAACAGCGTGTCCCTCCAAAATTTATACATTGAAGTCTTAACCCCCAGTACCTCAGAGTGAGGCTGTATGTGGATATAGGGCATTTACAGAGGTAGTTAAGCTAGAATGAGTCATCTGTGTGGGCCCTAATGCGCTGTGACTGATGGCCTTGTAGAAGAGTAAACCAGGGCTGGGTGCGGTGGCTCATGCCTGTGATCCCAGCACTTTGGGAGGCACAGGCGGGCAGATCAGGAGTTTGAGACCAGCCTGGTCAACATGGTGAAACCCCGTCTCTACTAAAAATACAAAAATTAGCTGGGTGTGATGGCAGGCACCTGTAGTCCCGGTTACTCAGGAGGCTGAGGCAGGAGAATCACTTGAACCTGGTAGGCAGAAGTTGCAGTGAGCCGTGCCACTGCACTTCAACCTGGGCCACAAAGTGAGACTTTGTCTCAAAAAAAAAGAAAAAAAAGGAACTAGAGTGAACTAGGACACAGGAAGGGCGAGAGCACATTATAGTGCAGCGGGAAGGGGGCTGTCTACTGACACGAGCATACAGACATTCAGCCCTAAAATGTAGAAGCAAGCTGGCCGGGCATAGTGGCTCTCACCTGTACTCCCAGCACTTTGGGAGGCTGAGGCGGGTGGATCACCTGAGGCCGAGAGTTCAAGACCAGCGCGACCTGGTGAAACCCTGTCTCTACTAAAAATACAAAATAAGCTGGGCATGATGGCGGGCACCTGTAGTCCCAGCTACTCGGGAGACTGAGGCAGGAGAATTGCTCGAACCTGGGAGGTGGAGGTTGCAGTGAGCTGAGATCGGGCCATTGCACTCCAGCTTGGGGGACAAAGTGAGATTCCGTCTTAAAAAAAATAAACAGAAAAGAAAACAAGCTATCCATGAACACACTTTGTGATGTGCTGTTTTATATCACAAAATGGAACCCGTGTTTTGATTCAACAAGTTTGAAACACTCTTTTTATAAAATCCAGGAAGTTATGCTTCCAAACCTATGGAGCCTTTATAGGAACATACGACCATCCTAAACTAGAAACAAGCTATCTGTGAAAACACTTTGTGATTTGGTGTTTTATATCACAGAATGGAACCTGTGTTTTGAAGGAACCAACCCTACTGACCCCTTGATCTTGGACTTGTAGTCGTAGAACTATTCCGGACACTTCCTATGAATAGAATCGTACAATACATGGCATTTTGTGATTTGCTTATTTCACTGAGTGTGTTTTCAAGGTTCATCCATGTTGTAGTATGGAGCATAGTTTGCTCATTTTTTATAGCTGAGTGGATTTCCATTGCGTGGATTTCCCTATACTGGACATTTCATATAAGTAGATGCATATAGTATGTGATTTTGGAAGATGGATTTTAACCAGCTCTCCTGAGGAGTCTGTGTTAGGACCCTTGGTCCACACTGACTTCATGGAGAGTGTTGGGGACTGTGGGAGAGGTCAAGTCTGCAAGCTACGGGAGGCTGGTGGATGGAAGTCTGGTTAGAATTCTTCAGGATGTGGGGAAATTCAGAGAGAGGTGAATCTGTTGGTGCATTGGATGAGCCAATAGTTGGCAAATGCAAGAATACAGAGGATTCTTGTTTTCTTTTTCCAGATACTCGAAAGCTGGGACCATGTCATATGTGCCCGAATGTTTGATTAGTTAATACCTTGGTTGCAGGCTATGGCAACCCAACCTAAACTGACTTAAAAAAGAAAAGGAATGTTTTGGCTCATGAAATAAAAAAGTTCCACGATGGCTGGGCATGGTGGCTCCCAACTGTAATCTCAACTCTTTAGGAAGCTGAGGTGGGTGGATTACTCAAGTCCAGGAGTTCAAAACCAGCCTGGGCAACACGGCGAGACCTCGTCTCTACAAAAAATACAGAAATTGGCTGGGTGTTGCAGTACATGCTTGTAGTCCCAGCTACTTGGGAAGTGGGGGTGGGAGGATTGTTTTTTGTTTTTGTTTTGTTTCATTTTTTGGAGACAGGGTCTTGCTTTGTTGCTGAGGCTGGAGTGCAGTGGTACCATCATAGCTCCCTGCAGGCTCGAACTCCTGGCTCGGTGATCTACTCATCTCAGCCTCCTGAGTAGTTCGAATGTTTCTGAGGTCGTCTGCATTGTAGTATGTATCAGCTCTCCTGATGAATCTGCTTTAGGACTCTGGGTCCACAGTGACTTCATGGAGAGTGTTGGAGGAACCTGTGTTTTGATTCAACAAGTTTGAAACACTCTTTTTGTAAAATCTAAGAAGTTATGTTTCCGAATCTATTAAGCCTTTATAAGAACATATGAATATCCAGTCCTAAAAACTAGAAACAAGCTATCTGTGAAAACATTTTGTGATATTGGTGTTTTATATCATAGAATGGAACCTGCGTTTTGAAGGAACCAACCCTACTGACCCCTTGAACTTGGACTTCTAGTCTCAGAACTATTCTGCTTCATTCCTTTTTATGGCTGAATAATATTCCATTGTATGGATATACCACATTTGTTTAACCATTAATGATTGATTCTGTTTTGTGAATTTTACCTTAATAAAAAAGTTCAGAGGGTAGATCTGAATCAGGCACAGCTTAATCTTTATTGGAAGAGAATGCAATTTCAGGAAAGGGGTCTGTGCTTTCATTTTCCCCTCCACGTCAGTCCCTAAGCCAAGTGGCCTGGAGGTCAATTTCTCCCCTGCCCTTTCATCCTCCCCCATGCTCATTTCTTTGTCTCCTCACAGTTCCTGTGCCTTAAGAACATTCGAACGTTCCTGTCCACCTGCTGTGAGAAGTTCGGCCTCAAGAGGAGCGAGCTCTTCGAAGCCTTTGACCTCTTCGATGTGCAGGATTTTGGCAAGGTGAGCTGGGCACTTGAAGCCCAAAGACTGAGTTTCAGTTCATTTCTATTGACGTCTACACTGGACAAGCTATGGGCTATCAGGAGACGGGCAGACAAGCCAGGCCAGGCCATACGTGAGGTGTAAATAGCACTGGCTTGGGATATGTGGAACTGGGTTTGAGTCCGTGCTCTGACACTTGCTGTGTGACCTTGGATATATGGTTGTGCCTCTCTGAGCCTCCTGTTTCTCATCTGAAATATGGGAATATTATCATCCTGCCCTCTGAGTGGCTATGAGGATTAAATAGAAAGACAGGAGCAAAGGGTGGGATTTTCAAAGCCTGGTGTTTTCAAGGTTCATCCACATTGTAGCCTCTGTCAAAGCTTCATTCCTTTTCATGGCTGAATAATATTCCGCTGTATGGATGGACCACATTTTAAGCATTCATTCACCCACTGATAAGCATTTTGGTTGTTTCCACTTTTGGGTTATTATGAATAACTTGGCTCTGAACATTCTTGTACAAGGGAACATTTAAGGGAACAATGGTATGGGGAATGGGGAGGTAGAGAAAATCCTGAATTAGGCTCCCAAGAGGCATGGGGTCTAGCTCTGGAGTCTAGCCTCAGACAGGGCCTTGCAGTTGGGGGCTGTGTTCTACCGTGGGGGTGCACAAGGGGCTCACCCAGTGGCCACTGCCCCATCACAGGTCATCTACACCCTGTCTGCTCTGTCCTGGACCCCGATCGCCCAGAACAGGGGGATCATGTGAGTAACCCCCTGGGCCTTGGGCCATTGAGTCCCAATCCTCTCCCTCCCTGAAGCTCCACGCCTACCCAGTCCCCTGCCCCTGGCTCACACCCTCCTGGCCCCCTAGGCCCTTCCCCACTGAGGAGGAGAGTGTAGGTGATGAAGACATCTACAGTGGCCTGTCCGACCAGATCGAGTGAGTGCTTAGGCTTGCTGGTGCACAGCTCACTGGAGCACTGTCCTGGGGGTGGGGGGGTCTGAGGGGACGTGGCCCTGCCCTGGGGGGAATAAGGCCATACCCTGGTGTCTGGGGCATACGGCCTTGCCCTGAGAGTCTGAGGAGACACAGCCCTGTCCTGGGCTCTTGGGGGACCCTGCTGTGATCTGGGACGGGCTCCAGGGATCCCTGATCTCACAACCCACAGCGACACGGTGGAGGAGGATGAGGACCTGTATGACTGCGTGGAGAACGAGGAGGCGGAAGGCGATGAGATCTATGAGGACCTCATGCGCTCGGAGCCCGTGTGCATGCCGGTGCGTGAGGCGGAGAGTCGGGCCTGGGGAGGGCGCGGGCTGGGGGGAGCCCCAGACCCCCGGCAACACTGGCCTCTCCCCTGGCTCTCAGCCCAAGATGACAGAGTATGACAAGCGCTGCTGCTGCCTGCGGGAGATCCAGCAGACGGAGGAGAAGTACACGGACACGCTGGGCTCCATCCAGCAGGTGGGCGCATGCGCGGGAGCTGGGCTGGCACGTGCGGGTCCACCTGTCCGGCCGCCTGTGGGCAGCCGAGGCTTTCCCGCCCCCATCGCTTTTCCTTTCTGTGGCTGTCTGTCTCTGGGTTTCTCTGACTTACATATGTATATATAAACATGAGTCCGACAGACTATATGTATGTGTGTGTGTGTGTGTATGTGTGTATATATATATATATATATATGTATACGCATGCTATTCTCTGCCTGCAGGAGCGGTCAAAAAACCAAAAACAAACAAAATACATACAAAATTAAAAATATATCAATACATTAAACATATACGTAAAAAGAAAATATATAAATATATGCAAAGCGTACAAATATATATAAAAATATAAACATATAATATGTATAAAATATAAATATATAATATATATGAGATATAAAATATATAGTTTTTATATAGCGCTATATAAATATATATAAATAATATATACAATATATAAATATATACAATATAAATATATAGATATACATAGACATATTAATATAGGTATATATCTTTTACATGCATATATGTATATAACATATCTTGTATACATATGAGATTTGTATCTCTATATGTCTATATTTTTCTTTTTTTGAGACAGGGTTTTTCTCTCGTTGCCCAGGCTAGAGGGCAGTGGCAGGCTCTCGCTTCACTACAACCTCTGCCTACCAGGCTCAAGTGATCCTTCTGCTTTAGCCTCCCAAGTAGCTGGAATTACAGGCGTGCACCACCACGCCTGGCTAATTTTTGTATTTTTAGTAGAGACGAGGTTTTGCCATTTTGGCCAGGCTGGTCTTGAACTCCTGATCTCAAGTGATCTGCCCACCTTGGCCTCCAGAAGTGCTGGAATTACAGGCATGAGCCACCGTGCCAGCCTATATATCTATCTTTTAAAGATATATATATTTATTTAAAGATATATATGAAGTGTATATATATATATATGATATATAATACTATATATACATATCTTATATATACACGCATATTTTATATACATGTATATATATAAAATATGTGTATATATAGCCTCCCAGGTTCAAGCGATTCTCCTGCCTCAGCCTCCTGAGTAGCTGGGATTACAGGCACATGCCACCACACCCGGCTATATATATATTTTGCTATGTTACCCAGGCTAGTCTTAAACTCCTGGGCTCAAGCAATCCTCCTTCCTTGGTGTCCCAGAGGGCTGTGATCCCAGCCCTTTGTGAGGCGGCAGTGGGCCTCTTCCTCTTGTCTCTCTGTCTCTCTCTTTATCTCTCACTCTGTCTCTTTTTTCCTCTGGTCTCTCGCTACTTTTTCCTCAGTGTGAGCAATCTCCCTGGCTTAATCTCCTGAGGAGCTGGGGCTGCAGGTGCATGCCACGATGCCCTGATTAATTCTTAAACTTTTTATTGTAGAGAGGGGTCTTCCTATGTTGCCCAGGCTGTTCTCAAACTCCTGGCCTCATGCAATCCTCCTGCCTTGGCCTTCCAAAATGGTGGGATTACAGGTGTGAGCCACCATTCCTGGTCTTAATTTTAGAACATTTTCATCATCCCCCCAAAGAAACCCCAAACCCTTTAGCTGTCCCCCGTCAATCTCTTATCTTCCCCCAGCCCATGGCAACCACGAACTTCCTCCCAGTCTCTGTGGATTGGTCTGTTCTGGACATTTCATATCAAGGGCATTGCATACTGTGTGGTTTATATGTATCTGGCTTCTTTCGCTGAGCCTGGTGTTTTCAAGGTTCATCCACATTGTAGCCTGTATCAGAGCTTCATTCCTTTTCATGGCTAAATAATATTCCACTGTACAGATGGACCACATTTTAAACATCCATTCACCCATTGATGGGTATTTTGGTTGTTTCCACTTTTAGGTTATTATGAATAATTTTGCTATGAACATTCTTGTACAAATTTTTGTGTGGACATTCTCCCTGTCTTTATCTCTCTGTCTCTTTCTCTCTCACACTGTCTCCTTCTCCCTGTCTCTGTAAGACCAGTCTGGAGGAAGAGATTTTTCTTTTTGAGACAGTCTCACTTTGTCACCCAGGCTGGAGTGCAGTGGTGCGATCTCAGCTCACTGCAACCTCTGCCTCCTGGGTTCAAGCGATTCTCCTGTGTCAGCCTCCTGAGTAGCTGGAATTACAGGCACATGCCACCACACCTGGCTAATTTGTTTGTATTTTTTTAGTAGAGATGGGATTTCACCATGTTGGCCAGGCTGGTCTCAAACGCCTGACCTTGTGATCCGTCCGTCTCAGCCTCCCAAAGTATTGGGATTACAGGCGTGAGCCACCATGCCCGGCCTGGAGGAAGGGATCTTATCTTTCGTCATCTTTCTCTCCCTTCCCCGCAGCACTTTATGAAGCCCCTGCAACGGTTCCTGAAACCTCAAGACATTGAGATCATCTTCATCAACATCGAGGTGAGCTAGCCAATTCCCAGCCCTCTTGGGCCTCTGTTTAATGCAGATAACCCACTGCCCTTACCTGTCCCTGGATCATGGGTGTTGGGAGTTGAACAGCATGGGGCAGGCGGATGACCCTTTCCTGACTGGCCCCCTGAGCCCTGGGCTCTGGCCCCAGCTCTCACCCTTCCCTCCAAGTAGGACCTGCTTCGTGTTCATACTCACTTCCTAAAGGAGATGAAGGAAGCTCTGGCCACCCCTGGCGCAGCCAACCTCTACCAGGTCTTCATCAAATACAAGGAGAGGTGAGACCCAGCTGGCCAGACTGAAGCTCTGGGGTTCACTGCCTTGCCTAGGCTGGGCATTCAAGAGACCTTCCCCTCAGACACCACTTGGTGTCTTGTGCTGTGTGCTCTGAGCAAGGGGCTGCCCATCTCTGGTTTACTTCCCAGCTCTGCTGTGTGGTACTGGGTAGTCACTTAGTCTCTCTGTGCTTCTGCTTCCTCGTCTGTACATCAGTGGATCACAGGAACGTGCCTCCCAGACTGGTGGTGAGGGTTGAATAAATGGATGCACACAGGACCTGGCACACAGTAGGCGCTCGATAAATATTTGTTAAATGAATGAACATTGGCCGGGCGTGGTAGCTCACGCCTGTAATCCCAGCACTTTGGGAGGCTGAGACGAATGGATCACTTGAGGTCGGGAGTTCAAGACCATCCTAGCCAACATGGTGAAACCCTGTCTCCATCACCTAAAACTAAATACAAGTAAAGATACATACAAAAAATTAACCAGGTGTGGTGGCGCACGCCTGTAATCCCAGTTACTTAGGAGGATGGAGGCAGGAGAATTGCTTGAACCTGGGAGTTGGAGCTTGCAGTGAGCCAAGATCATGCCACTGCACTCCAGCCTGGGTGACAGAGCAAGACTCTGTCTCAAAAACAAAAATAGACCAGGTGCAGTGGCTCATGCCTGTAATCCCAACACTTTGGGAAGCTGAGGCGGGCGGATCACCTGAGGTCAGGAGTTCAAGACCAGCCTGGCCAACATGGTGAAACCCTGTCTCTACCAAAAATACAAAAATTAGCCAGGCGAGGTAGCAGGTGCCTGTCATCCCAGCTACTTAGGAGGCTGAGGCAGAAGAATCGCTTGAATCCGGGAGGTGGAGGTTGCAGTGAGCCAAGAATGCACCACTGCACTCCAGCCTGGGTGACAAGAGTGAAACTCTCTGTCTTAAAAAATAAAAAATAAACAAGTAAATAAATGAACATTGGGCAGAGACAATACCAGATACTGTGGCGAGGTTACTATAGCATCAAATGAGATAATGCTACAATAGCCTCACATGGGAGATGCTGTTGTTATGCCCATTTCACAGATGGGGAAACTGAGACTCAGGTTTCTTCTCCAGCTGGGAAGAGTGAGGCCACGGCTGACACCAGCCTCTGCCCGACCTTTATGCCAGCCACCCTTACCTGGTGGCCTGTCTTCTCCTGTAGGTTCCTTGTCTATGGTCGCTACTGCAGCCAGGTGGAGTCAGCCAGCAAACACCTGGACCGTGTGGCTGCAGCCCGGGAGGATGTGCAGATGAAGCTGGAGGTAGGGGCCGGGCCACTTCTGGGGGCCCTCTCCTGCTCTTCCCCAGGCTCTGGGGGCAGCAGGGAGAACACTGAGTTGCAGATGGTCCGCTTTCTGCTGCAGCCCAGCCAGGGATCTGCCAAAGAACTGGAGAGGGAGTTACCAGCCGGCCAAGCGGAGGAAATGGAGAGCAGAAATGGGCCGGCCCCGGGTCTGGGCTGACCCCTGACATCAGGGTGACATCCTGACCCTGAACTGAGCTCTGATCCCACACTGAACCCCAGCCCCGGGCTGAGCCCTAGCACTGATTGTTCCAACTTCTCACTGATTCCAACTCCATCCCACCCCTGATCCCAGGCTGAACCTGATCTTGAACTTCAATCTGGATCTGTTTGTCTAATGGAAATACAGACAGGGCAGGGGTGATGAGGACAGGGGCTCTCCAGACCTGTCCCTCTCCCCTTCTCCAGCCCCCCTCAGCAGACAGAATCCTGGACCTCTATCCCAGGTAGCCCAGAGTCCCAAGCAGCATTTGTCACCTTCCAGTGTTTTCTTTTTTTTCCTTTTCTTTTTCTTCTTTTTTATGAGGCAGGGTCTCATTTGGTTGCCCAAGCTGGAGTGCAGTGGCATGATCATAGCTCATTGCAGCCTTGACCTCAACCTCCTGGACTCAAGCAATCCTCCCAACTCCTACCTCAGCCTCCTGAGTAGCTGGGACTATAGATGCATGCCACCAGTCCTGGCTACTTTTTATATTTTTTGTAGAGATGGCGTTTCACCATGTTGTCCAAGCTGGCCTCAAACTCCTGGGCACAAGTGATTCACCCACCTCAGCCTCTCAAAGAGCTAGTACCCAGCCCCTTCCAGTTATTTTTTTCTTGTTCTAGTTGTTTGGTTTTTGCTTGTTTTTTGAGATGGAATCTCCCTCTGTCACTCAGGCTGGAGTGTAGTGGCGTGATCTCAGCTCACTGAAATCTCTGCCTCTCCGGTTCAAGCAATTTTCTTGCTTCAGTCTCCTGAGTAGCTGGAATTACAGGAGTCTGCCACCATGCTGGCTATTATTTTATTATTATTATCATTTTTAGTAGAGATGGGGTTTCCCCATGTTGGCCTGGCTGGTGTTGAACTCGTGATCTCAAGTGATCTGCCCTCGTCAGTGTCCCAAAGTTCCTTTCAGTTGTTCTTATACTGCCCCCACCTCATGGAGTCCTTTTCCTGTTTTCTTGGAGGCAGATATGATGCTTTGGGCTCTAGAAAGTCCCCACAGCTCTAGGGTAGAGAGCTGCCCACATATTTATTCAAATCTGTCTACACCCACCCTGCAACGGGCTTTTTTCTGGGACCTGCCTCAATTTCCCCATTATTCTCTGATTCCCCAGGAATGTTCTCAGCGAGCCAACAACGGGAGGTTCACCTTGCGGGATCTGCTGATGGTACCCATGCAGCGAGTTCTCAAATATCACCTCCTTCTCCAGGTGCTGGGCATATCCACCAGGCGTGGGCTCCGCATGACTCCTCTCCTGTGTCTGTAAAAGTGGGGATGGGGGCTGGCTTTTGGGGGTTGGGTCTCTAGGACCATCGGGGATGGATCACTGGGGTCGTGTCGCAGCCTCCAGGGCCAGCAGTACCAGGGAGGAGCTGGTGAACTAGCATTGTTTGGAAGGCCCTCCTACCAGGGAGAAGGGCACTGGCCCAGATGACGTCTGACGTCTTGTTTCTTGCAGGAGCTGGTGAAGCACACACAGGAGGCGATGGAGAAGGACAACCTGCGGCTGGCCCTGGATGCCATGAGGGTGAGGGGGTGTGGGGTGCTGGTGGCTCACCTGCTGCAGTCACAACCCTAGTGGGGGCTGAACCTCTATCCCGGGTTAGGTGGGAGACTGGGTGGGCTGTTGAGGGACCAGGCTCACCCCTGTCCCCTCCCCAGGACCTGGCTCAGTGCGTGAACGAGGTCAAGCGAGACAACGAGACACTGCGGCAGATCACCAATTTCCAGCTGTCCATTGAGAACCTGGTGAGGCGGTGGAGCCGGGTGGGCCGGGGTGTGGCCACGTGGGGAGGGGGGAGGGTGTCTGGCTCCCTTCTTGGGAGACCCTTGCCAGACCCACTGCCTGCTGCATAGGACCAGTCTCTGGCTCACTATGGCCGGCCCAAGATCGACGGGGAGCTCAAGATCACCTCGGTAGAACGGCGCTCCAAGATGGACAGGTGGGTGGAGTCAACATGGATCTGGGATGGATCCTGGGCAAAGGGGTGGGGCCAGGCTGCTAGATGGGCAGGTGGGTGGAGTCAACAGATCTGGGGTGGAGCCTGGGCAGGGGCGGGGCTGGGCTCCTAGACAAGCAGGTGGGTGGAGTCAAGAGATCTGGGGTGGAGCCTGGGCAGGGCAGGGCTGGGCTTCTAGATGGCCAGGGTGGGTGGAGTCAACACAGATCTGGGATGGAGACTGGGCAGGGACAGGGCCGGGCTCCTAGACAAGCAGGTGGGTGGAGAGTTCATACAGATCTGGGTGGAGCCTGGGCAGGGGCGGGGCTGGGCTTCTAGATGGGCAGGTGATTGGAGTCAACACAGATCGGGGTAGAGCCTGGGCACCTAGATGGGCAGTGGGTGGAGTCAACACAGATCTGGGGTGGAGCCTAGGCAGGGGCGGGGCTGGGCTCCTAGATGGGCAGGTGGGTGGAGAGTCCATATATATCTGAGTGGAGCCTGGGCAGGGGCGGGGCCAGGCTTTTAGATAGGCAGGTGGGTGTAGTCAACACGGATCTGAGTGGATCCTGGGCAGGAGTGTGGCCAGGCTCCTAGATGGGCAGGTGAGTGGAGCAAACCACATCTTTGGTGGAGCCTGGGTAGGGACGGGGCCAGGTTTCTAGATGGGCAGTTGGGTGGAGTCAACGCGGGTTTAGGGAAGAGCCTGCGTAGGGCGTGGCCAGGCTCCTAGATGGATAGGTAGGTGGAGCCAAAACAGATCGGGGTGGAGCCTGGGTTGGGGTGGGGCCAGGTTCCTATATAGACTCGTAGGTAGAATTAAGGTGGATTTGGGGAGGGACCTGAGTTGGGGTGAGGCCAGATTTCTATACAGACAGGTGGTAGACCCATCCAGACAAGGCGGTGGAGCCTTGATGGACAGGCAGGACAGGGCCAGCGAGGGGCATGGGTGGAGCCAAGATTGACAGGCAGTAGGGCCAAGGTGGATCATGTGGGTGAGGTCAGGATGGACAGATGGGCATGGCCAAGTTGGCCAAGGAGGAGGAGAAGGGCAGGGTGAGACCAGGTTGGAGGAGAAACTGGTCAGAGAGCTGATAGGGACGGTTGGGAAGAGCCATACTGGAACGCCTTACCCATCCTTCCAGGTACGCCTTCCTGCTTGACAAAGCTCTGCTCATCTGTAAGCGCCGGGGAGACTCTTATGACCTCAAGGACTTTGTGAACCTGCACAGCTTCCAGGTTCGGGATGACTCTTCAGGAGACCGAGACAACAAGAAGGTGGGGCTTTGACGCCAGATCTCGGGGGTCCTCCATGCAGTCGGCAGCTTGGGGTTCTCCACCTGCACATGTGCCTGTGTTTGCCAGAGTACACAGTGTGTGTTAATCCACTCAACAGTTTTTAAATGGAGCATCTACTATATCCAGGACACTCTTTTAGGCACTAGGACTAAAATGGCAAGCAAAATGGAGTTTTTCTCTTTTTTTCTTTTTTTTTGTCAGAGTCTTACTCTGTCACCCAGGCTGGAGTGCAGTGGCACAATCTTGGCTGACTGTAACCTCCACCTTCCGGGTTCAAGCGATTCTCCCGCCTCAGCCTCCAGAGTAGCTGGGATGACAGGTGCCTGCCACTACACCCATTGCCCATCTAGGAGCCTATTTATTTATTTATAGTAGAGATGAGGTTTCACCATGCTGGCCAGGATGGTCTCAAACTCCTGACCTCAAGTGATCTGCCCACCTTGGTTTCCCAAAGTGCTGAGATTACAGGTGTGAGCCACTGTGCCCAACCTATTTTATTTCTTGTATGGTACTTGCATTCTTATGGGATGCTTTCTACAAAGAAAATAAAGTAGGAGGCCGGGTGCAGTGGCTCATGCCTGTAATCCCAGCGCTTTGGGAGGCCAAGGTGGGAGAATCGCTTGAACCCGGAAGGTGGAGGTTACAGTCAGCCAAGATTGTGCCACTGCACTCCAGCCTGGGTGCCACTGCACTTGAGCCCAGGAGTTTGAGACCAGCCTGGGCAACATAGGGAGATCCCTGTCTCTACAAAACATAAAAAAAAAAATTAGCTGGGCTTTGCACATGCCTGTAGCCCTGGCTACATGGGAGGCTGAGGTAGGAGGATCGCTTGTGGCCAGGAGTTGGAGGCTGCAGTGAGCTATGATTGCACTCCAGCTTGAGCAACAGAGTGAGACCCTGTCTCTATTAAAAAAATAAATGAATAAAACAGGGGATGTGACTGTGGTAGGTGAGGGTGGGAGGGGAGCTGTCTTTATTTATTTATTTATTTTTGAGATGGAGCCTCCCTCTGTCAACCAGGCTGGAGGGCAAAGGCATGATCTCAGCTCATTGCAACCTCTGCCTCCCAGGTTCAAGCGATTCTCCTGCCTCAGCCTCTCAAGCAGCTGGGACAACAGGGACCCACCACTATGCCCGGCTAATTTTTTGGTATTTTTAGTACAGACTGAGTTTCACTATGTTGGCTAGGCTGGTCTCGAACTCCTGACCTCGTGATCTGTCTGCCTTGGCCTCCTAAAGTGCTGGGACTACAGGTGTGAGCCACTGCGCCTGGCCAGGGGGAGCTGTCTTACCTCCATTGTTCAGGGACGTTGTCTGTGGAGGTGACATTTGAGTGGAGACCCCTCTCCCTCTCTGCTCTTCCTTGTTCCCTTTCCCTTTTTCTCCTGTGAACTCTTCCCTTCTGCTTAGTCTTGTTCCTGGAGGTCCCCGCTGTGCTCGGGTCTGTGGCTTCTCTATTTCTCAGCCTGTGCCTCCCTCACTGAGGAGCTAGTTGCTGTCTTGTGACTTCTTGCTATGGCATCCATCTGTCCCTCCAGGCAGGAGCCCTGGGACAATACCCTGTTCACTGCTCTGTCCCCAGCCCCTAGCAGTGTCTGTTTCTCAGCAGGTGCTGCACCAATGCTTTGTTGAAAAGACGAGTCAGGCTGGGCGTAGTGGCTCATGCCTGTAATCCTAGTATGTTGGGAGGCTGAGGCAGGCAGATCACGAGGTCAGGAGATCGAAACCAGCCTGGCCAACATAGTGAAACTCAAATACATAACATAGTGAAATTATGCATTTGAATATCCTAGAAGGCCCTTTTACAAGGATATCCATGCATGGTGCTAGGGGCATAGAGACTCATGGGCTTGAGTCGTTGCTCCCTATGGAGGAAGGGGTCGGTGGGTGTGTGCTCCCACCCTCTGCAGGAGCAGTGCCTTCAGTCTGAGCTCTGCTTCCCTGCAGTGGAGCCACATGTTCCTTCTCATTGAGGACCAAGGTGCCCAGGGCTATGAGCTGTTCTTCAAGACAAGAGAATTGAAGAAGAAGTGGATGGAGCAGTTTGAGATGGCCATGTGAGTCCCCGCTTTCCTCCTCCTTTCTGTCCGCAGAGGGGCAGGGGCTGGGAAGGAGGAGGAATGTGCTCTAGTCCCTACTCTGTCCCGATATGCCATGGGACCACTCAACCTCAGTCTCTTCATTTGGGAAATGAGAGGGACAGACCCAAGGCTGTCTTCATCCTTGGAATGCTGGGGTTGTGTGCAACTTCAGCTACCAGCCCCGACTCTTCTCCTCTCCTCCTCCTCCTCCTTCCTGTTCCCCTCTCCTCTTCGGTCTCCTCCTCATCATTTCCTTCCTACCCCTTCCGCCTTCCCTTCCTTCCTTTCCATTTCTTCTTCCTCTTCTTCCTTCTCCTCTTTCTCCCCTTCTCTGCTTCCTCCTCTTCCCCTTCCTCCTCTTTCTTTCTCCTCTCCCTCTTCCTCCTCTCCCTCCTGTTCCTCTTCCTCCTCCTCCTCTTCCTCCTCCTCCTTTTCCTCCCCTTCCTCCTTTCTTTTCTCCCTCCTCCTCTTCCTCCTCCTCCTCCTCTTCCTCCTCCTCCAATCCCTCCTTCTCCCCCTTCCTCCTCCTCCCTTTCCTCCTCTTCCTCCTCCTCCTCCTCCTCTTCCACTTTTGTCTTCTCGTCTTTTTTATATAAGGTGAAATTCACGCAACAAAAATCAAACCATTCCAAAGCGTACGATCGCATGGGATTTCGTACACTCACAATGCTGTGCAACCATCGCCTCTCTCCAGTTCCAAAACCTTTTCATCACCCCAAGGAGACCGCATACCCATTAAGCATTCGCTCCCAATTCCCCACCCTCCCAGCCCCTGGAAGCGCTTAACCTGCTTTCTGTTTCTACCAATGTGCATAGCAGCACTCTCCAGTGTGGCCAAAATGTGGAAACCACCCCAACATCAACCAATGGATGGGTGGACAAACAAAATGTGGTCTGTTCACACTGTGGAAGAGTACTCAGCCTAAAAAGGAATAAAATATTGACCCCCCCTTTTTTTTTGAGATGGAGTCTCCCTCTGTCGCCAGGCTGGAATGCAGTGCTCCGATCTTGGCGCACTGCAACTTCCACCTCTCAGATTCAAGCGATTCTCTTGCCTCAGCCTCCCGAGTAGCTGGGATTACAGGCACCTGCCACCACACCTGGCTAATTTTTGTATTTTTAGTAGAGATGGGGTTCCACCATGTTGGTCAGGCTGCTCTCAAACTCTTGACCTTGTGATCCGCCCTCCTAGCCTCCCAAAGTGCTGGGATTACAGGCGTGAGCCACCATGCCCGGCTGACCCTCTTTTTTTTTTTTTCTCCCCTGCCAGCTCCAACATCTACCCCGAGAATGCCACCGCCAATGGGCATGACTTCCAGATGTTCTCCTTTGAGGAGACCACGTCCTGCAAGGCCTGTCAGATGCTGCTTAGGTGGGAATCTGGGAGGAGGGTCCCAGTCCTGGGCTTGGTCATCAGTTCCTTGCTAAAGAAGCTCCCCCAGTAATTGGTCCCCTAAATTGGGAGATGGGGGAGGGGATCCCTATTTTGATCTTCTGCTTCACCATCACTCTCCTGATCTAAGGACAACCCAAGGGGACCCTTTATGTTCTTGGCAGAATATTTGGCCGTGTCTGTAAGGATCACTCACTCTTCCTTCTGTGTCCTCTGCACCTCAGAGGCACCTTCTATCAGGGCTACCGCTGCCATCGGTGTCGGGCACCTGCACACAAGGAGTGTCTGGGGAGGGTCCCTCCCTGTGGCCGGCACGGGCAAGGTACGAGTGGGAGGGAGGCTGGGAGGTGAGCTTGCTTCTTTGTGGAGGATTTCCCCTTCTCACCATTTCCTTTACCCTCCCATAGATTTCCCAGGAACAATGAAGAAGGTAAGACTCTCCCACACTCCTTCCTGTGCATGGCAAATAATGGGCGACAGTGTGGGGAGGACCCAGGAGATCCTGGAACTGGGCATGATCCTTGGTGGGGTGAGGACAGTGTTGGGGGCCTACAAGCTCCCAGGCTGGGCATAGGTAGACAGGCTTTCTTTGTCTCTCCTTCCAGGACAAACTACATCGAAGGGCTCAGGACAAAAAGAGGAATGAGCTGGGTGAGTCTGCAGGGGGCAGGGGGAAAGTTCATCTCCATTGATGTGGACCCAGGGACAGAGCCCCATAATCATATCAACAGCCACACTGGGCCAGGTGCAATGGCTCACACCTGTAATCCCAGCAATTTGGGAGGCCAAGGCGGGAGGATCACTTGAAATCAGGTGCACACCACCACACCTGGCTAATTAAAAAAATTTTTTTATAAAGATGGGGTCTTGCTATGTTGCCCAGCCATACTACATAAATTCAATTATATAGTGTGTGCTTATTTTAATTAATTAATTATTTTTTGGAGACAGAGTCTTACTCTGTTGCCCAGGCTGGAGTGCAGTGGTGCAGTCTTGGCTCACTGCAACTTCCACCTCCTGAGTTCAAGCGATTCTCCTACCTCAGCCTCCTGAGTAGCTGGGACTACAGGCACAGGCCACCATGCCTGGCTAATTTTTGTATTTTAGTAGAGATGTGGTTTCACCACGTTGGCCAGGCTGGTCTTGAACTCCTGACTGCAAGTGATTCAACTGCTCAGCCTCCCAAAGTGCTGGATTACAGGCATGAGCCACCATGCCCAGCCTTACTTTTTAAAAAATTATATATATATATATATTTCTCCTTCTGTTGTATTGAGGACATTTGAGTTGTTTCTAGTTTTTTATTATTGCAAATAAAGCCGATACATATATGTCATATTTTATATGTGTGTGTGTGTGTGTGTGTGTGTGTGTGTGTGCGTGTGTGTGTATATATATAATTTTTTAACTTTTAGAGGCAGAGTCTAGCTCTGTGTCCCAGGCTGGAGTGCAGTGGCAGGACTGTTCCACTTATATGCCATTTATATGACATATAAATGTATAACATAAGCCAGGTGTTGTGGCTCATGCCTGTGATCCCAGAGCTTTGAGAGAACAAAACCAGGAGTTTGAGAGCAGCTTAGGCAACATAATGAGACCCTGTGTCTACAAAAAAATGTTTTAAAAATTAGCAGGGCTCCTGCTTGAACCCAGAAGTTAGAGGTTACAGTGAGTCATGATCATGCCACTGCACTCCAGCCTGGGCAACAGAGTAAGATCCTGTTTCGAGAAAATAAAAAAAAAATAAATATATGACATATATGCGTGGGTATGTTTCTTTATTATTATTACTTATTACTTAATTAGCAATAGCCAGCTTTCTTAGCAATAGTCAAAATTAGAAACAAGCCAAGTGTCCTTTATACAACAGAATATATATATGAAAATATATACACATACATATATATATTTTATTGAGAGAGAAAATAGAGAGTGTAAGATATGTAAAAACAACAAATCTTAAGTATAAGAGTTAATAAATTTTTATCCATGTAACCAACAATCAAATAAAGAACATTTCCATCCCGCCAGACCTGCATTGTCCAATATAAATTAATTAAAATGAAATCACCTTAAAATTATTTTACTCACATTAGCTTTGAAGTCCTCAACAGCCACCTGTGGCCAGTGGCTACTACATTGGACATACCCCTCACCAGAGAAAGTTTTATCAGACAGCACTGCTACTCACCTATCTTCCATAGGGAACCACTGCCTGACCTCTATCAACAAAGATTAATTTTGTCTGCTCTTGAGTTTTCTATAAATAATATAGTACATGCTTATTTCACCTGGCTTCTTTTATTCAACATAATGATGGTGAGATGCATTGATGTGGTCGCCTGTAGCAATAGCCTGTTCTTTTTCATTGCTGTAGAGTATTCCATTATGTGATGGTATCACAATTTGTTTATTGATTGATCAACCTACTGAAGACATTTGGTTGGTTGCCAGTTTTTGGATATTGTGAATAAAGCTGTAACTTTTGAAAGATATGGTTTTCTTTTTCTTTTCTTTTTCTTTTTTTTTTTTTT